>NC_133819.1:144098874-144401904 GCF_047830755.1 Zonotrichia albicollis
ACCAGCACTGAAATTTTTACCATTAAGGAGAATTATGATAGAACTGAAACTTTTTAATGACATTTAAACATTTTTTATTGGGAATTTAATAACTTTTCTGCTCATGCTAGGGAAATTTTAATGATGAAGCTACGTATAGAGAGGTTTCTGTGCACACCCATCCTCCCTACTCTGTCTAATCTCTAGCAGCTGAATTTAGACTTCTCCAACATTCTTCCTATTGCAGCATGATGATGGGGGACTGCTTAGCTAGCCTTGAGAATGTGGAGTTTCATGATTAATAGTAATTTTGGACAGATAACACAAACTAATTTCATGCATTTGATAACCCTAAGTAAGCTTTGCCATTTTTCAGTATTATGTTCCTCATTAATATCTACATACATTTTTGTGGTCAGTGTTTCCCATTATGATAACATGGCAACAAAGCTAATATCTTGAAGCTTTGTAAGTAGGTGATTCCTATTAAAGAAGCCTTGATGACTTTTTTAAGTGGAATTTGAATAAGCCAAGATGCCAAGTCTCAATGCATGACAACAGTAAAATTTCTTTACATCCATGAGATTTTTCTGCCATGCCTCTCTACTCCTCCCCACTCTCCAGTCTGCCATCAGCTCCTCCTTGGCCCATGGGGAAATCTCTTGGTCTTTCAAGCAATGGCAAAACTCAAATAAGAAATCTGTGCATAGCACCTTCGGGGAATATATGATGTTAATTTTGTCTTGGTGATGATCCATAAATTTGATGTCTCACTTTGTGGGGACCAAACCAAGAAATTTGCAGACTTGCACTTCTTCAATATTTCAGATTGTGAAAGGTTGGTAGAACCTTTTTTAACTGTATCTGCAGCAGAGTGATGTTTAATTAGGGACCATTACAGGTCAATAATAAAAGCATAACGAAGCAAGTCTCACTGTAACTTGCAAAATTATTATAACTAGACCTGAAAGCTGAGGCAGATGGAGGCAGCTGAGGCAGAGGTAGATAATGATCTATGGTGGGCATCAATTGTATTTCCCCTGGGCTTGGCTAAGCCGAGTGTGAGGTGCTCCAGCCTGGGGAGCCCTCCCTCTCAGCATGGTAAGGCAGCTGTAGAGCCACAACATCACTTCATTTTTGAAGGAACAGTAAATGCAGGTGCGATGGTAAAAAAATCTGTATGTGCAGGTGAGGTGTGCTGTGCTGCTTATGAAACTGTACAATTAAAGATGAGCACTCTGTACTGCTTCCTAGACCCTAAATCTGTGCACAGAAAGTATACAGGTACTCAAACAAAAAGGTCAGGAAGTTTTGAAACCTTTTTCCAGAGGCAGGATAACCAGTATATTTGTCACCCCAAAATATTTCCCATGTGGTTGCAGTGCAGGAGACAGGATGGAGAGAATTATGTGCTGATAAAAGTTAATGAATACTTTGTGTATGCCTCAGAGAACAAGCCCCCTTGATTTTTAAATCTCTTCTGTGTCACTTCAGCTCCCCAGACTGATCAGTATCTCTCAGACAAGGCTTTGTCATTGGAGTGCAGCCAAAGCATATTTTGGCATAGGCAATACTAACAATCTGCCACTCTGTGGATAAATAAACATTTGCATCATTGTGTGTTTAAAAACTAATCCTGAAAGGCATTAAGTTGCTTTTGCAAATGTCCTCAGTGGCAGTCTGGGTATTCCTGATGTCCTCAGGAGCATTTTCCAATGAGCTCCCTTTCCTGCATTGTGTGATTTCCATCTGAGCACTGGGGGATGCTCACTCTTCTTTAGCTTTTTTTTTTTTTAATGTAAAAATTCCCAAACTGAGCCACGTCAGTGTCACTCAGCTATCTTTGCCATCACTGCTTTTGTGCAAAGTTCACACAAAGCTGACAATGATCTCAACTGGACAGCAAATCTAGAGTCCACCTGATATTTTTGGATTGCCTTTTCACACGAACAGTGCAGCCCAAAGCAGATGGAACAATACAGTGATGAGAGGAAATACTCTTGTTGTGTATATATCTACTGCACCATTACTGTGTCCAAAAGGGCAGGCCAGGCTTTTCCATTAAAAGGGACCATTGACCTTAACACCTCAAAACATTTCTAAGCCCTAAGTAAACCCATTTCTATCCTGAGTTCATGTATTGCCTTGCAATCTAGTGCCTTTTTTGATGTTTATAGGTAAATGTTTTACAGTAAGGATAACAAACCCAGAAAGAAATGAAACAACGTCAATTTCAGAGCACATTTAGTTTCCTGGAATAAATCCCTGTAAGCTGGTACACTCTGATCTTGTGCTGCATTTTGCCCCTCAGTTTTAGCAGCACTGCAGTTTGGATTGCTATATCCTACTGTCTCTGTGGGACTTCAGGTTCATAAACCAGTGAATGAATTATATTCATCCATTTGTTTAGTTTTATCGTCTGTGGCAGATAGGATGAGGAAAATAACTTTGTGTAATAAGGAATCTGTGACTGATGCTGTGTAAGTTTGAAATATATAAGTCATGGCTGGCCCTGTGTATGCCACTGAGCCCAGTTTGGTGAAAAGAAATCATAGAAATGCACTGATTTGTGGCATTTCTGCAGCCTGTAACTATGGCCACACTTTAAGATGTTTTCCTTCTTCTCTGTGCTTTCTAATGCTTCCCCCTCTCTGTGGTGTTTGTTCCCACTCAGGCACACATCTGCACCTCCCTTCTGTCTGTAGAAGAGGGCAGGAGATGCTGCAGGACCCAAGTTCACATGTCCCCAGCCATGTGTCTCCTGTCCCAGCTTTCCAGTGGAGCTGGATCCAGGTGCAAAAGCCTTTTCCATGAGCAGCTGCACTTCTCACCCTTTTGAAGAAAGGTTCTGCTTTGGAGTACAGCAGACCACAACTGGTTCCCAGAGAGGCCCTGGAGTTCAGGGAGTGTCCTATGCCATAGTAGGAGAATATTTCTTGCAGGAAATGGAGAATCCTGGCAGGATCAGCTGTCCCTGAAGAGCTGTAGCCTGGGGAAGGGCTTGCACTGGAGCTCTCTTCCCTGCTGCATGCCACAGATTAATTGCGTGTTCAGTGCCATGACAATAATCAGCGGTGACAGGTTACTGTAGGGACCTTGATATCTCCAGTGGGGACCCCAGTAGCATTTGGGAAAAGTCTAAGGGATATTTTGAAGTTTAAATTTGGAGCATGTTCATTCTACTTAAAATTACTTAATTACCTAATAACAGTTTTTCTATCACAGAGACCAGCTGAGCCAGAGCAATAGCAGAAAATGCACAAAGGTCTCAGAGTGACTCTGGGATTTGGCTATGATGCATTGAGAATTGTAAGCCTATTGGGAATATTTGGACTGGTTTGTTAACATAGCTTTCACTCCCTGAATGAGATTTAAAGTGAAGATGAGATGAGAAGTTCCCATTTGACTCTAAATACTGACAGGTGGTCGTTTATTTATTTTTTGATTCTAATCTATAGTTCCAGGATTCTGTGACATTGTGTCATGACTTTGCTGTTGAAGGCTGGCTCATTGCTGGAAAGTCAAACCTCAAACTCAAAAACTCTAGCTCTAAAGAAGTGAAAAATGCAAGTGCTAATACAATGTGTTTTATAGCAATTCCTGGAATATGAGGGCTTGGAAGCACAGTAGTCTGCCTGGAGACTTGCAGTTCATATAATAAAATTAATCCTGTGCATTTGGTTTGATCTCCAGGCATTACTCCAGCTATTTGTCATGAGGAGAGCAACACAATCACTTGTGACCAAGCTGAATAATCCAAGATTTTGTAGGCCAAGACCAATACTTTGGTTGCTAACTGGAAGGTAAATGGCAAGCAGCAAGGACTGTGGGTTTCTAACTTTACCATTTCTCCAATGAACCACTTCATTCAATAACCAAGCTTCCTTTGCTCCAGTGCCAAGCAGTCCCAGAGCAGGGTCCCCAGTGGAGCAGATTTCAGCAGCCTCACTACTTCAGTCAAACTGGAGGAGGAGCTGGTCAGTTAAAATTAAAAAAAAAAAAAAAAAAAGCAACACCCACATCACATATTGCTGTGTATGACTTAGATGTTAAGGATGGGATTAGAATTTGCAAGAGCGAAGACTCTTCAATATATTTACATATATTATGTAAATGTCCTTGAAAATATATTGACATATATTAAACATGTGAACTCTGTAATTTGTGGTACAATTTCTTACACTGGGAGAGTTTCTGTATGGAAACTAGTAAAGTTTAGCTTGAAAATATGCATGGTAAATGTTTATATAATTAGCCAGACACACAAAGTGTAAGGCTAATTATTTTAATTGATTAATTTCAGTTGTGTAGACCAATTCTTAGAGTAATTACTTGACAAACCTTAAATGATTAGTTTGCTGTTTTTGAAGGCATTATTAAAGCTACCATTCCCTGGGGGGATCTTCATTTCTAAGAGAAATATAATATATATCATATATAGCTAATGTCCTGGACATTGGCACAGCACTTGCTGTTCAGGGACAAAGCACTGCCAGCTCTGGAGGTTTTCTCACCAGCCAGTATTAAAGGTGTTCAGATGAACAATGTGGAAAACAGCTGCCCCTGCAGAGAGGAATCCTCTAATATCCAAGTACTTGTCTGAGCCTGGAAATGGCTGAGGAAAGAGCAGGAGCTGCTGCTGCAGTGGCATGTGTGCAGAGGAAGTGGAAGCACGGAAGGCAAAAGCTGTATTTTCTGCGTAGGAGCAGTCTGAGCTGCATAACTTTACTTAAAATGTAAGGTTTCAGGGAGCTTCACCAAGGAAACAACACTTTTTCCAGCAAAGTCATCAGGAAAATGTTCCAACTATTTTGGTGGCAGCAGCATTTGCCTAAAATCTTTGGGTCATGGCTGCAGATCTTCAAAAATTAAGGCTGTGATCTGCTCCATGGATATTTGTGTGTGTGACTGTGTCCTAGCTAAAGAGGCAGGATAATAAAGTTTCTGGTTTGCTTTTGCTGTGATTGTATTAGCTCCAAGTTTTTTTATGTCTTTAAACTAATGTTTCTGAAAACACAGAGTTCAAAATCCTGTTCTACACAGGAAGGTTGATCCTTTGTTCACAGTGGTTTTATTGTTAGTGAGATTGACTCATGGATTAGAAATAGTGAACCTGCTAATTTAATTCCCCCCACCACAATTTTCCTACCAAAATGCAGCACTCTTGTCCCAAATACAAAGATACAAAGACTTTACAAGAAAAAAATCAACTTGGGAAATGTATTTATTTCAAGGGGGGGTAGTGTTGGTGGGGGGGAGGGGGGTGTGTTTAAATTGTTTTTTATGTTTTTTTTCATTCTCAGAAGTAACAGAATAACATACTGAAAACAGGGGAGGAAAAATCAATCTGAGGCAAGAAGCAAGCATGAAATGCTGTAGCCCAAGTGGATAAAATGAGATATAAGCAACTGAAAACAGAGACTTAGCATGGGAAACGTTAAGCAACCTTATCTCTCTGTGTTGCTAGCAGCTCCATCTGTTACACACAGTAAAAATACTGAAACCAGAGAAGCAAACACAGCAACGATCAACTTTATTTATTGAAATAAAGATGCATAAAACAACACTCTTATATCAAAATGTCCTAGAGGAAGAAAACCAATCTCACCAACATGGTTTCCCAGTACTGGAAGAACTATGAAGGGAATTGCTGGAGGCAGAGAGCTGCTTTCTCTGTAGGCAGTGATACATCCTGAGATACAGAGGACAGAAGGGTTTCTAACACAACAGAGGCTTTATATACATTTTTCCAATTTGCATTTTCTATAGCTATATTAGAGACCCTGGCTATTCTGTTCTCTTTTTCTGAAATTAATTGTTCTGAAAGTATACTGGTCTAGGTAATTTACCGTTTCCCTAGGAGATTATAAAGAGGGAATCTATTTTGATGGTTAATCATTAAATGGAGTCCTTTCCATTTCCAGGAACAGAACAGCTCCTAAAAGAAACAGTGACTGAAGTGAAATGCTCTGTATTCATGCAACCTTGGTTTGTAAATAAGCTGAAAGTCATGCAAGCAATGGCACATATAAGTCAGGTACTTTCTGAATAAGCAACTGGAACCATTCTGTTTGCAAACAGTGAATTGGGCCAAATGAATCTTAGGAAACAAGATGTTATTATCTGAGTGATGTAAAATATGTTTTCTGCTATGCTTCCTGCAGATGACGTTTTTTTGCTCTGCGCATTCCTAGATAACTTACCTAAATTGAAAATTAACTTATGATATCAATAATGATACAAAAGTATATTTTTGTGGGGTTTTTTTTCTGTAAAAAAGGAGACAACACTGCAGTTAAACAGACTGATCTAGCTCCCTTCTCCAGCAGTGTTGAAATGAGGACACACAAACTGTAATAAGCATTGATACTTCCATTTGCAACACCTACTGAAGATTCCTTCAGTCAAGGATTTAAATCAAATGAAATCTTTGCCCAAAGCAAAATCAGTCCTACAGAGACAAATATATAATTGCATTTGATTCAGGCAACTGCCCTTCTTCTGATCAAACAAAAAAATTATTTTCCTTTTAACCAGTTCCTTTCTCACCCAGAAGTTGTTCATGTTTGTATAAAATACCACAAAAAATTATGCTAAATTTCATGACATCTGCTTATCTGGAGCAAATTTAGTAACTTCTTTGCAGAAATATACAGTCAAAGAAATGTATGTGGCTTAAATATTTACAGGACTGATCCTTGTATATTGGTGTATGTATCCTTTCCCAGAGAGTTTTTAAGCAGAGCCTCTGAAAAGATCTCTGAGTTCCAGTATAACACACCAAAACATGCTGAATTACTCAGCTGCATCACCAAGCATGGCAAGTGTGTGTGGATGTGGATGGGTTTGTGTAATTTCTGTCAAAAACAGGAAGTAAAATGGGTGAGGCTCTGCTGCACCAACAGATGCCTCACTGTGATAACCCTGCTGACCACTTCACTGAACTTCCCATGCAGAGCCCAGGTGTGTCTTGCAATGAGTGCCAGCTCTCCACACCTCTGGGATGCTGCTCTGAAGGCACTCCGTACTCCTTTCAGCCTCCTGGCACTGGCTCCTACTCATCACAAAACAGGCTCAGATCCTGTGCTGCAAATGAACCCAGCCTGATTTCCCTGGAATGTGTTCCCAGCCTGAAGGGGCTGTGGAGCTGCCTGGATGCTCACAGACAGAGCAGTGCCATGGCACACAGCCCTGCTCTGTCCCACAGAGGCCCCTTCTGCTCCATGATGGGCACAGCCCTTGGGAGAGGTTGCCCACAGATTGCCCTGGCAAAGGTTTGGGGCCAGCACAGAGCAGCTGCTGTGGGCTTGAACATCTTGTTCTGAGGACGGGGGCTTGGAGAGGGGGAATTAGATGTTGGATATAAAATCCATGTTATCACTTTGCTTACCAGGACCAGAAGAATGGTCTCTAGGAGGTTTTATCTAGACACACAATCTGAAAGATATGAGCCCAGCTCTTTTTACATGCAGCTTCTGAATCATTAAACTACAAAGCCCACTTAAAAATGAAAGGTGGGACTTTGCTTCCATAGTGTTTTCCCTTCTCAGCATCATTAATAAATACAAACTAAGTTTTACTCTCTATTACATCAACAATGTTTGGCTGTGCATGCTCCTGTTGTAATTCCTGCTCTGTATTTTGGAAGGAACACAGCTAATGAATGATCTTTGTTGCCAGGGTTTCACTAATCATTTTCTGCTCTAGGAAGCTGCTGGGAAATGTGAATGTGCCATGTTGCTCAGAAACTCTTTATGCTCACATACTGCTTGTGTCAGGTACTGTGGTTGGTCTTCAGCAGCAAAGATCTGTCTGAGCTTGCGTGGGTTGGGGAGGTTGCTAAAACTATTCCTTTTTCTCCCCATTTCAAATATGAAGGCATATCTTTGTCATGTCTTCCCATTGTGCCTGAGCTCTGCAGATGACTCTGCTTCCCTGACTTTAAGAGTTTGTGCTATCTGTTTGATGGGGTTTTGTTTTCATTTCCCAGCTATCAGTGATACCTGGTCACTATAAGAGTGTGAACCAATTTTATTCTGAGATTAGTCTTCCTGCAAATCTTCCAGGTATTCATTTAATAGAATGATTTACATAATTTCCTGCACTCACCTATGTATAGCCTGACCCAGTTTTGTAGGGATTGGTTTAAACTTGTGTTGTGCATCCATATCAGAGAAAATATCCCTTTAGATGCTGATGAATCTATGGTGATAATTTAATATAAGTAGCTTTGATGTGATAGGAGGGAGGCAGGCAGAGAAATTATGACTGTGACTTTGACCCCCTGTTGAACCTGTGGTGCCTGAGGGGAGACATCTCCAGTGCTGAGAAGTGCACAGGATCCTGTCTGAGATCAGGTTAATCTCAACTCAAGTAAAATTTTAAGGAATATTTCCTGGCTTACTGCAAAATTTCAGGGTGTATGAACCCCTCTTAGCATTTGCACAGACAGGCTCCTTCTCCTCAGTTGTCACATGCACCACACTACCTTTACAGAACTTTTGGCCTTTTCCTTCCGTTTCTGGGACACCTTCAATCTGGGACTGCCATACTTATCAGATTTGTAGTCTTCTACCTTTATAATTCTCAGAGAGGTGAAGGGTCTTGAGTTGCTCTATTCATGGACTTGCCAGGCTTAGTGCATGGAAAAAGCTTGTAAATTGGTTTCTTTCTTTTCCACTGAGTTTGTTTTCCCAAAGACACCATTAACAGATACAGTACAATTTTGCCTTTTCTTTTGTGACCAGTGCAGTCACATGGATAACATCCACCTGGGTAGGAACAAGCCCATCTCTGCAGATGCCTGGTTCAGCCTGGAGTTGCTGGTATCAATGGTTACTGAAGAGTGAAATGCAGCACCTTTAGAGCCTCCATTAGAACTCATAAGTTTCACCACTGCTTTGTTGGTTGTGCTTGTTTTTATTTACAATATAGGGTAGATTGACTCCTCTGCCTTTCTTTCTCAAAACAAAAAATTACCTTTTCTCCTTCTCTGTGTTATCTGAAGGTAGAGACCACCCTCAGGGAAGATACCAGTTGATGTCTGCCACCTAAGGTCCTGCCCTTGACGTTGATGTGATACTTGAAGATAATTCACATCTACAAGTTCATATCAAATGAACCCTTACACAAGAGACAGAAGAACCTGGGGCATGACTCATGATTTTCAGAGCTAGTTTTATGTTTTACTTTGTTTATTGAGTCACTTTTTATGTCTCTTTGTGTGAATTCTGACTGCTGCTTCTGGCATTACATAGAGCATCTTTTGGTCAAGTTCTGTTTCCCTTAGTCACATAAATTCTTTGAAGTCTTTCATCACTGACACAGTCCAGCTGCACTGAAGCATGGTCTCCAAGTGATTTCAAAGCACTGATTCATGTTGATTTTTTGCTGTGGTATTATTTTTCTGTTTAACTTCCTCATTCTATTGCAAAATTTGGAGATGTCCTCAGTGCTGCCCAGCTTTGGGCATGCAGTGCTCTGCTGGGAACTTTTACAGGTCTTGTGGAGATGGTTCCTGGTTTCTGGGATTGCAACAAGGCACTTCACAGGGCATTAACATTTACTGCCACAGATAGTGAAAAAATTGCTTTCTGTTTATCTTTATCTATAATCTCATTTGTGAGAAAATAGTGGCTCAACCTTTTTAACCTTCTGAACTTCCGTATGCTTTCAGACAGCTGCTATGTTTCACTGTCTTTCTTTATTATAATCAACATGTTCATGAAATGTTATCTTCTGTTCCCAAACAGAATTTCATTCCTCAAACTACTGTGACTGAATTCAAAATAGATAATATTTAATCTCTGCCTGTATGAGTAACAAACAGAGTATTCATCTACCACTGGTCACAGTGAGTGCTGGATATACAGCACGAGATTTTCTTTTAAATAATGGATCCAGTTTGAGGAATGTGAAATATCTGTTATATTCTTTTCACTCTGAACTTCTCCTTTGGATCAGGGTAAGTAAATCATCTTTAGATTGAATGACAGAAATACTGGTAAAATGAAAAAAAAAATTGAAAAGAAAAAGCATTGCTGCACATATACAGAATTTATAGTAGGCTAGACTTAGGCTAATCTTTTTTTAGCGTCCAGCATCCTTTATTCTGTTTTGTCACTCTGTCTGTTTATTAAGTTATACTGAAAAGGTTAAGTAATGCTGCACCATAATATTGTGGCTTGTGTACATCACAGTATATCACAGACCAGATGCTCTGCAGATGTAAATCAAGAGGGATTCCGTGGCATCTGAGGAGCAGTATTGGTTTATTAATCAATATATCAACTGGAGATCTGTCACTTTATATGTAGAGATACATTCATACATAAAAGAGCTATAGAAGGTATGTTCATTGAATTGTCAAGTTCCTGACACTTGGAAAGGAGAACTGATAGATGAGGTACAAGTGTCCAGGTGATTTCATGGAACGGCACTTTTATTTTACAATTGACAGCAGAGAGAAACAAATTCAGCAAAGACTCTGCTCCAGAAGTTTAATCCTGACAAGAAATGTGTGAATATATTACATTATGTGTGCATGCACACAAATGTGTATTTAGAGTGAGAATATGCATGTGCATACATATGTGCTGTGCAATGTATATATAATATCAATTACAGTATCTGCTTCCCTTACAGCTGAGCTGGGAACATGAACAGGAGCAGAAAATGTGTGAAAACAGCTGTCTCCAAAGAATCCCTCTCCTCTCCTGACTGCAGGTTGCCAGTGTTTCCTAGAGACTGCACAAGCTACAAAGTTGTGCATTATTTAAGAGAAAGGCACATAAATCCCTCATGAGGATTCAACCCGAACGTGTCCTTTAAAGAGAGAGGTTGATGATGCTGATGCTTGATTGTACTGTAAAGCTGTGCACTTTTCCATGCCAGCAGAGAATGTGCACTGAGCAGTCATTCGGTGCCTCAAAAACATCTGTGGCAAGACACCTGATTCGATTTAATCCCTTACCTTGCCAGGATTTTTGCAAGGCCTTTCATGTTGAATACAATGGGCTCTTCAGCTTCTTTCCTGAAACCCTTGGCAGCTCTACCAAATACTCCATTGCCCAAACCTGCTGGGGGATATCAGTTACAACCAAGAATACATGACAAAGTGTGCTGTAGTATTGCTAATCATCCACACTAAGCAAACAGGGACTTGGTCTATCAGGATTCCTCAGCATTTGCTGTATGCCAGGATATTCATGGTGGGGAATGGAGTTGGAGGAGGTGACACTGGGGCACCAAGCTCAAGTATGCCCAGCACAGCACATTCAGCACAGCCTGCTGCAGGTGCAGCTCCAGCTTAGCAGCCCTCTTTTGTGTGGTGCTGCTTGACAGGCTGCTGAGAAAACTGCACAGGCGTTTTGAGGCTGCCAGAACCCAAACTTTACCTTGAGGCTGAGAGGTCTCTTGGCTTCCAGGGTCTGTTTGAGGTCACTGTCATTGTCACATGTAGGGACAGAGGTGTTTCTCCCTGCCCATTGCCAAGACAGTGGCTCTGCTGACTAATCAGTGAGTTTCTGAAATGGTTGTTTTTTGTACATTTTCTGCTTGGAGATTAAGCTGAGCAGAATGACAGCCCTTGATCTGCTCTCTGTTCAATACGAGGGAGGCAAATTAACACAGACGTGGGTGGAAGAATCAAGAACTGAAGTCTAAATCAAGAGGAAAGACAAGTTTTGAGAGGGGCTGATAAGTGATACAGCAGGTTATGAGCAGCTAGGAAAGGAGGATGAAGGAGCATGAGAAAGGCCACCTCAGAATGATTGGTGAGTGCTCACTTTTTTGGGGCAGGGTGGTTTTTTGGCTTGTTATGACCTCCTCTCTCTGCTGCATTGCTAGGACATCTCAGAACAGATGCCCAGTTCACCATGTCCACTACTAGATTTGATATACTAAAGCCACTGAGCACCAATGCATGCCAGATACTGTTTATGTGCAGGACTAAATATCTCCATATTTCCTAGAAACTGATTCACCCACATGGGCAGAAGAAAAAATGTTCATCAACACTGCAAGGAATGGGCTACAATACTAAATTAATATCAATAGAGTGAAAGTGGTAAGGTTGGAAAAACTGAAATACTCCAGCAATCAGTTTGAAACATTAATAAAGACAGACACATGAAACCATCCTTATGGAGTAAGGGAGTTAACAGAGAAGTAACTCACTAGTGACACAGAGATAAGCCACTAGGCTATCAGCTCATGGTGTATTCATCAAGCCATCTCAGCTTAGATATGCTCAGTAAACCTTTATCTTCACAGAGCTTTACAACCTATGCAGTTTGTTTTGGCTGTTTTTTCAGCACCTCCTAATTTCCGAGGAATTACAGAGAAGAATCTACTCCAGTCTGTGACCTGGCTGTTTATATTGTAGCTAGAGGTCACCTCTGTGCTTGAACAGAATCCTTATCAAGCTAAATGCTCTTTTTTCCTTCAGGCATCAAAGTTTTGGCATGATAAGATTACCTGAGTTGAAAGTTCATATTGATATGAATTCATATGAGTTCATATTCATGTAATAGGCAGCATACAAGCAGGAAAAATAAGTTCTATCTGTTGTTTTCCCATTACTAGAATCCCATTTTGTTTGTGACACTGGAAGTAACCGGCTCCACTCAGTGGTAATAGTAGTGATGGCTCTTCTAACACTTAACCCTAGCTACTAAAGTGTAAATCTAAGTTATGCACACCAGGGTGAAAATGGTTGTGGTCTCTATAGATTTCCACAGCAGATACAGTCTTACCCTGCAGTAAAACAAAGCAAATAATTAATAACCTAGAGCCATCTCCTTCTGTTGGAGTATATTAAAAGAATGAGGAGAACTGCAACTACCATTAGCGGAAATAGTATTTATCCATTTTCTGATATTTACTCCTTGTTCTTTGGGTGACTCTGAATGCAGGGTTGGACATAATCTCTGAGGCCCAGCAGTCTCCTTTGCATGAGAGATGAGGGAATTGATTTTGGCCAGTGGTGCTTAGAAATCACTGGCTGCCACATGGGAACTAGGTACTATGATGAGGATGTGGAGCTGATTTGGTGCTCTCCTTTAGTCAACCTGCTTTGAGTTTTTAGCTAGAAGGTGAGGACAAGAATCACTCTAATGTAATATTAACCACTTGAATAGGGATAACATGTGCAGCTACAGGGCTTTTTACTCAAGATTGTCAGCCATCACAATTTAAGGAATTCCCTTAAATCCTGTGTGCTGCATTAGGTAACTGGACAACTATTTGCAGTGAGATAAGCCTGGCACTCCTGATGTTCGTGGTATTTCTTATGCAGGCAAAGACTGCCGACACAGAGTTTACCTGTTTATCTCTGGTTATATTTAGTAATCTTAAAAGATGGTGAAACTCAATGATATCAGTCACACTATGAATCCATATTGCAACTGAAAGGTAAAATGTTTTGTGTTTATCTGATTGAGATGGAACAGCTCCAGCCCAAGCTTGTCTGTGACTGGAGTAGGATATATATTTACTTTCTGTTGTAAGCTCTGTAGTGACCTGCAAACAAGAGTCAAAATGCTGTTCTCCTGCATGTGGGAAGTTAAGCCTCCTTCCCTGGGCCCTGTGCAGGGAGCATGCAGCTCAGTAATGCTCATGCATTTTACATTGGTATCAGCAGGGTTTTGTTTCTCCACCATGCTCAAAACAGAGCTGAAATGGCACCTCTGGGTCAGAGAGAACCAAGGGCACAGCCCATGCTGGAAGGAAGGGATCTGCCTGCTCTAAGGGCATTGCAGAAGAAAACCTGAGGCAAAATGATCCCACAGGGACATGCAGGGAAACCCAAATGCTGATCAAGGGAGGCTCTGACCAGCCCCTCAACTGGTCTGTGGAGGGCTAAGGTCTTTGGCTCATTTCCATGAGTTTAAGATGTGACTGTGACCTGACATATCTCTCAGGTATGATATTTAGTTTGCTGAACCATGTGTTAACTACTTAACTACCAGTTATATTCAAAACCATATAAATAATACTATAAGATGATGGTTTTTTGTCCCTTCCAAGTCAGAATATTCTGTGATTCCATGATTCTGTGATTTTATCTGATATGGTTTATTTTCAAAGCCTTTTACTAATATGAAGTAAATTCAGAGTAAGTCAGATGAAACTCCTCTATGCAGTATAGTCATAAAAACACTGAAGGAGCAGAATCATAATTTGCTCTGTCAAACATCCATGATTGGATTTATCCACTGTAAGTGTGGGTGACAGTTTTGGATTTAGAATGCAGCTTGCAGGGGACTGTCAGCACATGCACACAATGTGTGTGGAACACATAGACTCACACAGATGTTTATGCACACATCTAAATCTTTCCTTGTGTGTGTGACTGTGTGTCTGTGTACACATACATACATATAGAGAGAAAAGGTAAGAGATTGAGTACATATGAGCAAATAATTCAGCTCTCCTAAGATCCAAATTGCCCTCTAGATATGTTTGCCTCCCTTTGCTAAGTACTGAGAAAATCTAGGGAGGCTGAAAAAAGGCTATTTTTAGTAATGCATTTCCTAGCTTGTGCTACTAATTCTGAGGTAATTTACCACACTGAAAGGTGTTTGGGATTTAATTAACTTGGCTTTTAATTCTGATTGTTTGCTTTGTCCTTTCTTCCACTGTGGGCAGGGAAAACGAATTGTGGACTTTCACCTTTATTACCAATCAGTGCCCAATCACTTCCACTTTTGCATTCTCAGACATGTACACAGAGCTTCTGTGCAAGAATACAGACATTTCTCCTGAATTCAAAACTCTTTTTGTTAGAAGAAAGAACTGAATAAACAAAAATTCAAGGAACATTGACTGCTTTGAATAACAATATATTTTATACTGTACCGTTGCTTACATTTCAAACTATTCAAGTTCAATTCTGCCTTTAAAACTTATTGTTTAATATATTTTTGGTCTTAGCCTGGGGGACTGCTAGTCTGAGGTCCATGCAGAACACTTCATTATTTCTACCAAAAAATGGTTCCCAGTGCTGCAAGGCTGAGCCAAACAAGGGAATTCACACCACCCAAACTTCCTTTCAACTCCAGCCAGTCCAGACTCGTTTTTGCATACTTTGGCAAGCCCCAAATGCAGAAGATGGTTTGTCTTTCCACAATAAGTACAGTGACACTGAGTACACAACAGGGGCAA
Organism: Zonotrichia albicollis; assembly: GCF_047830755.1. Classification (NCBI taxonomy): domain Eukaryota; kingdom Metazoa; phylum Chordata; class Aves; order Passeriformes; family Passerellidae; genus Zonotrichia; species Zonotrichia albicollis. The sequence continues at coordinate 144,114,019 of NC_133819.1, forward strand.
ATTCTCAATGTTCTACTTCATGAATTGTTGACATTTTAACCTCTTAATTTAAAGCCATTGTCTGAGATGACTGCTTCTTCAAGAACGAGGAACATTTGCCCAGTTCTGCCAAAGGCTGTTGTTATTTAGTTCAGAAAAAATGTATTGATAAAACATTGCTTAAATCAATGGCAGTATCTACCTGTTGATAAAACTGTTGTAGTAGTACATTTTAAAAGAACAGCAGAAACAAAATTGCATTTAGTGACTATTTGACACATGAAAACAAAGGTGTTTAGTTGCCCCTTTCCTAGTCTCAGGGCAGAATCAACAACAGGAGGGCAGTGCAAGAGGCTGAAGAAAGAATTTAAGCCTCTTTTTCCTTATTCATAGCAGTCAGCTAGTTATTCAGAACTTGCTGTGTTGGTGAGAATACCTATTGATGAGTGTTTCAGTTTTGTGGAGTTTTAGCCAGGTAAATTGTGTTGAATTGTGTAATTGTAGTGTTTAACTGAAAAAGTCCAGTTTCTTCCAAATGTGAGTACTAGAAGAGCTCCTTGATCTCACATCAACTTTCTGTGTATGAACGGCACAGTGCTGCTCACATTATCCATGGTGGCACTTCCACGCAGCCACTGGACAAGACTGACCCTTCCTCAAGCCAAAATTTTAGTTCTATGTACAGATCTGCCTATTCTCCCTATTCTACTTTCCAATTTGCAGATGATCCTTCTACAAGAAACTTAAAAGAAGAAAACCTAATTTCAAGGTTGCACTGGATTTAGTTCACATCATACAGGATCTTTGACTCAGAGAGATGAAACACTGGGCACTGCTATCAATAAATAATAATATCTTCCATATGCTCTTTCCTTGTATAAGTATCTTCCATTTGGCCTGCCTTAGAACATACTTCTGTCCTTGGCTATGTTGTATTTTTGTTCCTCCACCACAGATTTTGAAGTGTACGTTTGTGCCTGAACAGAAATTGCTCTCAGCATTGCTTGAAACAGCCTCTGTTTGCTAAGTAAACAGTTTGTACTAGTTATCACTAGCCTAAAATGATAGCAGACTTTTGAAAACTTATCTAAAGCAAAAATGGCTGCTTGAGATCAAAGTCCAGATCACAAACTTCATTCATTTTGCTTTTATATACCAGGAATAATGACTCATATTCTCTGTCTCTGTTTCTTTTCATGCACCACAGTAGGATGTCTCATTTGCAGCCAAAAGGAGAATAAAGACCAATGAATGGCAAATTAAATTCTTGAAATTCAGTTTCTCTGCCTTTTCTGAAATTTGCAAAACATTATTGCTAACTTAACACTTTAAAATCTACAATATATATTTTGCCCCATTTGTAGGTGGGCTTCTTTATTAAGTCACAAAACACTAACTGCAGTATCCTATAATAATGGTCTTAAGCGTGGCAGTAAATTGGCAGGAAATTATTGTAATTTCCCTTCTTGAAAAAAACAGGCAAACCCATCCACAAATTCATGTTTGTGTGAAAATACCCAAACTCCTTTTTTTCCATTTAAGGTCTCTATTACCCACTCTAGCATTACACACCACTTATTTGCATTACACATCTTGTTTTTCAGAAGCTACATATAACATTATAGTTTAAAAATATGAACCTTTTTTTTTACAAAATTATGAAATTCCCTCTAGACTTACATTTCATGACATAATATAAGCAATCACCCTATTTTCATCTTTCAAAACAACATTCCAGCCTGGCACAACATTAGCCTGCAGGAAATATATAGGACATCAGCAGAGCTGGCAGCCTGTTGGGACCATGTTTCCTCAGTTTGCTCAGTTTGCAGTGTTCACATTGCTCTAACCTTTGTACTTTTGCACAAGTGCATGAGGGATTTGAAACCTCTCACACCCTCCACAACCACACATTGCCAACCCACAGAAGTCTTTGCCTCCCTGGTTACCCAGGTAATGGAAGAGGAAAGGTGGAATGAGGAGTGAATGAATAAGCTCTCTGCTCAGCTTTGGACGACAGGGAAGAGGAAAATGCCTGGCCTCGGGAAGAGTTAATCCTGCCTAGCCCAGCCTAGCCCAGCTGCGTCATGGTGACTTCCCTTGCAGCACTGAAAAGTCTGACAACACTGTTTATTTAGGGCTGTGTCCAAAAGCACAGTCACACCCTATCAGGAGCTGCAGCTTTCCTTTGGTGCCAGCTCTCTGTGCAGTCCCCAGGGACCAGCAGGGAGAGAATCCCCTGGTGAGGCAGAGCTGGAGCACCAGCAAACATTGAGACGAGGCTTTATCGCTTAATCGTTCATTTTCAGACTCTTGATTCAGGAGCATTTTTTGGGTGTTGGCTTACAAAGGAGCAGGAACTTCCGCTGAGTGTCAGAGCGTTCTTTCAAGTGCACTTCCCTCCCTAACAGGCTTACACATTTCCCATCAGCTCGGGGCTTATTTAGCTCTAAAACATGTTTTGCTGTAACAAAGTGGAAAACCTGTATTTGTCAAAAATGAAGTGCTTCCAGGCCTACCCACATTTTTAAGTAAGGTTTCTATTCTGTTATGGCTCTGCTGTTGCAATTTATCTTTATGTGCACGTTTTAGTGCTTGCAGAGATGAATTCTGTGTCTACAAGTGGCTTGTTTTTCAAAGGCATGCTGTGGAGACAAAGGTTGAAACCCAAATCACTTCACAGCAGTCTGCAAGTCTGCTTCTCTCTTCAGAAGCTGTAAATGTGTCTAAAGCAAAAAGCAACAGTTCTCTCCCATCTGTAAATAATGGGCTTGGGTGAAATAGCTCAAATACCTGAAAAAGTCCTTATTTAAAACAGAGAAGGAAATTCTGGTTCTGGGCAGTAGCCTGGAATACTTTAGGGCTGGATTAGTATGCAGGAAGTAAAGAAATGAAAAGGCAAAGGGTGGCTTAAAAATGTCATTGCACAAACAGGCATGCATATTCTCTCAGGCCCTGCTTGGTGGTTCAGTAATGCAGTAGGCAATGATAATGATACAATTTCATAGCTCCTCTAATCCCAGAGGATGCACAAAATGCTTGACAAACTGATGTTCTCTATAAGCAATAGTCTGGGCCTCTCCTTCTCATCTGTAGAGGAGTGGAAAAGATTACAGTACAAATATAGCAAAATCTGGTAAGCTCAGAAGCAAGGGGAAGGAAAATACATTCCATTCAATGAATACACTAAAAATTGTATAATAAAGAAATTAAGACAACTTTACACTTAATTAGCAGACAAGCTAGAACTGTTACATTTTGGTTTTGGGAAAGCACGGTGGTACTAGAGAACAGAAATCACCTAGAAGACACATAGGCCTCTTGTACACATAAACCTCTGATTCAGAAGAGAATATGGAGGTCTCTGATCTCATTACATGGCAGAGAGAGAAAGATACAGCCCTGGTAAACTTTATTTATGAACCTTGTAATTTCCCTTACTGTTGACTTTGCTTTTTGCAGTTTGCTTATTATCTTCTAAGTAGATTTTATTTAATTAAATGACACCCTATTAGAATCATGTAAAAATTCTTCTGAGGAAGGAGTCACCACATGTGAATGAAAGGTTTTATTTGAGTGGGAAGGTGAGGCTCAGTAAATTAGGTGTTGTTTCTTGTTAAAGCCTCTAAAGACAGGCTGCCTTTAAAGGTTTCTCAATGATGGGATTAACTCTAAGAGTAGCCTGTCTTTTTTCACAGATAGGGAACCCTGTCAGACCAAATGCATCATTTGCCTGCCTTACATCATGCTCACAAAATGCTCCCCTGCAACACAAATTACCAAATTTGTGAGCCAATAAGTGAGCTTCTTGATTTGTGTTGGAAAAACCTTAGTGCAATGTAAAATTACATTCTACCAGGCAAAAAGGAGTGTTCATAAGCTTAATACATTGATATACCTCAGCTGCTGGTGGACAATAAATGGTTATTTATCAGGACATCAAAATCTTTCAGAGAACTTCTTCCAACCCTTTACAGTCTCTGGAGCAAAGCAGTCCAAAAGTCCAAGAAAGAACATCTTGTGCTTTGAAGATCTTGATACAGACTACGCATCTGCTTTGCAATGTTATCCTCTGTTGTTTCTCTGTGGCATATTTAGGCAACTATCTTCAAAAGTGTTTGTAATCTCAGTGAAAATTCCTTCTAAGAAAAGAAGAAAGAACTCTTAAGGTGTTTTTATTGTCACCTTAGCCACAGTCTACTCCAGGAATAAAGCAGCAGCCAAAGAGCATTGTGTGTTTCACACAGGAGGAGTGCAGGGGTGGGATGCTGGCACAGATCCCCAGGCCAAGGAATGGTGTCTGTGCAGAGGAACCTGCAAGACTCTGAGGCTGAGAGTGCTCAACTGAGCAGTGTTGGTGCCTGTGCTGGGTGGTGATTCCTCACCTAGTCCTCTCCCAGACGAGAGCTGGTATCCCAGGGAGAACACACACAGACCAGCTCAGCTCCAAGAAATCAGGCTAAAAATATTCATCGTGGGATCACCTGTGGCAGCTGCAATGTCATTTATTATTCAAGGTCTATCAGATGGTGAAGGGACAGATGCTGTGGGCATCTTCAGCATTGACAGGCTGTTCATCAGTGTTATGAATTTATATATCTCCTACAGGTTCTGCTATCAGTTCTGACCCAGTTAAATGGATCAGGCAAGGAAGTACATTCCCTAAAGGAATTGCAGTCTCCTATACCTCAAAAACTTCAGTCACAGAGGAAATATCCTATTTTGATGTGGTTCAAGAAGGTGGCAGGGAGAGGAGTAGAAACTTTATAGCAAGACCAGTTTGACTCAGAAGAGGGACTGTGTGCTACATATTCAAGACTCTTTGGGGTGAAAAAAACCAGAGAGAAGAGCAAGAAAATGTTCTCAGTCTACATGTGGAAATTGTTAAAGGTGTATAGAGTGAGACATTCTGATAATCTCTGTATTATTTGAAGAATGATTCTTTTTATAATGCCTTTATTCCCACAACAATACATCTGTTCCAATAGCTCTGTCAGAGCTACTGAGTGGTGAGTTAACCCTGCTGCAGCTCTGAGAGAAGTGGAAGCTGCTGAGCTAAAGCAAAGAGGGTGGATAGACCTTTTCAAACTGGAGAAGCCATCAACTTAGAGGAGAGGAAGTGACTGAAAAAACAGGGTAAGGGAGACCTAATAACAATTTCCTGAGGAAAACTGTTGGTCAGAACAATTAGCTATGAATCTAGGAAAAGCCATAACTGAACAGACAACAGAGGATTTATTTTAGTTTGGTATCTGGGAACACTTTGGATGGGAAGTAAAAGAATACTTTCCCTTTCTAAGCAGATGTCTAAAAAGAGGTGACCAGGGCAGCCTCCCAGCTCCAGCTCTTCACTCTTCATTATGGCACATTATGGGACAATTGGAACAATAAGTATGGTGCAGTCATTATGCCAGTCACAGCTATGCTCTGTGAATGTGACTGCATGGAATATCTGGTTTCTAACAGAGGCTGTGAAGGGATGTCCCTTTTTACCACGGTCAGGGAGGAGCTGACAGGCTAGCCAGAGACTTCAAAAAACCTCAGCCTTTCAGTTAGCAAGGAGCTCAGTGCTCTTATGTACTCAATTTTCTCAAGGGGAATGCCATGCAATATTGCTCAGAGTAGTTATAAGGCATTAGCTGCCATCTCATTTACAAAAAAAAAAATCACTCTTTTCTCTGCTGCAGTTCACCAGTGATCACAGTTACCCACAATACATCCTTGATCATGTCTCAATGGAAAGACTTCTTTTTCATTTTGCTGGGCTTTATGTATGGCTTGTGGGAGACCAGGCCAGTTAACAGTGTAATGTACTTTTAAAAGGAATGTGATTACTAGGAACTATTTTTCTCCATTAAAATCGGCAGAGGAGTTTACTTAATTCTTTGTCCTTTAATCAAAGCAGTAAAAAATTTCAACAACTTGTAAATCTGGCTGTATAGAGTTACAAAATAGGGAAAATTCACAATAGTGTCATTTTTCTTTGAAACTCTTTTATCTCAGTGAAAGATATTTGAGCAAACCCATCACAACACACACTGCTGTACAATTGACTGATGTTCCTGTTAGGAATTCTTGCCACAGGTTTTGCAGCAGAGGGTTAGAGCAGAGCACAATCTCGTTGAAAAGCGTTGGTGCCAGTGGTTTTAAAAATCACTGCTCTTTTTCTAAAACCCCAACTTTGTACCATGTGACACACACAAGCTGTGTTACATTAAAATGTTTAATTAGAAATATGAGTTATGCATTGCATAGTGACAAAAAATCACCATAAAATAATGTATACTCTGATAGTCTCAGACTATCACAGCAGTCATGCATAAGTTCAAATCCTTTTCAGTGGGACATTGATTAATTCATTCTTTGATGAATCTAGGCCCAGGCATTCAGCAGCTTCTTCCCTTTCCCAGCATGAGTTTAGTTATGTGAAGCCAGAAATGGCCTTTGTATGTTTAGACTTTGAGAGCACATTCAGCTGGAATCCTGCCTCACACCTAGGGCTAGACCTCTGCAATAATGCAGCTCTGCTTGTTCCATCTCTGAACAAAGACAAGCAGGGCTGTGGAGTTATGTTACTCACTACAAGTTGAGGAATCAGCTTTCCATGTGGCTTTATCCTCCCACCCCCTTTCCCACAGGAATAACACAGTGTGAGTTAAGCTTGTGCCTTTGCCATTATCTCGCTTTAGTGGCTCAGGTCCAACACACAGCCATGTACCACCTCATTATTTATATCCTGCTAGCATCTTATTTAGTACCTCAGCTTCCATCACAAATGTACTGGGATAACTGGATAAAAGACTCATTATAATTGCAGCTTCTCTGCAGGGGTCAGCACCTCCTCCCCATGAATATGATAAGGTTCTCCAAGTGCCACCTCACCTGCAAATGGTGTTTTTCCCTGAAGACTCACTTCCCACAGGCTACAAGCTGCTGTTGAATTTCTGAAGTAATATTTTAATAACTTAATTTAAGATTTAACAGCTTTCTTTCCTGTGCTTTGTTGTATAATTAATCCATGTGACAGGAACTCATTAGACTTGGGGATCTGAGATGCATCTGGACATGCTAGGGCTGTAAACAGCCCTAAACCTCTGTCAAGGCCTATTTAAGGTGGGCAAATGAGAGCTGTGTGTGGAAAAAAATAAATTATTTTATCCTTGGGTGTAATCAGAAACTACTTTTGATAGTTGGATGTGACATTCAATCATATCTGTAGTTTGTTATAATAGTAGTAAAACCTTCAATTTTTTGTCCACTGATATTTAAGGTGGAATCCTTGACTTCCTTGGCTGAGAAGATCTGGCCCAACACCTCTAAACATCTTGCATGCCTGTGTGCATGCCCATGAGCTGTGTGCTCTCCTGCCTCCTGAAAACATACTGCAAGCAGATACTACAGAAACCCTTTGAGCCTGACACTGAACAGTCCACCATGGGATTTGTCTCTTTTGCTTGCTTGGTGCTGTGCTGCTGTGTTTATCACATGGAAGAGATGAGACTTGCCATTCTGAATTGCTGAAACAACTGAAGCCTTGGGATCCCACTTCTCCAGAGTTACTTCTCTGTAACTGCAAGCCTTCCATGAGGTTTCTTGTTTCCTGCTGGTATCAAAGCTATTCTGCTTTGATATGACCCAGAGAATGCAAATGGGTCTGGCCCTAAGCACTGGTTAGAGCACTTGCTCAAGTTTAATGTCCAAGGCCATGCTCTGGATTAGGCAAAGCAGAGGTTTGGAATCACTTTCCAGGAAAACATGTCTGAGTGAGCTGCCCATTTACCTGTAAGCATGGTGTGGGTATCTCATTTCTTCAGTTTGCAGTGAGAGCTGTGGAGCCAGCTCCAGGAGACAGGTTGTAGCAGGGAACACAAGGCTAAGTGTGCACACCAGTCTGCCCCAGTGCTGAATATTTCCCTCCTCTGCACATCCCTTTCAAGGGTGCACTGCTCTCTTGAGAAGCTGAGGAACAAAAGCATAGAAAACACAAAGACAAAACAACAGCATGAAAGGAGTAACACCTTTGGGCATCAGGGATGTGTTCCTCACTGTGTGCAGTGCTGAGCTTCCCAGCAGAGCACCTTTTCCCCACTGGACACGAGCAACAGCTCTAATGAAAGCTTTGTAAAGGAGAGTGCTGCCAGCTGCCTTCCCTGGGAGCTGGCTCGGTTGTGTGCAGAGACCTGTTTTCCACAAACAGGACTTACATAAGCTCTGCACACATCTCTCTGAGTGCTGTCAGGGTGCCTCCATCCTTCTCTCTCTCAAGGCTCATCTTCCTCTGTACAATTTCTGTGGTGAGCCAGGTACACTTGTGTACCTGTTTTGCTCAATTAAATCTTTTTCATGGATGTGAGTCATCTATTTCATGGTCCAGAACCTGCTCATTTCATTTCCTCTGCCCTCTGGTTATTGAGTTAATGAATACTTTGTAAACACCTGGAGACTTCGTCACACTAACTACTGTACAAAGAACAGGGCTTGTCCCACAATGATTCTTCTGAATAGGACAGGGCAGAAGAAGCTCAGGAGAAAGAAAAAAAATTAGAGAGCATAGATTCTATATGCTGCTCAATTCTTAATAGTCCCAGTTAATTTCTGCTGACAGACAAATGCAAGCAACAAATTCTGGTTTCAACATAGGGACTGACCACAATTCTCAGTGACCTGGGGTGAGACAAATAAGCCTCACTGAGCATTTAGGTTTCTGGCAAGCTCCAGACACTTCCAACAAGCTCTGCCAAATCTTCCTGACCATGAGCTGCTTCGAGTTCTTCATTTCCACTGGACTTTGGATCCAGTGTTTGGGAGAGAGGTGATGGCTGGCCCTGGCACACAGCCAGCAGTGTGTTTTGGCTGACAGGGGCTTTCACTTGCCCAGAAGGGCCAGGAACTCAATTGAGAGCAACAGAGATGCTCAGCAATGGTCGTGATGTGCCACTGGCATCCAAGTAGGGAGCAGCTCCAGAGGGACCCCAAAGAGGAGGCCTGGAGGAGGAGGAGGGCAGGAAGGGTTGCAGGGCCAGAGCAGAGATTGCCCTCAGGCAGCACCTCAGCTGGAGCACAGACACTCCTGTAGCCCAGGGAACACCCTGTGCCAGGACAGGGAGAAGGGGAAGGAAGGGGGAGCAGCCAGGAGAGGCTGGCAGAGACTCACCACAGCCCATCTCCACCCCTACACCCCTTGGTGTCATAGGGAAAAGGGAGGAAAGGTTTGTTTTAATGTCTTTCTTTCTTTCTCACCATTCAAACCTATTTTACTTGACAATACATGTAATTTTCCCCATTATGTGTCTGGTTTGCCTGTGACAGTCATGGGTCACTGACGTCCCTGCCCTAATCCCGACCCATGAGTTTTTCCATCTTCTCTTGCTCAGTAAGACCCTTGCCACAGGGAGGACTCAGCCGTGCAATCTCAGGCTGCAGGGTGCTCCTGGGGCTCCTTTCCTGCAGGTCTGTGCTGATGGAGCACCTCTGTGACCAAGGGAAGGAGCTGCAGCAGGAGCTTTGGAGCTACACAGATGATGGAGAGGAGGCTGGCTGGATGTTCTCCTGGATACAGGGGAGCCTGACCCTCCAGCTGAAGGAGGCACAGGCAGAATCTGCTTATTGGATTGGAAAGCAGAGAATGGTCCATTCCTGTGTGCAAGAGGCCAAGCAGAGGTGTCATGGACGATCAAGGGGTCCTTGGCAAAACTCAAATACGAAAAACCTTCATCGCATAAGTGATTAAATGCTGCATTAAGAAATCCTCAGTCTCCATAATTGGAGTTGCGAACAACAGAACTGGATTCAGCCCTGAGGAACCTGCTGTAGTTGCATGTGTTTTGAGCAAATGGGAGATTACAGGATCTCCAGAGGTCTCTTCCACCACTATGGATTTTCCATGACTATGCAAGTCTGCTGTTCCCTCTTCCCTTCCTTTCCCCCCTAGCCCTTGGGCACCTTGCCTTTGGCCACAAACACTGCCTCCTGCCACAGTCCAGAGCTCTTTGGAAAAAGCACAAGGCAGCCACTCTCAAATTGAAACTTGGGCATCTTCCTTTACAATGACAACATTAGTGGTGGGCAGTAGGATTTTATACAGTATCCTAGAGACCAGAGCAGAATTTCAGGATAGATGAAGGCTGAAAACTGATTTCCTTTTCTGCCTGGGGATTCAATCTTCCCATCACTCCCAGATTCTTGTGGGGTGAACCTTCATAGGTATTGTACTGGAAATGACCCACAGTGCACTGAAGAGAAAAACTCTCTGTATAAGTCCAGTGCTCAGAGAAACCAACCAGGAGTGCAGAGATCTTGACATAATCCATGCCAAATGCAATACTTGCATTTTAAATTATCCTATTTCTAGCTCAGGTGCATTCTGACATAAAAGGGCAATGCAAATATCCTCTTCAACATGCTTCTTTTTGGTATCTGATGTCACAGACATTCTGGAGGCAGCCACTGGGAGGAAGGTCCAGCCAGCAGATTCTCCCTCTCTATGGGCACAGGCTGTGAGAGAATACATGGACTGCTTTGCTTCATGTACTTGGAGAAATTTCAGGAAAAAAAAAATTGGCTCAGAGCATCAAGAAAACACTATGGTGATTAAATAAACACACACACACAAAATCCAGGTCAAACTATGAAGCTTCAGAATTCAGTGGCCTCCAGTGCTAAGTGATAACTGAGTAGGGATTTTCACATATTGATCTAGGCACCCAAATCACATTTTTGATTCTTCATGTTTTCAAATCTAGTATCAGACACCTGAAAATTCAGGCACTCTTGCAGTAACACAGAGCACAGCTGGGTGCCTCATAGATCCTGTTCAAAGTCACCTAAGTCCATACCAGAGCTACAAATTCGATGTTATGGTAGATTCACACCTGCAGCCTTGAGCCTTGAAAGATGCTGTGTCTGATATAAAAATTTGTCTCACTTTCTCACACCTATGAGACAGCTGTCACAGACAGCTGCCACCCACAGAAGAGCTAAATCTCCACTGATACTTTCAGCAGAAGTCTCATCTTGTTACAGCTAGATTTCCTCAGGATAGTTTCACTCAAAGAATCCTTGCCAGAGCTGACTCAGTCCTTTTGTGTGAGACTCAAATAGCTCCTTGTGGTCAGGACCTTGAGGACAAGTACAGCTTGTTGGTTGTATCCCTGTTTTGCCATTGTGAATGCATCCAGCAGAAGGATTTAACTGATTAAGAATGGTTACCCCATGGGTGTAATATTTCCCACAACACACAGCCCTTGTCACCTTGATTAAGCAATGTCCCTAAAGCTGGTGTGGGTAGAACGATGATCTCACACCAGCCATGGATCTGCCATGAGACCAAACACACAAACTGAACAGTTGTACAGATTTCCCCAAAAACTCCCTGTGAGTTCTGTTCTCTCGTTTCTCCCTCTAGCAGACACTACATCTGTTCCTTTAGCAGTTGCTGGCAGAAAAGACAAGCCCTGCTGCCAGCTAATACTATATGATCTGCTGCTGAATTAATTTTCCACTTAAAAATTAAATTATGGGCCAGATCGTCATTGGATTTAATACAGCTATCACCTATTAGGCATCTGATGATCTGGCTTTTTATAGAGATTATTCTTCCTCTTTCTTTGAAGCAATAATACAACCAAAGAGTTAGATTTTGATCTGATGTGTGAAGGCAGTGAAAATATTGTTTTGTGTCTGATGCGTCCATCATGGGAAATTACAACTTTTTTCCAAAAGCTGGAGAAAAACACGCTATTCAAAAAAAACAAAAGAAAGAAAAGTTGTAAAAGACACTATAAATCTTTTATTTCTTTTGTGTTACTATGAAATGCCCTTCATTTTGAAGGAAATGGTACAATCAATGATGTGTACTTCTTTCTCAGGAAAAGAAGATATTTGCACTAACAATTCAACATTTACTGACAAAAGACAGCTTACAGAAAATGCTCATGGTGGGAAAAAAATCATATTTGTGATTACACTTCTTATTGTGGATGATTTCATGAAGTGTTACAATGTTAGGAATTTCAAGAGTGCACTTAAAGAAAGCTTCTTATCCAGTATTAATGCAAAGGAATTTAAACCATCTAAACCACTGGTGCTCAAAATCACCCTGATTTCTTCCTATTCACAGTTAAAGAAAAAGCCTAATCTGAAAGTCTAAGCCCATGATAGAATACTTCTCGCCTTATCACTGCACACTGATTTTTAAGAGCAGTCGAGCATACTCAGTTAATTGTAGATTTCTTACAAATAGAAACTGTGGTGGGAAACATCTTATTTCCTACCTCTACTTAGTTACTAGTCTCTGATCTCTTATACAAAATTAAAATTTTGCTTTCAAAAATACTTGTTCCTTCATGGCTGTTAGCTTTATGGTTGGTGCTGTTAATTGTCAGAAAAGCACAAGTGGGAAACCACCCAACAACACACTTCACATACCCATGGACAGACCTTTAGTACAACTTAACCAAAGGAAAAGAGAAAAAGAAAACCACCATTACATTCAAAATCTGAAACAGATTAATCCCACAATATCACCTATTATAGTACTGAGTGGAATGGTGAAATCAAATTAACAAAAGGAGTTTGCCTATGGTTTCATTTATACAAAACAATTTAAAGTTTACTTCCATAGTTTAGGGTCCTTCAGTCTGAAGAATGTATTTTTCAAAGTAAGAAAATACAGATTTTGAAGCAGCTTTTGGGAATTTTCCCTGCCTACTTGGCAACTGCCTACCACATTGGCCAGAGGAGTTCTAGAGTTGCTGTAATCAATACCTTGCATTCACACAGAATCAGGGATAACAAAATAGTCTTCAGTTTATGTCTTTATTCACTGCCACGGAAGGTGAATGTCTAAATTGTGTTTTTAAAATTACTCAATCAACGGATAATTGTAGGTTTTACTACAATGCCTTTTCCAAGGCATTATTTGCATCAAACACACCAATACTCCAGGGAAATAAGACTGCTCATCTACATTTCCTAGCTGGAGCTGCATTTGCACATCTGGGGCTCAGCTTTGCCAGCCTTCACATGAGCATATTGATATTCACAGGAGTAGAGATGCCCAAATGTATAAATTCATATAGATTAATGTTAGCACAATCAAAGGGCTTTTAAAACAAATTATATTAACTTTAAATGTTAAAATGCAAGGGAAAGCTTAAGTACGACAAGGCAAAGATAGTGGAGGAATCTGCAGCAGATCACCAGCTTAGCTTAGTAACACACCTCTCACCAAATCAGTGCAGCTCCTGCATTTCTAGAGGGAAACTGAGGCCAAAGTTTGGGCTGGGTTCCACAAGCTCTGTTTGGACAAGAGGCCCTTTGAGAAACAGCTTTCATTGCACTTCTTATTCTCCCCTGTTGATTATGCAACCTCAGAAGCTCCACACCCCCATCAGAGACATCACATTGAAATTCCAGACCCTCATTAATAAAGAAATGTAAATATACACTTAATTTCAAGCACAAGAATAGGCTTACTGATTCTCAAGGGGCCTTAGGTAGGTAGGTCTACTCAAAACTTTAAACTCAATCTAGACTTAAGACCTGTGAGGAAGCACAAGCTCTGCAGGAGCACACCTGCATTTCTCTATGTTAAAGCAGATGCAGAGAAGAGCACTTTATCTACTCCCTTCCCCTCTCTTTTGTGATCCATGTAAAAGTCCTGAAGTAGACATATACACAAAAGAGTCAGTTTTCCTGGGAGACCTTTTGTTTTTTTTAAATCAAGCTCCAGAAATCCCAGCTTACTCTGCAGAGAGTAACTGAGCAAAGAACAGCAAAGACAAGAAACCAAGCAGTTGAGATGTGCTCCTACAGCAATTTCTGTTCTCACATCCAGGTCATTACAGGTCCATGGCTTTAAAAGCAGACTGCTTAGAAATGTGTGCAGTGGTGTTTAGTAGCACCTATTAAATAACGCTGCCTAATCAACAAGTAGGGGAAAAGGACCTGCCTGTTAAAGATTCAACAGTTGCATCTCTATCTGCTGGAATAAAAAATCCCTGTATGGAGGTAGCCCTCTTTCAGACAAAATTTTAAAAAATGCTAAGCTTTCCACCCTCTTTTACTTTTTACACATAATGGAATGTCAGGGGACAATAAATTCCCAAACATAGCTTGCAGGGAAACTTTATGATTCCAAATATCAAACACCTATATGCCAGAGGAGCACAGAGGTTTTATAACACAGCAGAATGCAGCCAAACTCTGCTGTGAAGCAAGCTCCTCCTTCACTCTCTATCCTATCAAAGCACTGCAAGCTCTGGAATTCTTTGCTAAGGCCTTGTGCCTGTGGGGGAATTTATCCCAAAAGGCATGACCGGTACAGAGAAGCACCAAGACCAGCACAAGATAAGATTTCAGTTGGTCAAAGAAGCTTTGCTCTCCATTCCCAAGCAGATTTGGTCCTTTTTAAATTAAAACAAACAAAAGAAAAACACCCCAAAAAACAAAACAAAAAAGAAAAAAAGTGGGGGAAAAAAGAACAGAAAACAAAGGCAGACTATTCAGGATATCTCAGAAGGAGAGAAATGGCTAAGTGTCATAGTTCTGATGTTTCAGACACAAAGGAAAAATATTTTCACAACTAGTTTACTGTTTAGTATCCTGTAGATACATAATATTTGACATTTATAGCAGTTTCAATATTTTATGACCTAGAATATACTTCAGATCATGAATGAAAAATAAACCCATTCAGAGAACTGGAAAATAACGTGCATAACAATTTACTTTCAAATGCAAGGTTATGAAGGGTTTTTTTAAAACTTCCAAAAATATCTCTAGGAAAATATTATTTTACACAGCTATACTACACAGTGAAATAAGCTTTGTTATGTACAAGGTTTCAGTATGAAAGAAACCACAGCTAGACATTTGCTCATGGTCTAGGTAATCTGTTGTCTCATATCAGTCAGAAGTACAACAGAGAGACTCTCCTTCACTCTTTTTCAGACTGTCTCAGTGATCATTTCAGCTTTCAGTAGTTACTAGTAGTTGTATAAAACCTGTGTGCAGACATTCACATATTAACCCTTTCACAATCAGATATGGGTAGATATGCTTTCAAACAAGGTTAGACATCTGCTTGACAACCACAGTAACCTGAGAATAACTCAATTGCATATTGGTGAAAAAAAACACAGTTTGTGTAGGCACCTGAGCTATAGCATTCTAAGGGAGCTTGGTATTAGATTCTCCCCTGAATTTGTGTTTCACAGGCCAAATCCTAGCTTCTATATTTTAGGCAGAAAACATGAGACCACAATCCACTTGGCTCAAATTGGCAAAGTTGCTTCATACAGTCTTAACTAATCAAAAGCTTGTGTCTACCTATTCTTGAACAACAAACTTTGCTCCTGTCACAGAGGTGGAAAGGACACAGAGTACTTTGCTATTTGTGGTATAACTGTAAACAGCTTCGGGGAAGACCATATTAATTATGCTTCAAGTTTACATCACACTGTTAGTTTCCATTACTTAAATGAACTCAAGCTTATCTTCAAGTTCACATCATCATATTGGGTTTTAAGGAGAAGGAATTTTGAATTAGAAACTACCTCCAAATCAGTGCTTGTTCATACACCCAGGATCCCAGGACAAAGATCTGACAGTGCTGCCTGTGTGGGAGATCAATTCAACAGCTGAATAAAAGTTCAGGGATTATTCAGGCCAGGCAGCACTGCACTCCCCCTTCCTGAGGGACTTGCACAACTTTGGAGGCATGTCCTCTCCTCTAATGCTATAGCTCAGCTGCATACCATAGAAATTAGCAAAAAAAGAAACACAAAATCCCTAATGAAGAGGAAACTGCTCTGGAACACCCAAGCCCTGTAATGTCTTCCAGCCTGAGCTCCCTTCCTTCACATCTTTGTTCACTGTGGTGCAGAATCTGTGGCACCCTCACAGCCAGAAGCACCCAGCCAAGAGGTCAGTCACCCTTTTGAGGGACAGCTTACTCAAGACATACTCTTACACATAAGCAACCTGCCTCTACTGCCTCTGTGTGTATTACAGACATGGTCAGGAGCTCTGCCTCTTGCTTTAGGAGAAGTCAAGGCAGCCTGCAATGAGCCCTGACACAGCTCAGCATCTGCCTGTAGGAGTCCCAGCACAAACCAGTGTGCAGAGTACAGCTAGACTGGCAAACTTCCTTCCCTGGGACCTGCTGGAACAAATTAATTTTCTGTCCCCAAAGCCACATGCTGATGGCAAAGGAGAAGGTCTCCCAGCCCACCTGCAACCTCCTATCAATTAAGAAGGCACCAGGCACATCAAACCCATTTCATTAAAATTAGTGGAGATTTCTGCCTTAGATCTTCTGGGGAACTGGTTCCCAAACCCACAAAGCCTTGAACCAGGCGAGGAGCAGCTCCTTGCAATACCAACAGAAGCCACAGCTGAAGAGAAACAGTAGCAAAGAAGGGAAAACAATATCCTCATGTTCAGAGCTACACGGTCATGTCCTGGAAGTTGTTGGCTACTTCTTAATGGCATTAAAAACTATTAACTTCTGCTGATAAGTAGATGTCAAAGGCATTTAGCATCTTGTAGGGTCAGGCCTACTGGCAGATGGTTGAGGAAAAGGCTATGGGCGAATATGGCAGAGAGGAAGAGAGAGGAGAGGGGTAGAATTGCCCTGAGTTTTATTCTCTACAAATATTAAGTCAGGGGTTTTATCATCAAGCACTGAAGGAGTTAAGCACTAAAGTACAGACACTTAAGCAGCTTTCCCCCTTCCTTTCACATGTGATTGGAATGAAGCTGCACCGAAGCAGCCCAAAGGGCTTATAACAGCTCAATTTCCCAGCCTTCAGTTTTAATCCCCATCACCCAGGCTAAGCAGAATGGTGGTGCTGAGGCTGCTACTCCACAGCAGTCTGAGCACCTGGATGATGATGGACTTCATCCTCCTCTTCCTCCTCCTCTGCAGCCTGCAGGTGGCTGGAGAGCTCCTGGATCACAGCAGCTCTACCAATCTGGTCATTTCTCCTCTTCTCCATGATCAGATCCTCCAGGCTCTGAAACTCCAGCGTGTGGCTGCGCTTGTCCCCCAGCCGGATCTGCAATCGGTAGGGCTGCTTGCCTATGCGCAGCTCCCCGCCGATTTTAAACTCTCGCTTGCCGTATCGGCACCAGGCAGCAAAACACTCCGAGTTTCTCCAGCTCAAGTCCCGATCCTTGCAGCCCACCTGCTCCAGGGCATTGCGCACCACCACGGCCGGGCTGAGGGGCTTGTAGCGGTACAGCTGGTTGGCAATGCGGCCGCGTCTGCCTTGGCTGGCGTCGGTGAGGAAGCTGTTCACCACCTCCAGCCGATGGAGGTGCACAACTTGAAAATCCCCCACGTAGACCACCCAGTGAGGATACTGGGCTTGGCACACAAACTCCACCAGGTCACCTGGCTTACATCTATTCAGCAGGTTCTCCGGGGTGTAGGTGCTCAGATGCCCCCCACCTCCTTCATCACCCTCCTCTAGCTGCGTGTCCTCCTCTGAAAAGCTCTTCTGGTAAATACACTCATCCCGGTAATAAACTGAGCACTCCACCTCGTGCAGCTGGGGATCGTAGGGCTGCAGGGCAGGGTTCTCACCGCCCAGGTCATGCACCGAATCCTGCTGCTGCTCCAGCTCATCATCGTCATTCGAAAAGATGTAGGAGACCCCGATCCTTGGCCCTTCATCTCTGTCCATACCTGTCGGGTCGGCCGTGGGAACTTCCTTGTAGTTGAGATGGGTCAGCTTCTCCACCTGGTTCCCCATGCCCGCTGCAACGACAGACACACGGCGGGGCCATGAGGGGCGAGTGGCTCCCGGAGCAGCAGCGCGGGCACAGCGCGCTCCCCCTCCGCAGGCGTCCGGCTCTCCCCGCCCAGCGCAGGCTCCAGTAGCGCCCCGGGGCTGCGGGAGCCCGCCGGGGACGGGGGGAAGGGGCACCCGAGACTTCCCTACCTGTACGGAGGAAGGCGCGGCGGCACCACCACCTGTTAGGCGGCGGCGAGGAGAAGCAGAGAGGCACACGAGCCGCCGGGGAGCGGGGCAGGCACCGAGCCACCTGTTAGAGAGGGGCTGCGAGCGCCTGGGGAGGTGGGGAGCTCCGAGCTGGGCACGGCAGAGAGCGCATCCCCCGCCGGCCAGGTGAGCCGCGCCGGGCCGCCGGCCAGGTGCGCCTTCCCCGCCCTCCCCCGGCACCGGGCGGCCGCGAACTTACCCCGCGGGGCCGGCGGCGGCGCCGGGAGCGGCTCAGGGCGAGCGGGCGGCGGGGCGGCGGCGCGCCTGGATCATGGCCCCGGCCCGGCGCGGCTGCTGCTCCCCGCGCAGCGGCAGCGCCCGAGCGCCGTGCCGCCGGCTCCGCGGCTGGGCATGAGCGCCGGAGAGGCACGGCCGAGGGGAGGGAGGGAGGCTGGATCCGCCACGGACGCCCCGGCAAGCACTCAGCCCCCAGCATTTAAAGAGGCAGCTCTTTTTTTTTTTTTTTTTTTTTTTTTTTTTCCTTCCTTCCCACCCCACCCGCCCGGCTTCCTCCCCCTCACCTCCCTCCGCTCCGCACCTTTTCCCTCTCTCCGCTCCTACATGCCAGGCGCTCTGCTCCCCGCCGGCGCTGGCGGCAGGCGGAGGTCGGGCGGGCGCGGGCTGTGGGCGCCGCCGCTGCGCTGCTCTGCGCGGGCAGCGCGCTCAGTCCCAACTCGCCCGGGCGCGGCGCCTTTAAGGGAGCGGTGCCACGGCAGCCCAGCCCGCCCGTGTGTGCGGGGGGAGGCTCCGCAGCCGGAGTTTGCCCGGGACGGCGCCGAGAGGCGAAGCGGAGCTGCGGTGCCCGCGCAGAGGCGTGGAGCTGCCCCGGGGACAGCGCCAGGAGCGGCCGCCCTGTGGCCGCGCACGGTGCTGGGGAAGTTGTTAAGTGAGCGCAATCAAAGCGCCCCGTTCTCCTGGGCTGGCTTAACACCTTCGATTCCTCCATGCGCGGAGTGTGTAATTAGGTTTATTAATTTATTTTCTTTCCGACTCCGAGAGCTCAGTCGCTTTTTCAATATAGAAGATTATGATTCTTTCTCCCCTGGAAAGGCATTATGAGATCTGGTGGGAATATTTTGCTTTCTGTGTTTTGGAGAACACAAAACAATATTTTGCTTTTTCATTAATGCCTAGTTAGTGGGCTAGGTGGGTTTATTTTTCATACTGTTTTAACAGACACTGGTAAATTCACGCTGTTAAAACAGAGAAAATTTATGGGATGTAGGAGTAATGTCTTTAATTTTGTCTCATTTATTCCCTTTGTCTGTTGTCTTGTAAGCCCAACTGCAACTGCTGTTCTGAGTATCCACTAAATAGCGGCAAATGAAGGAACAATAGTTGTGTTACCAGGGCCCTGGGCACTGCCCACAGGCTCAAAGGATACGATTTCCATCAGTTTCTACATCTCTGTGGTTTCAGACCTGCCCTTTGGGGTGAGAAGAATTGCTCCATCTGGGACTGGGGAGATGAGCACTGCTTGGGATGGTGAGGCATTACAAGCAATTTCAGCAGTGACAGACAGCCAGATCGGGACCTTTATGTTTTGGATTCAGCTGGTGGCTATGTCCATGGGAGCATTTTTGAAATGAACCTCCCAAACATCCAGCCCTGACACACATGCACTTTGGTTTGCATCCCAGTGTGTTTTCAAACTGTGCACGTTTCTTTCACATCCCACCAAACTAGATGTACCCTGTGTGGCAGGGTTGGATCAAGGCTAGTTGAGCAAATGTCCAAAATGTATTGAATGTAGATGTGATTTCTGGGCACTGCATGTTTCCCCCTGCAGTTCCTCTCCTCAATAGCTGCTGTTGGACAAAAGAGGGCCTTGCTTCATAGTCAGGGCGTTGTGAAATTGCTTTGCTAATTAAAGATGGCCATGTGTGAGAGTATCCTAAAACGAGGAGCTAAACTGAGCATAGAAGTGATTCCTATTTCCATTGGAAACTTTATCTCAGCACTGTATCTTCCTATCTCTGGACCACTTATACTTTGTTAAAATGTTTGGCAGCCCTGTGTTCAGGGCCAAGTTTCTTTCTGAATCTTCTGCAGTGTGTGGAAAGATGTGTCTGTGCATGAGTGGAAACTCAGTATGGCCCAGGCAATCACTTGTGTGTTCATGCACATCCACAAAGATGTGCAGCTCTCTATCATGTTTTCTCTTTTTCTTGTCTGCTTCATTTCACCTCAGTGCTTAATTTTCTGCACCTTGTCTGCTGCTTTAATCTCTTTGATTTCTTTGAGCTTCCTTGCCATGACTGCTCCATGGAATCCATACCGTCTGTTCAATCTGCTGCTTTCTTGGCTAAGAAGCCTTTGGTAAGTATTTTTGTATTGTAAACCACATCCATAATGGCTTACTGCACACGTAGGTAAGGAATTGGGTGGAAAATCCACAAAGAATCTACAGTGCCTATATATCACTTTGACTAGTGCCTAAAATTATGGTGGCTAAACCTTCTTCATGCTTCATCTCTAAACCTAAAAGCACCTGTGCGTGCACATACACTGAAGTCAATAGGGAAGCCCACACTGTGAGTGTGATTCCTCTCTGGGATCACTCCCAGGTTCCAGTCGTTTTCTTGTTCAGATTGCAGAAGTATTTCTTCTTTGTAAATTCCCTTTTGGAGAGAAAGCTCCACCCCAGACAAAACACAGCTTTGCTTCTGGAGTGAGCTCATTCTAGCAGCTCCCTTATCTGAGTCCCTTCAAAGACTGCAAGGAAGCAGGGTTCAATCTGTGTGAGATCTGTCTCAGCTCTACAAGAGCCCTCCAACATTTTCACAGCTGAATTTCACATCCATATGTTCTCAATCTATTGTTGAATTCAACAACACATCTACAGGTTCCTGACATAAAAATACTGTTCTGGTGGGCCTTCATATGGCTTGTATGGTATTTGGTATGCCTGAAACTTTGATAGCTCCTTTTAAGGCAAAAATACCTGCCATGCTGAAGGGCTCTGTGGGAAGCCAAAGCTGCTTGGCCATATAGTCCATTGATGAATACAGAGGGGACTGCACCTTTTGGCTTGGAGACTGTGGGACATCTATGGAGCAAGTGACTTCTATTAATCTATGTAGCTGCTATCATCCAGGGGTCTTTGTAGTGCTAGTTGTGGTTGCCTTAAACTTAAAGCTAATTTTGAGAATTAGATGTAACAGTTATTTTTTGTCCCAACAGTTATGTTGTTGCTCCAACTGTGACCTTACACATATTTTACATCCAGAGATTGAAAAGGTGATATTGATTTGAAATCACAGTTCATCCTTACTTGGATATGACGTGCTGTGGTCACACTGTTATTGTTATTAAAAGATATCCTGGATGAGAAAAAGAAGTCTTGCTATGTGGTTTTTTTTTTCTTAGCAGTGTTTCTGAGTAAGACAATGTTTAGTGTCATATTCTGTAAGCACATTCTGTTTCACAGGTATTCAGCCAGCTGATGGCTATGACACCCTTGAATTATTTAATAGCTTCTATTTCTTTTTTGCAGTAGAGTTTTATGAGAACTGAGATAAACTATGCTCCATTTAGCATGTAAGCACTCTATATCATAGACCTAGTGAACCAGAGTGCTTAAACACCATAGTGGAATTAGAGGCACTGGAAAAATAAACCACTTCCTAGTGCAGTCCATGGAAGTTCTCCCATGGAGTTCTGTAGAAATCAATTATGTCCTTAACTGAGGGAAGTGTATGACCTGAGAGTCACTTGATGGATGGTGTCCTTCCATGACAGCCATAGCTAAGTCCTCCAAGGATATTTGGATTCAGAATAGTGACATTTCTTTTGTGACCTCTTTGTCCTCCAGTTGAAGCTGCATCCCCATGTCAGGCACCAAGGTCCTGTAAATCCAGGAATGCCACCTAAAATGAGATTCGTCCAACCTGGCATGCCAGCACTAGATGGTAGGGAATGGGACAGAGAGTTAGTTGGAATGGTGCTTCCTTTCACTTGTGTCACCCTAATACTCTCCCAAGGTTAAGTGCTTTAATGAGGTTGGATTTTCTCACATACAAGAGGAAATGGTGCCACATCAGTTAATAAAAAGCATTAATATTTAAGATTGCTTCCTTGGGGTATGAAAGACCAAGGCTGAAGTCTCTTATCTCACTGAAGGAATTTGAACTGATATTTCCCAGGAGAATATTGGAAGCCACCAGACTGTGAGCTCTTTTTGAGCAAGTCTTGCTTTCTCTGTCCCACTGAAGCTGTTCAGCTTTGCATGGGCTCATTAAATACCCATTCAATCTGTCTGAAAGAAAAGAAAAGAATGACAACATCTCTTAGATCTGATGCAAGAAGGGGATGAGAGTGCTCTGAGGTCCTCTCTAATGAATATTCAGATGTCTCACAATCATGCAGTATCTTCATCAGGAGCCATTCAGACAGACTCACCAGAAAGATCTGAAAGTTTTGGTTTTAGGATGTGATCATGAGAGAGTTTTTATCACGTCTGTGCTGGAAGAGATTGGACCTCTGAGTCTCACATGTCCAGCATGAGTGGTGTAACCCAGATGCTATTGGATATCAGCTCCTCTTGGTTTCTGTTGTGATAGAGCCCTCTCACACTGCTGTTTCTGCCGGGCCAGGCCTCATGAAGGCAGAAGTGAGAGTTTGAGGATCTGTGGGAAACTCTGTTTGAGAATCTGTGACATGAGTTTGGGGATCTGTGGGAAACATGCTGGCACTACTCAGTGGTTCTGTTTGTGTCTCCAGGGGAAATATCAGGAATTTTGAGAACCAGAAAATTTATGTACCTCAGAATGCTGAGAAATATTGTAGAATGTTGGTATTTCTGAACCTTGAGTTTCATATTTGACTTGAGACAGATAATCAGCCTCTGGTGTCAGGAAGGTTTTATCTGCATTTAACCTATGAATTTTTAATTACATTGTAGAGAGTTTGACATCTGTGTGCTTCTACACATATGATCTTTGCTATTCCTTGTAGTGTAGCATGGCTCACCATATATTCAAGAAATGAAAGATAGACAAACTGCAGATAGAGGAGAGACCCACATCAGAGAGAAAGTTCTGTTTTTTTCTAAAACTCTTACTGGAAGCTTATGGCTCTGTTATCTACTTTCAACACTCTAATTTGTGACTAAATGTGTTCTGTGGCAAAATAAATTGCTGTAATTGCCAAAGCTACAGAGTTTTTAACTGAGACATCCAAGCTGTATCTCAGAAGCTCTTCCACTGTGAGTTTTTAATTGGTGCATTTCAGCAAATGAAAATGAAGTAATTCACATGTCAGTAGGGGCCTGGATTCATAGGAATTGCTATCAAACCAACTTGAGCAGCAGGAAAAGATTAATTAAAATGTAGTCCCTTTTTTGGGGTTTTTTAAAACCAGAAAATAGCAACTATATTTCAAACATAACTTAACAAGGAAGGAGGTACAGCACACACATCCTTCCAGCGTGAGAACTGCTCATCTCTTGCAACTCTCATCTGTCTCATGCTGAGCTTCTGCCCTGGAAGCTCCTCCTGTGATGTGTCTTCTAGCACGTCACAGGACTGCTGGCTGCCTTGGTAGCACAGAGTGTCCCTGCAGCTGGGAAGGCGTGGGGCTTCTGATGGAAGAAACTTCTGATGATTGCTCCTGGTGAGCAGTACCTGAGAAGAAGCCATTAGTAAAGGGAAAGAGTCTTTTCTTTGGCTGTTACCATACTGCTGATAAAACATTACTGTGAGGTAAACACATCACTCTTTCCAGCAAATCTGTGATGTGGCTGCAGGTAACTCAGAGAAACTGTGGTTGTCCTATCCCTGGAAGTGTTCAGGCCTGACCAGATGGGACTTCAAGCAGCCTGATCTAGTGGAATTGTCCCCCTGCCCATGGCATGGGGTTGTAGCTTTAAGGTTTATTCCAACCCAAAGCACTCTGTGATTCTACGGCTGTGTGTTTATGCCCCCATTTAAATGGGGTGGAGCAAAGGAAACATAAGCCAAGTCTCCTGTGGGTGGTGGTGAGATCAGGCCCTGTGACCATACACAAGGTGCTAAAACAGCTGGGATTGTGTGGGTTCTGTGGGGTCTGCTCTCTTCAGCCCAACTCTGGATGCTTGCTAACTTGACCCAGAAATGCTGGCCATGGCTGCTTGCCACAGCTACAGATCCATGGCAAAGTATGGGAACAATGGCTGAGCAGATAATCCACCTTGTCATTCACCGATTAGACTGAGAACAGGTTAATATTTTTTTCTTCCATAGCCAATGGAAAGCAACAGATATGCAAAGCCTCAAACCATCTGTGAAGGTGATGTTTATGGCTTTCTGCTGGACTTGTTCCAAACCCAGCAGAGCAGGACGTGGCCCCTGGCTGGTGTCACTTGCTGAGGCTGCAGTGCTGCAGCTGTGGGGTTGTGCAGCCACCTGCACCAAGGAAGGCCTTGGGCTCACCTGGCTCATGGGGTGTGTGTGGAGGGTGGGAAAGGGCTGGTGCACAGCTTGCCCTCCATGTAGGCCTCTCAGAGCCTCCTGTCACATTGCTTATCTCCCACAGCCCTCACCACAGATGGATGCACAGAATGAACCCACATCAGCCCCAGGTGTGTTGGGTGTATGCCTGTGGAAGAGGATTTGCTGAGCAAAACAAGGAGGGAGCTGAAGGATTTGCTCTGGGGCATTACAGGCAAAGCTGGGGGAATCTCATGGGCCTCAGTTTGCATCAGTCTGAGGCAGTTTTGCACACACCTCCATCAGAGTGAGACACAGCAAAGCTGGATGTGAGCAGCAAGGCACCCCTGAGAGCACCAAGTGTGCTTTAGCAATGAATTTGGACTTCTAATGAAATGAAATGGAAAGATCAATGCTTTCAGGGCTCTGGTCTCCATTTGTGAATAGCAGCAACTCCTACTTGTTGCACTGAAATGCTGCAGTGATTAATAAAACCATTAAGGCCCCGAGGTGCTCAGAGTGCTTGCTAACAAGGCCCGTGGAGGCAGAGGCAGATTGCTAGGTAGGTGACGTGTTTTTCCAAGGAGCAGGAGTATCCAAATTTGAATCAGCCTGCTGATGTCCATAGTGCTTGGGGTGATCCCTGACTCCTTACCTGGGCCTGCCTCTGGAAATGACTGCAGGAAATTCCCTGCAGCACATGCACCAAACACCTTCCAGAGAGGAGGATTTCAGTCAGCTGCAAGCATCCCTCTCCTGTACCTCAGTAATGATGCTGCTGAGTTGTTGGAGGCTGCAGGGGACCAGCCAAGCCCAGGCAGGCTGGAGTGACTCCTGTGGGTTCATTCATTACTGCCTGCTACAGGGAACCATTTTCTACCTCAGTTAAATGCACACACTGAGACAACCTCCTTGGCTTGTAGACAAATAACAGGTACAGAGAGAATTGTTTAACTGTGTTAAACAATTGCTGCCCCTTGGTGGAAGGTGCATAAATGTGAGGAAATGCTGCTGTGCTTCTTCTCAAGAAAGCATCAGTATTATCCTTATCTTCCACTAAGCCCTTTCTGATAGTGCCTGTGGGAGGAAAGCAAGGAGCAGATGGTTATTCTGTCAGTCCTGTGAACTAGTTAGATGAAAACCATATTCCTAGTAGAATCTACTGTCAAGGAAGCTTCTGGCCTGCTGGATGGCAGTGCTGGGTTGGATTTATAAAGTGGTCTCTGGATAATAATGTGTGTGTTTGTAATAATGACTTTCATCCTTGTTAGGACTGACAGCCCTATGTGTTTGTCTTTCCAGAGACAGATGTTCTCCTGCCTGGTTATGTGGGTTGCTTCCAACTGGGGAAAGAGGACAGCATGAGCAATGTGCTGTTCATTGTTATTTCATTCCTTTTTTTATTCCTTTCCCTCCTTTCCTCCCTCTTTCCTTCCCTGGGCTGTCTTTTGGGCAGGAGCCTGACAGATCACATCAGCTGCTGCAGGGAAGCCCCTTGGCCATCTGAGTTCATCCTGCTCTGCCATCTATCAGAGCACAGGAGGAGGCTCAGGCAGGGCTCTGAATTTGTCTCAGCTCAGCAGCACTCCAAGCAGTTTGATGATGCTTTCCATCCTCACATGTGATACCAGCTGAAGACTGGGCTTGATGCTCATGCTTACGGGCAGTCCTTCATCTCAGACAGCCTCTGTATAACTTAAAGTTGTCAGCTTGACACCAAATCCCTTTTCTTGGCTTTTTCTGCATAACATGGTGTTCTCTTGCTCTGATTCAAGTGTTATGTGGTTCCACATGAAGGAGATAACAGCATGAGCAAAGCTGTGGGTAAAGATAAATCATCTGCAGGAGAAGATAGAAATGCTGTTTTTTGGAAGGCAGCAAGGCCACCATGCCAAGGGACCAAAACACTTACTGTAGCAAATGTCTGCAACAATCAGCTTAAATCTCTACTGCCTTAAATTCAAAGTGATTTCAATGCAAAGCCATTTTTCAGTGTACTTTTTTATCAGAATGAGCTGTATTAAAAACATTCCTCTATGGAAGACTCAGATTCTCATTTTTCACCTGACAAGTCCCTTATTTGTTGCTATAAAGTAAATCCAGCCCATGGTTAACTTGACGGAAAAACTCCAAATTACTTCAAGGGAAGAAAAATTAAGTTGTGTGCATTGTGCTCTTTCAGGGATACACTGATTCAGTGATCTAATTCTACTGGGTGTCCTCTCTTTTCAACAGTTACAATCTACTGATCCTAAGAGTAATCAGAAAGAAGACAGTGTTATTTTGCTGCTATAGAGTAGATCAGGGAAAACAATTTCTACATTCTGTGCCACTTTCTTGTTCAAAGTAACAGGAAAATACACATGAAGGTGATGACTTTGGGATAGATTAATGAACTGGATCTTGGTAACAATAAAAAAAATGACACGTTAGTCTGATTTTGGGTCCTCTAAAGAAGTGCCTCCATGACTGTGCACACAGAATAATTTTGTGTATTGATGAAACTCAGCAAGACTCACCAGTCTAGTGAATATGAGGGGTTGTCTTGGTTTAGTTTGTCAGGGGTTTTTTGGGTTTGGTTTAGTTTGGGGGTTTTTGTTTGGTTTTTATTTTTTTTTTTTTTCATTTCAATCTTCATTTCACTCTTCTTTCCTTGAGAAACTCTGAACAATTTGTGGCCTGAGTCACAGTCTCTGTTGCACTTTCTTTTATAAATGCAGAGGGGAAACATTTCCAGTTCTAGGTTTCCAGTACAGACTAATTAAAGCCATATTATAGCCAGATTTAAAGCATGTCCTTCCACAGCACACTGTGTCCTGGATCCATCCCAGAACAACCTGATCTAAGAAGACCTTCTTTGCAAAGGGTTGAATTAGATGACTTCTGCAGGTCCCTTTCAGGACAAATTAGGATTCCATGACTCTCACAGGTCACAATAAATCTGCTTATTAATAATTCCTACTGGATCCAGTGATTATAATTTACAGCTTCTTTCAATTCCATCCTGGAGTCTGATTCAGTAAGAACACAGATAAAATCTTCTCCTCAGTTTGAAACTCTGTGAAGAGAAAAGAAATCCTTGAGGCTCTCCTTGTCTAAATACATAAGGTCTGAATTTCCCAAACTTCAAAGGCAGAAGCACTTTTCTGCCTGGAAATGTCTTTTTCTGTGGATGCCTGAGAATAAAACTTTCCTTATCCTTGCAGATACACTGGGTCACCTGGCCAAATGACCCCAAACTGCTCCCCTGATTCTGCCCCAGCTGTTTGGTTGTTGTAGAGCTGTGTGTGCATCCTATCCAGGGTGAACAGCACCCTCCCAGCTACCTTGGGTGGTGCCCAGGGAACCTTGTCACTGCCCTAGGATGGGGCTGAAGGCTGCAGCACTTAGGGGTTCATATGGTCAAGGGTTTCAGTTCTTCCCCATCAGAAATTTTGGCATATTGGTACTGATGTGTTTAAATCCAAAATCCAAGCTCAACACAGTGCTGAGGTGACTGCAGTGCCATGTCTTGGGAAAGATGGGCATTACAGATCCCAAATAAATGCATGCTTTAAAGCAGGAGGTTGCTCCCATTCTTGACAGATCTAAGCAGGCTTGTGAGAAGGTGCTGCTCCTTAGGCAAGGCCGTGGGAGCTTGGCTCTCACGGGCTGTGGTCTCCTTGGTACTGCTGTGCTCAGTGCTTGTGATGGACAGCTGGGTGGCATCTGGGGTGAAGCCACTGGAGCTGTGCATGTCTGGGCTCCTCTGGCTGGAAGCTGGCCTCATTCACTCCACAAAAGAGGCTTTGAAAAGTTGATTGCTTAGGTTTTAACTTTTCCAAAAAGGTTTCTCTGTTAAAAGCTTCTGGTTAGAAATACCAAACCCTGTCGTTGCTAAGATTAAGGTATTTGTTTCTTAGAAATGGCTTATAAGCAGAGACCAGCACATGGATTATTTCTCCTTCTTTAGCCAAGTGGAGTGAAGGTGCTTCAAGTAAATTGGGTTCCAGGAGGATCAGTTTTGCATGTGATTTTGATAATGGTTTTGGGGAAGGAAGGGTCAGATCTAATTTTTCATGTTTGTAATTCATATGGAAAAAAAAAAAAAGAAAAGAAAAGCAGTACTTACCACTAACATATTGGAAGATTAGGCTGTTTTAAATGAAGATAGCAAAACCAGCTACTGTGTTTCAGTGAAAATTTAGAATGGGTTTTATTTTTGAAGACTAATGAAAAAATGGAATATCATCAGTTTTATGGGTTTTGCTTTTCTGGAACAGGTTTTTTTCCCTCACTTTTTTTCTGTGGTTCACCACTGCCTCCCTCCCCAAAGCTAATGTCATAAGCAAAATAAAATCTGACTAATTAACAAGACCTCAGGAAGATTGTAAATACCTGTCAGAAAACCAGAATGTTTTTTGCTGTTGCTAAAAATGACCTTAACTGCGACCTGGAAAAATTGTGCTTGTAGTTTGTGAATGAAGTCAGTAACCATGCTGTGGTACTGCTGGCCTTATTATGAAATGCACATCACAGATTGTGTCTAATTGCACACGGTGGTTTTATGGTATCTGTAGCTACTGATCCAAGACTCAGATGTCAGATATCAGCACTCTTGCTATAGTTAAATGCTGCTGCCATGTAATAGGTTCTGTTTATCTCTCTTCCAGCTTCCAAATTGCTGTGTCTTGGGTCAGTGGCCTAAGTTCAATTTTTGTAAATCCCTGACTGAAGTTATTAGCTCTCCTCTTTAAAAACCAGGATGAATTAATGTTGCATTATACCTCATTCAGGCAAGTGTGGCCCCAGCTTTTATCATTGTCACTGGGCTTGCTTGGGCTAGGTTTCAGCAGAAGGAGGTGGGTGGAATTCCTTCAGGAGGGTGTATCCATCCCTTTGCTTACATGAAGAGGGAAGCTTTCTGCTGTTCACAGATTGCAGCATTGCTTTATCCCTTTGGAGGCCTGGAAAAAGATAGATCTCCAATGTGGAGAACAGATATATCCTCATTTCCCCCAGCCTCAAATGCACATCAGCTTGAGATGTACTTACTAACAAAATGTACAATAAAAAAATGGATATTCATGTTTCTAAAGCTCAAGGGTGCAATGCTGATGCCTCAGAGAGCACTGAGGCACGACCACCACTACCTTACCATCCTTAATCCTGCTGGTCAGTCCTCCCTGTGCCTAGCAGATTCCAAACACCAAGATCTGCTTCTGTATTGCCAAAGGGCCCTCGTGGTGCCCATGCCTGGATGGAGCCTCCTGCAGTGCCCTGCCTTTCACCCTGCCTTTCAATTTCACACCAACAGCAGTGGTGTCCTTCCACCAGTGCCACCAGAACAGGATGCTGCTGAGAGGGATTGTATGGGTCCTGTTCTGTACCTGTTTTTCAGATAATCAGCACTGCACAGAGCCACTTTCAGTCTTTGGCACATATGGTGTCAGCTGCCAGGAAAAGGACTAAAGTGCGGGGCTCCTTGCTGCACTTCATTTTCATGCAGCCCTGTACTGCTTCCTGTTTTCAGTTTCATAACAGTTTTTGCAGAGTGCTTTGTTCTTCCCCTATGCACTTGGAATTGGCAGTAAAATGTGGATTGTTCTCAATGTTTAGCATCAAGTCCTGCATGTGGGAAGTGATTTATCAACAAGATTACAGGCTGGAGTACTGTGAAAATTGGACTCTAAGGTGCCATAATTCTTTGGAAAATGCCAGCCATGATAGGTTTTACCTCCCAGAGGCTGTCCATTATTGATAGCCTTATTCTAATATTATGTTTATGTTGTAAGCAGTGACCAGCTTCTCAGCTTTATACTTATACAGGAGCAGCTAATTCAAGTTTTGATCTTCATAGTCATCTCTGTTCTTTCATGTCAGTCCCCTCTTCCTCTGCCTTCACAGTCTTCTTTTCTTTTTTTCTTTCATTTTATGCAAGAAAGCTGATATCTCTTCCAAAACAAAAAAACAAAAAAAAAACCCCAAAAACTTTCCATGCAAAGTAGTGCCATAAGAAGTCATAATCATTAAGATATACTTCTGGAAACATGGAAATGCCTAAAACATTCTGATGTGACAGATGAGATAGACAGGGCCAGTTGTACAGTACTATGGAATCTTCATGCCATTGATAGATGATGCTGCTGCTCAATGGCAGAGAGAAAAGAATGTTGTAGTTCTCCTGGGACATTTTTTAATTACTGGACCTATGGCAAGGGAAAGAAATAATTAGCACAAATGCCCACTTTAAGATATCCAACCATTGGGGTTTTTTTCATGGGAGGACTACAGGCTGTGTTACAAAATGTGCTCAGTGGGGTGATGTGGCTGTTCTTGAGCTGACAGCAAGGAATGAAGTGGTATTTCAGTCTGTCTCTCTGCCAGCATTGCCTTCTCTTATCTTAGCTCCACACCAGAGCTTGCTGGCCCATAAACATTGGTGATGCTCTTAGCTGCCAGACAGCCAAGCCACTGAACCTGGGGACCCTGAACTCCTCTGGGCAACATCAAAGGTCTTAGAGACAAAAATGGGAGGAACAAAGAAACAGAGAAATTTGACACGTGTCTCACATGACCCCGTGAAACTTTGAGAAGTGCCAGACTAAATTGCTCTTTACATTTTTTTTTTTATATCCTCTTTTATCTGCCTGTCAGGACATTGTCTCTTTTCCTGAGAAACTAAAGAACTGCAGGCACTGAAAAAAAATCAAAGTGGTTGAACTGCTTGGAGGCTGCAGTCAGTAGCCCCACTAAAGCTGGAGGTATGGAGACTTCTAAGACAGGCTGTTATCTAGAAGCTGCAATAAAATACCTGAGAAGTGATCAAGTGTAAAGTTTACCCATAACTATGCCAGCCTGTTTTAGACTGGAATTCTTTGATATTGAGATAAGTTTCACAGACTATCCATAAATATTTTGGAATCAGCAAGTTTAGGAGGTAACTGTGATACAAATAAAAGAAATTTTGAGGGTCATGGAGCAAGCAAAATTAGCAGAATTCCTATTGATTTCACCAGGAACAAGTCTGGGCCTTGAGTTATTTGGCTGATAAATTTTCAGCCAGACTGAAAGAAAGGGAGTCTAGGATTTTTTTGATTCTAAGATTTTATTAATGTCCAACCAGGATGCTGTTTATTCTTCAAAACAAATTCCAGCACTCAGAACACATCAATTGTTTGTATTCTGAGCTCTGTGTTGCACTTATTCATGGACAGGGAAATAACAATGAGAATAGTCATTGTCAGAATACTAATGTGATGTAAACTAGTGTAGAGATATTTATTCAATAGAATGCAATTACCAGCAATACTCTATTTTCTGAACAATGTGACTGTAATCCAATTTAGGCTGTTTAACCCCTGGTGATTTGTTTCCGTTTGTATTGTGATAGGCTGAAAACAGGCAGGATTGCTGGGGGCAGCAAAAGGGAGAGTAAGGGGAAATAGGACCCCATGTAATCTTAGATCTTAATGACTTTACTAAATCTACATAACTACAGGGCTGTTCTTCATGGTTGTGCTGCTAATTGAATTTTAAAATAAGGGTAGATCCTACACTCACTTTCTCCCAACATAATTTCATTTTCTGTTGAATGCTTAGTCACCTCTTTATTGCTTCAACCTGAAGTTACATCAGACCCTGGATTTCTTATAAGAAAGAATTCTCAGGTACATGGTGGAGGCAAGTGATTAAGAAGATATTCAAGGTGATTTTCATGACCAACTTCTTTTACAGAAGTGTTCTCAACTGCAGGAATTGTGACAGGATCCCATGGGCAAAGGGCAGCTCCTCTCCTTCAGAGAGAGGGGCATCACGGGAAGGACAGAGTGTGGGGACCTTGCTGCAGGCAATTTCTGAAGACTAAAAACCTTCAGCTAGATACTGGTACACTCATTAGCACAGAGAACTCCCCCTGAAACTAGCACAGTTTCTGTGCTTCTGAAACTAGCACAGGATATCTTATCAGCACAGATAGAAGTCTTGGGATCTGGTCTTTAAATAAAAGAAGTGCCTGAGTGATCTTGTTTTAGGTGCAGAGGGATATTTTGTAAACACATAGAAATGGGTGGGGAAGACCTCTGTCCATCTGGTATGGAGTTTGCTAACGGTGGTGGCAATTTCTCCAAGACAAACAGCATTCAAGCAGAAACCATTGCGTAATTGCTGCCACACTAGAAAGCCACAGAAAAGCAGCTCTCTCCAGAGAAATGGGCCCTGGGTGGGAACCTGAGTAAGACTTCCAACTTTAGGGCTTCTGCACTTCTGTTCAGGTTTTTGTGTCACTTAAGCACCTGCCTTGGGCAAAAAATGCCAGCTGGGGCTTGCCCACTTCTGCTGTTGGTTCATCTTGCAATATAAGAGGGAAGCAGAAATGAGTGGGTAAGAATTGCACAGTCAGGACAGAGCGGTCCTAACTCCCAGGGATTCTGCATATGGGAGATTGGCAAAATTAGTCTCTCAGTATTTCCAGCAGCCATTCAGCCATAAAAGCAGTGACTGAAAAACACACAGTGCAGCTACTATTCTTTTAAGTCCCAGTCAAGCTGTTTATTCTTTCGCTTAATTTTTAATACAATTTGTCTTGTGAGTTTGTATGAAGTGTCTCTCCCCAGCCATTTGCCAAGAGTGCTGTGGGGATTCCTGACAACACAACTTTTTGTTGTCACCACACCAGGAAGCTAAGGAAGAAGGCAGTTGTATTTCCTACAACAGTTCTTACCTGGGCCCAGTTGGATCCAGTCTACAATGCAGTGGGAACTTTGTACATCTGTAACAAAAGAAAGACCACTGAGCAGACTGTCAGGTGACAAATTTCCTCTCTCTGGACTAGCTCTCATCTAAGCTGAATTCTCTTTGCCAGTGTTCACAGCCCATGATACTTTCACTGGTGTAAGATAAGGGGAATCAGAGCCTTTCTTTTCTTAAGAAAGGAAAACATTGGGAAAACTTTGTCCAGCACGTGGCTGCATAACAAACCTGGCTGCACAATGCCCAGACAACTCCTTTTCCAGTGCCATTGCCTCTAAGCAGTCTGCTCATCTTGAACAAGTTGCAGCACATGGCCTCTGTGAAAAGCCAGACCCTCTTTGCCTTTTCTCATACCACCAGGTTTTGAAAGAGCAGTGTCTTACAGTGAAATAGAATGTGGGTTTCTATTCAGTACAGATGAACTATGAGATGAATCGTAGTTCCATCTAAGCGAGTTTCCACTGACCATAGGCCTTCATAATTTCTACAGATTGATTATAGTAATTTCAGTTGATGAAGATTCTATGCAAGATTTTGAGGTAATGTTTTTGGCTATGAAGGTACCATACCATTTTACTTGGGAGAAAAGATTGACCTCTACCTGGCTACAACCTCTTTTCAGCTGCTTGTAGAGAGTGATAACGTTTCCCCTGAGCCTCCTTTTCTCCAGGTTAAACATCCCCAGCTCCCTCAGCCACTTCTCATCAGACTTGTGCTCTAATCCTTTCATTAGTTCCCAAGTTGCCTTTCTCTGGGGGCTCCAGAACCTCAATGACTTTCTTGCAGTGAGGGGCTCAGAACTGGACACAGCACTTGAGCCTCACCAGTGCCAAGCACAGGGGGACAATCACTGCCCTGCTCCTGCTGGTCACACTATTGCTGATACAAGCCAGGATACCATTGGCTTTCTTGGCTACTTGGACATCATCATCATCATCATCATCTGCTGGCTTATGTTCAGGTGGTTGATCAATATCCCCAGGTCCTTTTCTGCTGGGCAGCTTTCCAGCCCCTCTTCTCCGAGCCTGTTGTGCTGCAGGGAGTTGTTGTGATCCAAGTACAGGACTCAGCACTTGGCCTTCTTGGCCAAATTGGGCTATTGATCCCACCATCTGTTTTGAGTGGGAAACCCTAATTCCTACGTGACCATCCTCTGGAATTTCTGTGGTTTCTATCACATCAATAGCCCTTGTGTCTTTGCTGGCACATGGATCTCTATCTCTACCTCCACTGAGACAGCAGACTGAAGGCCCTTGCTAGCACACTGTCCCTCAAACACTGGCATGATGCCAGGTTTATCTCTAGTGATCCTGGTTTTACCCCTTTTCCCCTTCAACTCTAGCTTAAAGTTCTCTCAGTGAGTCCTGCTATCTCCTGCACAGATCCTTTTGTCTCCTTGAAACAAGCATACCCAATATTGCCGGCAGGCCTGGTGTCATGTAGACCAGGTCATGAACAGAAAATCCAAAATTCTGTCAGTGACAGCAGGTTCAGAGTCAGGTATTGGGCTGCTATTCTTCCTGTTTCTTCCCCCATCATTCCCTGCAACTGGAAGGATGGAGGAGCACTACTTGTGCTTCAAATGTTCAACTGCAACCTTACTGTAATTTACAGTGATGAATTCCTAGAATTTTTAGAAGTAAGCATGGAGACTAAAATCCTTATTTGAGGGGACACTAGGAGCCATATTTGGCACTCAGTCAGATCTCAAAGTTTCACAGTCCAAGTAAATTTTGCACCTGAGAAAGCCAAGTGTTCTGCAGAGGCTTAAATGGGAATGTGTGATAAAGAGTTTTTAGAGAAAAAGTTCAATAGGCAGAAGAGAAAAGAAAAAGTTATTAACATTTCAGATTGTCCATGTAGAAGGAAAATAAGGTGGGAGACGAAGTTTCTGTGTACTGATCATCACTGTCACGGTCTGAAAGGTCCTGGTGTGTGCTCCAGGCCATGTGAGGAAGCTCTCTCCACCTGTATCCAATATTCTTGTTCCAGGACAGTTCCTCCTCATGGTTTCCCTTGTTACTGACAGTGTAACACTGTAGAAACAGCTGCAGGGGAAGTGTTTGCCACTCATTTGGTGACACGATTGAACATGGAAGGATCCCATACTTTTGCACCAAAAGGATTAAAGAAATGCCCCTCACCACCTCCTCCTCCTCCTCCAGAAAAAGTAGCAACTGAGGAAGGTTGAGGAGGGACATAAAGATGAAGAACTGAGAATTTGTGCACATTTATGCCTTGACACTCACACATTTGCTGGAGTTGTGGCCATGAGTTTTGGATCTTTGCTGGTTTAGCGCTGGTGCATTTGTCATCAACCTTCCCTCTAAGGCTTCATTCATAAATCACTTTTGGAGTGTGAATAAGCCATGGGGATGCTTTAATAAATGGTTCCTCACATAAAGTTTTATTCCCCAATAATGATTAGCTTATTAGTAAATCCCTGATGGCATTACTAAGGAGGTCATTATCATTATCCCTGTTTTATATCTGCAGAAACTGAACTAGAGAAAGGAAAAGTCACCACTAAGTAAGATTTGTGGATGCAAGCTCCTGAGTCAAGGTACATGCTTTCTTCAGCAGGTCACAGGACTAATAGGTGCTTGAAATCAATGGCCAATGAACTGGTTAATCAAATCATTACATCAGAATGCTATTGGACATTTTTTAGAATATATTTAAAACCATAAAGAGTTACCTGTATCTCTGGTTGGTTGTCAACATTTAGCAGCCCAAACTCTTCATAGAGGCTGACTTAAAACACAAATAACTATAGAGTTCATCTTTAGGAACCTGCATAGGTTGTGTGCTGTCAGAATTTGTGCTGGAATTTTCTGATTTGTTAAAAAGAAACTGGGATGCCATTTACTAAGTTTTTTACT
Source organism: Zonotrichia albicollis (assembly GCF_047830755.1). Classification (NCBI taxonomy): domain Eukaryota; kingdom Metazoa; phylum Chordata; class Aves; order Passeriformes; family Passerellidae; genus Zonotrichia; species Zonotrichia albicollis. The sequence goes on from NC_133819.1 coordinate 144,150,025, forward strand.
CAGAGGCATCATTTTTATTCAGCTTATTCCTGATCATTTTTAATATAGTTCTAGTATATTTGATTCTTTTAACATTGCATTACTGGCCATAGAAAAATCTACTGCTGTCTCAACATAAAAGACAACAAAATGCAAAGTGGAGTTAAATCAAAATAGATGTTATGAAAGCTGCTGCAATGATTGCATCACACAAGGCATTCTTCAAATTCAGTGAAAGACTTGCATGTCTTTTTCTGACAGCAACCAGAGAGGATTTCCAATATATAAGGATTCCCCTTGAAATAGAAACCTGCCATGCCCAGCTATACATGAGTGGCCTAAATTCTCTTAAGGAGGAGAGAGTGGTTTAGAGAGAGAGTGCTTCATGTCTGCATTGTATAGAACAACAGAATCATAGAATTTTGAAGGTTGGAGCAGACCTCTAAGATCATTTGTCCTACAGTTAGCCTAGCACTGCTCTGTTCACCACTAACCCATGTCCCCATGTGCCACAGCACGCCTTTTTGAATGTTTCCAGGGATGGTAATTCCAGCACTTCCTTAGGCAACTTGTCCCAGTGCTTTTCCACCCTTCACATGAAGAAATTTTTTTTATATCCAATTTAAACCTCCCCTGGCAAAACTCGAGGCCATTTCCCCTTGTCCTATCGTTTGTTACCTGGGAAACTGACCCACACTTTGCAACAATCTCCTGTCAGGGAGTTGTAGAGAGCAATAAGGTCCCTGTGAGCCTCCTTTTCTCAGGCTTAGACACTCATCTCCCTCAGCTGCTTGTAAGAGGACTTCTGCTCCAGACCTTTCACCAGCTCCATTGCTCTTTGGGCATGATGATACCGACTGCAGCTCGTCCAAGCAGGCTCAGGCCCTGAGAATTTACAAAACTTAAAATTCAGTGCAGCATAATTAGTGTAAATTTAGTACATTACTGAGCAACTTCCCAATTCCTTTTGTAATGAGTTGTGGGGAAAAGAGATACTTGTGATAGGTACCATGTGATTTACCTCTAAAGTGCTGAGCATCGGGTCCTCCAAGCCAATCAAGAAGCAAATCCAAAAATAAATTTGAGAGACTGTTATCTGGGCTAATTGGTCCTGCTACTCAGAGTCTGAAACCATTCTAGAACTAAGATCATATATTTGGGGACTCTTGGAATACTTCTGACACCATTTCACCTATTGACGTTGTGGTGAAAGCACCCAGTCAGGAGGTGGGATTTGATGGTTTGGAGTCCTTTTCCATCTGAGGAGGTTTGACTCTGTCACTTCATGAAAAAGCCTTGAGCATCAGGGTGTAACAGAGACTGAAAGGGCAGTGGGGTGAGCAAAGGTGCCCTCTACACTTCACCAAGTCACAGGATAGCCAGGGATTCATTGCTGCAAGGGAAAGGCCAATTCAGGTTCCATTGTACCCTGTGCCAAAGCTCTTGTCTGATTCCTGGATCTCTCCTTGCTGCTCTGAGAGTTTTTTTCCTGGTTACTGTTTTTATTCTTTCAATCCAGGCTCTCTAATGAGGAATGTGTAAAGAGTTGTGGGAGCAGTGTAGATTCTTCAGGCTGTCCCTTGCCAGCTGAATATGCAGAAAGCTCACACACCATCCGTGTTGCTCAGGGGAGCTGGTTAAGGTAGGATTGTGTGTATGAAATGGGCATAGTTAATGCCTGTGAAGTAGTTTAAAACATCTAAGGGCAACTCAGACACAAAACCTCCTGCTCCAGTGTGCCGCAGAAACCTGAAAGACCCTCTGGGGGAATTGTTATCCCCCTTGGTCCAAAGACTGCCTGTAAATTGGTCCCTTCAGTGGAGTTTTTGCATGTGCAGATAGCTGCCCACCTCCTGCAACACTGAACAAAGAAGTGCAAGGCAAATTCCAGCGTTTGGAGTGTGACATGAAGAGTTTGACATGCTGCTGAGGAAGCCACACATCCCTATAATGACTTAAAATTCCATGCCTGGCAACCAGGTGCAGGGGGTTAATTAGGCTCATAAGCTGGGAGAGCAGGGAGACCTTTGGGAGAAGTTTGTAGACAAGCAGCAAAGCATATGACCTCATTTGAATTTTCCTATTAGATTTCTTGCAGAGATCTCAAAAGCATCCTCCGATCTCTGTCTGAAACTGGGAAGTTTTACATTTGCAAACACAAGGAATCTCCATTAGATTCTGAAGCTGCTGCACATGTTTTAAGAGATCAAACTGATCTTTTAGACTGATTATTATGACAAGAAAATAGATCCCCCCACCTCCTTTTGTTTGTTTGGACTAATGATTCTCGACTCTTGGGGTAAACAATCTGCAATTCTTCGTTTAGAGCTCTTGTGGTGATGCAGATTGGAGCTGAAATGGGTGAGACTGGCATTGCTGGACATAAGGCTGTGCTTATGTGAGGATTTGTATGGTCCAAAAAGGCTGAAATAGCAGCCTGAGCTGTGTCTCTGTAATCTGCAGCTCCTTTGGTTGCAGTGGGCTTTTGAACAAGTGTTTGGTGTTTCTCTCCTGTTCCTAAGTTAGTGTACTGTTCTTCTCCTTCCCCACCAGGTCATAGCTGCGGTGCCAATACAGCTCATTTCAGTCCTGCAGCCTTTTGGTCAGAATAGGAGAGATTTCCCCAGACTAAATGGCAGCTAGTCTGTGCCTGTGCAAAAAGCTTTGCTGGAGAAGGAAAAGATAAAAATAGGAATGGGCCATAACTTGAAAGCCAGCATGAATCCAGCACCAAACCTTTCTGAGTCCTTTCTCCAGCCCACTGCTATTCATGGGGGTCCTTCCACTGGCCATGACAAACTCCAGTTTCACATCAACTGCAGCTCTGGGAGAGCTCAGGAGAGGGAAGGGGAGTTACCCATCACCGTGTCCAGTTGCAGCTCATGTCACTGGAGAAGTGTCAAGGGAGTTTCATTTGAGTGCGCTGATCCCTCCTGTCCCAGATGCACGTTTTGCTTCTGCACATTACAGCTACCAAAGGGCGATGGTCCCTGGTGTCAAGACAGGAGCAAATAATAACCTTTACATCCATTCAGGCAGAAATCATGCTTGGAATAACTCGCTGTGAGGGTTACAGTCAGTTTCACCTTTACTGTGGTACCCATTCCTTGTGACAATGGCATCAGAAAATTCACCTTCAGCCTTTTGGGCACCCTTTGTGATCCCAGGCAGGCCCTTGGCGATGGGCTGTGTGCAGAGCACAGACGTCACACTCCTCACCTTTTCTACTGTACATGTGTGAGGGAAATCAAACCTGGGGGATTTCTTTTAAGCACTCCAGACACGCAGCCACACCGCAGAATACAAATGTGAGAGCTGGGCTGACGCAGGCGTGAGGAGCTCAGCCCTCCACCCCAGGGACCAGCAACAGGCAGGCAAACCTTGGAGGGCAGGAGAGCTCATTAACTCCCTGCTTTAAATAATAGCAGTGGTGAGGGTGCTGGTGACAGTGTCCCTGCGGTGTCCCTGTGTCTGTGTGGTTTGACGACAGGCGGGGAGCAGCACTTGCTTCTTCACTCCTCAGGCAGCTGCCCTGTGCAATAGTATCAAGGAGGGCATAGGAAAGAGGTTATTTATTTTTTTCTTCTCCTTGGAGATTTTGGACTGATTAAAAATCTATTTTTGCTAGGAAAGCAACGAGGAAAGAAACCTCAGCCATACGCAGCAGGTATAAAAGAATGTTTGATTCTTCCGACAAGTACTATAAGATTTAATATCTTTGCTGCTCGACCCAATATTGTATCACAGGCATCACTGGTGTTGTGCTTCCCAGCATGCCCTAGCATTCCTTCAAGCAAACATTCACAGTAGCAGAAAGTCCAAGAAAAGGCTTACTCCCTTGAGGATCAAGAAGAAAGCAACAGTGAAGAAAGGTATAGTAGCTATTAATATTAATGTTAAAAGAAGAGGGGGGAGAGAGGACACAGGAGCAGCAAAAAAGCTACTATTTATGGCTTTGATGTGTTCATTTTCACAGGACCAATAGCAACATGGAGAATATGGGAAGCAGATAAAGAGGAAAATGAGGAGGTGGAGGTGAGCAGAAGGCAGCTCAGAAAATTGCACAAGCTGTGGGGAGATTTTCCCGTCTAGACACTTGCACACAGCAAAGGGAGAGACTGCCATCTGCATCTCCTCCAGAAAAAGGAAAGGGAAAAGGGACAGAGCTGAGACTGAAAAGGAAATCCACCTTCATTTTGGCTGTGGTATGGCTGATCCACACTGCATGCCTGCTGTGGGAGGGGAGAGAAAGCTTAGAGAGGTATTGTTGTGTCTAAGGAGGCACAGCATTAAGGCAGCATGTGAATTCTCATGCAGGGCTCTGTCCTACTGACACAGTGGGAACAGGAGGGAAGGAACTATTTTAGTCTTGTTGACGCTGCTGAAGAGTAAAAATGGAAGTAATTAAAGGCCTATTCTAGTCTCACTTAAATCTCCAAGTCTTCAGGCCAGAGTTATTTTTGTTACATTGCTTTAATGGTGTTACATTGATGGTTAGACTGGGTTGGATTTTTTTTTTCCCTATTCTGAATTAGGAAATGAGCCAACACTTTTCTGTGGTAGTGCACTCACTTCACTGAAATTTTGCCTGAGGAAGATTGTTCAGGTCCCAGAAGGAATTTTTCTAAATCCCAAGCAGCCCCACCATAACCAGTGCTTGGGGCAGCTGGGTTGGTGCCTAATGTTGTAGAAAGAGGAAGTTTGAATCCCAGCATTAGCTAGACCAAGGCTAGACTGGAAATAAGAATGACTCCTTATTCTTAAGGATAAGAATATCCTTAAGAATATAAGCACCTTATATTCTGCACCTTAGGAAAGGTGCTTGATAAATAGTGACCCTAAAGTCTTATTGTCCCCTATTTTTTCACTGAGAAAAACCCCCAAATCTTCACTGCTTAGGGCAAGAGCGGACCAGGCTTATTTGTAACAGCACCACTGCTGCCTATCTTGTCCTCAGTAAAGTCTGCAGTGGCTGTAAGCAGTGACAGAAATGGCCTTGTCCAGCTGCCATGCACATCCTCTGTGAAATTCATCTAATCTCATCTCAGCGTCCCTTTTAGCCTTTCTGCTCCCAGGTTCCCCTGTGCAGCCACTGCAGGCTGCACCTGTGACTGTGTCTCCTTGGCTGGCACCTGTCCCATGTGGGATTAACCCACATCTGCACCCTTGCGTGGCCTCTCACAGTGGAGGGTGTCAACAGGAAGAGGTTGATCTCTTCTCAGAACAGATCTTTGTCCTGTGCTGGATCTCACAGGTCACTGCAGGCAAGGCAGTGTAAAGAGCACAGAACTTGATGCTTGTTTTTCCAAAAAAAATCAGTGTTGCTGCCCTCCTACATTAAGGCTTCATGTGGGTGTTTCAGAACTACCAGTTCATATAAGCAGAGATACAAAGTCCTCTGTTTGCAGAGTTAAGGAGGACCCTCAACCCAGTGTGCATTAGGTCTAAGCAGCCACAGAAAGCAAAGCATGGCAGGAGCTCACCATGGGAAAGTCCTTCACCTCCCTTGCAAGTGGGGCTGAGCATCAGATCCCAGCAGATACTGAGAGCCTGCCCAAAACCTTTCAGTCCTTTGCTCCAGAATAACCCCTTAGAATCATCTCCCTGCAGACCAATTGCCCCAAGGAGGAAAAGGTTGCATTTAACCAGCCCCAGTGAGAGGTACTGCTCAGTTCCTGAGCTCACTGAAAATGCCTGTACTGGGTGGCCGCAGTACAGGTACCACAGGGTCCTTTAGAAATGGGGAAAAAGCTACTCCCTGTCTTCCCAGAAAAGCAATAAAGGACTGAACCTTTGGACCAGTCAAAGGCTCAGGTCAACAGAAAAGGAAATGCTTGGGCAGAGTGAGATATCATAAGGGGGAGGATAATTTTCTGGTGTGTAGGCAGGGAAATTAGGTCAGACACTTCGAAACTTAGTCTACATGTTTTCACCTCCAAGTGGTATTAACTGGTCATACTCATTTACAGAGACTGACTGAATGCTACAGGTGTATTTTAAACCTTACATCATTCTTGTTACTCCACCCTGAATTTTCTACAGTTCTTGTTTCAGTTCCTGAAAGCTATTTTTCCAGCTATACACAGGGAAATTGCTGAACTCCTCTGGCTCTGAACAGAGCAAGAGAATTATAGACAATATGTCTTATGGGCAATTCACTCCTTTATTCATCTCGGCAAGGGAGTGGATTGTTACATCCCAATGTCCCTTCTGAGCCCATTTTTTGCACTCATACAATCCTTGTAGACTCTCCAGGGATACCAGCCACCATCATGTAAACTCATCAGACTTGATTTTTTGTGGTTGCCACTCTGTGTGCCTCACGCTTGCACAGGTGTGTGAGAAATAAACGACCTTGTTGTTTTCCCGTAGCCTACCAACCTGCCATGATGCTGTCCCAATGCCAGCACCCATGAGAATCACTCACTCACCCTCTCCTGCTACAGCTGGGCAGTGGAGAGAGAAAAAAATTAATGAAGGGTTCATGAGTGAGATACAGGCCTGGAGAAAATACTTCAAGGGCAAAACAGGTTCAGCTTAAAGTTGCAAAGTGACATTTATTACTAACAGAACCAGAGCAGGATAATGAGAAATAAAATAGGCCTTTTAAACACCTTTCTTCCCCCAACCCCGCCCTCCTTTCCAGTGACAGCACAGGGAGAAAGGGCATGGGGTTTGGGTCAGTTCATCACCAAGATTTTCTTGCACTGCTTCAGGAGAGGAGTCCTTCCCCTGTGAGACCATGGGGTCCCTCCCACGAGAGACAGTTCTCTGTGAGTTCCTTCAGTGTGGCTCCAAATCTCATGAGCACAGTTCTCCCAAAACTGCTGCAATGTGAGTTTCTCTCACGGGCACACAGCCCTTCCAAAACTGCTGTGATGTGGGTCACTCCTCCACAGGGTGCAGTCCTTCGAGGACAGGCTGCTCCAGTCTGGAAGCAGGGCTCTCCTCTGAGCCTTCCCCTGGATCAGAGCCCCCTCCAGGCATCCACCTGCTCTGGCATGGGCACTTTCCCATGGGCTGCAGGTGGATCCCTGCATTCCTCATGGATCCATGGGCTGCAGGGGCACAGCTGCTTCACCATGCTCATCACCATGGCCTGCAGAGCAATCCTGGCTCCAGTGCCTGGAGCATCTCCTGCCCCTCCTTCTCCACTGACTGTGGTGTCTCCAAGTCTCTTCCCTCACATGTTCTCACCTCTTCCTCTTCTCTGACTAGAAGCAGAACTGTGTGACTTTGTTTTGATTTCTTCTTAAATATGTCATCACAGAGGCACTGCCAGCCTCTTTCATTGACGCAGTTTTGGTGAGCAGCATGTCCATCTTCAGAGCCATCAGGGATTGGCTCTGTTGGACATGGTGGAAGCTTCCAGCAGCTTCTCACAGGGGCCATCTTTGTGGGCCCCCTGCTACCAAAAACCAGGCCGTGCAAAACCAGCACACAACCCTGTTTGATTCATCATCATAAGCACTTGCCCAGCAAACAATGCCACCAAATGCCATGGCTGCCCATGTTCAGGTTCTCTTTTCTGCTGTGTGTTGTTTGAGAGCAGGGAAGTGGCCCAGAATGGTGAGCCTGTGTCCCTGGATGTGGGAGCTTTGCTGCGCCATGGATATCACCAGACTCCCAGAGTTCACAGAACAGTGAATGGAGCTGCTTGATCTCTCTCAGTTACTCATTCCAGCAGATCAAGGCTGATAATTCCCTATTCTGGCTTGTGGAGTTACTTTCCTGTTCTTCCAAGCATGGCTCTTTACAGAAAGATAAGCAAGATTTTAAAGAAAGAAGGCAATGAGGGCACTTCTAGTCCAGGGATGTGCTGGAGTCAGTTCATTACTGGTGAGCAGTTGGGGTCATTCCCACTGATGAAGGCTTGTGAAGTCCTGCTTTGGGCTTGCTGCTTGCCCTTTCTGTAGGATGAAACTCAGCAAGATGTTTAAGCTAAAGCACATGAGTAATCATGTGTGTGTTTGCTGGCTGGGATGAATGATGAAGGAACATGCTGAAACACTTTTCTGAATCACAGCTACATTTGAGACCCCTTTAAAATTCACCTCTGGCTATGTTCCATTGCAGGGCTGATACAAAGTGGTCTGGTTTTCACTACTTTGTGTTAAAAGTGATCCCTCTGTGCTGCCAGCAGGAAACTAAGACAATACACACTCATCTCTATTTTGTAAAAAGTTATTTTAGATCCCCCAAATGTTCAAATACCAGCACCTTGTTGGCATCAAGAACCAATTAACAAAACTGATGAATGAAAGGAAATCAAAATACAGTCAGATCTAGCAGACCTAGAGTCAGGAATGTAAATTGCACAATTGCACATTCTGTAAGATGACTTGGTTTGTTCTCTCTCCATTGTAATCAAAAGTGAATTACGATCTTGAAAGGTTCTATCTCTCCCAGATAACTGAAAAAGCTAATTAAAAACAAAAGTCACAGATGTAATCATTGCTTAATGTTGTAAGCATAATGTGACCTAATGCTATTATGAGTTCTGAACAAATTTCAATTAGGACTCCAGCTGGTAAACAGATAAATGTGATAACGACATTTTAATATTACTTGATAATTTGTTAGTAAAAGCAGTTTTTATTTCAGCCATTTTTAAGTGTATAAAATGTGTATCGATTTAGATAAGTTTTTCAGCACAATTGGAAGACAAAAAAACCATTTCAATGAGTAGCATTTGAGAGGATCCTCTTTAGAGATGTGTTCTATTTTTATTAGTTAACCAATTTTGGGTTTTTTTTACATAGTCATCATCACTTTGTATCTTGCTAGTGATTTACACCATTACCAAATCAGAAGAGTAATAACAACACATACTTGTGTTGTACTCTGCATTGGGATGTATCACTTCTAGGCCTTTTGTTGTTTTGTTATTTCTTGTTTTATTGAGCTTAAGGAAATGTAGAAAGTCATGGCTGTGATGCGAGGTCAATGGTATTTCAGAACATGTGGGAAAACTAAAGTGCAAAACTGTAAGTTCTTTCCAGCAGGGCAGGCGTTGATGTAGTTCTGAGAAGATGAAACCATGAGTCTGACTGGATCCCTGTGATACACAAGGATGCTAGCATCGCTTTAGAGAGCCAGGATGAGTTCCTCACTCTGCCATATTCCCAGTGAAAGTCTTTATTCACATTCCCATGTGAATAAAATAGTCAATTTACTGTGTCTCAGTTTCCCTAAATAAAAAAGGACATATCTGACTAAAAGTGACTGTGCTAGAAACCAGGAGTACAATTTTGCTCAATCTGCTTTTCTTTTTTTTTTTTTTTTTTTTTTTTTTTTTTTTCTTTCTTCTTTTTGGAGAGGCAAAGGGGAAAAGCCTGGCTCTGAAGGATGATCTCTCCTGCCCAGACTGGCATTCTGGCATTCCGCCTTCTGCTGAAACCGATGCTCAAGACCAGCATTTGATTTCAAGACAGGGGTGGAGTAGCTGCCTGGTAGAGTGGTGACAGCTTATCACCTAATCAGCACACAATTGCCCTCTCTCGTGATTTAGAACAGAGATAAATAAATAAATTCCACCACTGGAGGATCACAGTGGCCTGACAGCATTGAGGGAGGAAATCCAGTCCAAAATTAAGACACTGAAGGAAGGTACAATGCTCAGCTCTTCCTGCTGTGCTTTTAACCAATCTTAACCTTGTTCTCATGGGATCACCCCTAATGTGGGAGCACTCAGCATCCACTGCCTGGCCTCTGTGCTGAGGGGACTCACCTGCCATTTAGATAACAATGATGCACATCCTATGGACACCCATATTTCATTTACCTTCATTTGCATGCAGCAGCCTTCTTGAGTTCAGAGTTATTTAATGGCAGAGACAACAGAAGCTGTCACTACCCTGAAATAAAATCCTTGGTATCGTTCTGTGACATGATTTTTTTCCCCTTCCTCCTTCAATTTATCAATTTTAAATATTTATTTTATACTCTGTAAAGTTACTTTTACTCTTGAAAGAGCAAGGGCTAAGATTTCTTCTTCTTATACAAGAAGAAGCATTGAAATAAATCACTTTCCTCAGCAGCAATAACATACACCAAAAAGAGAACAAAATCCAGTATGAAAACATACTTTTCCTAGTTAAAAGCACAATCATTCTTGGGACTGAAAGCTCTCCTGACTAGCTGTTGTGTCTTCTCCATTATTTACTCATATCACAGTAGCAACTGGAGGTTTGAAATGAAATACTGGATTGTGTGTGCTAAGCTCTGCAAGATGCAGCAGGAGCTCTCAGTCTGCAAAAGCAACAGAACGCTCTGGGAAGTGGAATGCCACTGCGTCCATGAGAGAGACGAAAGTGTAGAGAAACAAAGTGACTCAGTGACACAGGAGGTGGCAGATGCAGTTTGTGCTGAGGTCAGGACTGAAACGATGCTCTTGGAGCATTTGTACTCTGTGAGTTCCTTCTTCCTGGTGGGAATTTATGAGAACCTCCCAAGGCCCGCCTTATCACTGTGATCCCCGAGTGACTCTTAGCGAGGGGGGATTAGCGAGATGCTGTTTTCTAACCTGACATTTCCAAAATGTAAGTGCTTACCTTTGAGGCAGTCACATGGAATTCAACTCTGTTTATGGAGAGCCAGTCAATACTATCCATAATATCTGAGGCATGATTCATCTGACCTAAATGTAAGTGTCTGCTTTAGAATAAACTGACTGATGCCTTCTGGCTGTATTGACCAGCTCTCCAGCGAGTGTAACAGGAATACAACCAATAGACAACCTAATTTAAAGAGAGGAATAACACTCCATTTCAGTCTGTGCACAGTGATGCCTTTGCAAAAGGTAAAAAAAGCTCTCCTATCTTAACAAATGCCGATGTGTTGCTGGAGTTGGCACCCATGGTGCCAAGATCCTAAGCAGATGCAGGGATCTGAATAGACTGAAATAAAGTTAGTTAATGGGAGACACATTTTGCCAGAGCCAACAAAAAATTGGCAAAACAATCTTTGGACTGCTGCAATCTGCATCACAGAAGCCTTTTCTGTGTAGTGTAGGTAGGTTTTCTTATTGTCTGCATCTGGAAATAGGCTTGGCTGTCTTAGAGCATACCATAGCAAAGTAGGCTGTCCACACACCAGATGAAATCCAAGAGAGCTTGAGGGTGAATGATGAGTGGAAGATATTCATCATTCTGACCATCCGGCCTGTCTCCCAAAGTTGCACGGCTTCAGGTAGAATAAGGTCCCATCTCTGCTGAGTGTCAGTGTGGCTCCAGCACTTTGAAAGCATGGAGGAAATCTTACAATAGCATCACATTCTATGATACTGCCCTCAGCTGCATAATATCCCCTCAGATAAAGTGACACAGCTCAGTGGCCTCAGCAACAGGAGTGGGATCTGGTCTTTGGCACTGGCCAGAGCAATGTCAGGTTGAGTCATTCATGGATGTCTCACAGAGTGAGGTGACTCCAGTGTGGCTGTCCCAGCAGTAATTTATTTCATTAGGGTCCTGCAGAGATTTCCTTCTTCAGCTCTGAGTTTACTTCTTTAGTGCTTATCCTCACCTTACTTCTGTGCTGAAGGCTACTGAGGTTCATTCATATGAAGTATATCACATATCCCTGGTGGCAGGTCATTTCTTAAGCCCTGTTTTCCATTTTGCTCTCTGCACAAGATTTCACTGATTGCTATCCAGATCAGATATTGCATATCAGATAAAATATAACCAGCAATTCCTTCCTTCAGGAACCTTCACTTTATCTAACCCCTACTGCTTAGTTTATGATCAGCATTCCAGCCCATTGCCTACCTTTTATCCTATTCTCATTCCCTCCTTCATGCTCCTTCACTCAGAGGATGTATTTTTTTCTAAAATATAGGCCTACTTTTGTTTTAATTTATCAAAACCCATTGCTTTCAACCCTCCATATGCTAAATGCAGTACTTAAAGTCAGACTTGGATGATGCCAGACCCTTCCTAGTCCCTTCCTTCAGCTCCTTTCAGAATGCACTAATCATAAAACCTTCCTCCAAACCAGCACTCCACCCTCAGCTCTCTTTGACGCTATCAGCAATGTCTTCCACGATCCGATTCTCTCATTCCTTTTTCCCCATCTGTAACTCCTTCTTCTCCATATTTCTCATTTGTTCTCCAAAGTGGTAATTGTGTTCTAGAAATGAAATATTTCTGGCTCTTCTGCTGCCCTATTCAGTTACTGTAAAGGTACAACAACAAATCTATTTTAGTAGAGTAGAATATAGAGAATATCTGTAAGAATATAGAGTATATTATTGCATAAAATATACAACTCAGCTGCAGCAGCTGCATTTGACCTCAGAAATATTGCTGTGCCTTAAATATTCTAGAATTTGTATTTTATTTTATGTACCTCTTCAAACATTTTTATGCTTCATAAGCCCCCTGAGAACCTGTGTAACTACTCAATGACCACAAATCACAAAGAGGAAAACTCAGCACAACTCCCTTATTTATTGAAGCCATCCTACTACAGATTTGCTTCCTTAGTTCAATATTTATCATAGGGTTTTTGCCTATCTTCTGGTTTCTGCAAACCCTAATTAACTGAATCTCCTTTAAACACTGTTTTATTGGCAGGGTGTTCAGACAGCCCTGAAAACACCATATTAATTGATATTGTTGAAAATCTGGCTTTTCAGTGGTCAGCAACCCTTCCTCCAATTCATCCTTCCAGTCTCTCAACAAGGTCATTTTTATGCTCTGGCAAATGGAATAGATTTTTTATTATTTCTATAGTTAAATAGCTCTGACATCCACTGATTCTCACATCAAATGTGAATGTATGCAATTATTACCATCCCTCCTTGATCAAGGGGGAAAGAAAGGGCAGCACTCCCAGAGCATGAGCATGCCCCTCAGGTTAGTCTCCGCAGGCTCTCTGTACAGACACAAGCTCCTCCAAAGGACAGCATTAGAAAAGCCTGCTGAGATGAGCCTACTAAGATGAGTCAAATAATTCAGCTGGCTAAATTAGACTCTTCAAATGAGTCAGTGCTAGCACTCCTAATGGCTTCAGAGGATGTATATTCCAGCAATTAGACACAATGTGTAACTGGAGTTCTATATAATTAGCTATACAAATTGCAGCAATATACAATAGGTTGCTATGTCTTAAATAAGCAATGAATAAGTACAGTGTGACTGGAGCTCAAGGTTATTCTTGTCTTCAATTACCTCCTACAAGAAGCCTGCAGGGCTTTGATTTCCAAAGGGAGATGAAGTTTGTCTTTGTTAAGCCTATTATAACCAGATGACAATTCTTTAGGCCTGGCTTAGTATTCAACTTAGGCACTTCTTTTCTGTCTGCCTTACATATTCCTTGGTTATTGAATCTCATTTTGTGCAGTGACATTTCTGTTTTTTTCCTTACACCTCATTTCTATTCTTCTCTAAAATCTTACAAAGCTATGATTGACAGGGAACTCCAGAGGCCAAAGCAGCATGGCATCAATGTTGGATCAGGTCCCTCAAGGCCTTTGTGCTGCCTTGCTTTGAATATCTCCAAGGATGGAGGCTACACAGCCTCTCTGGGTCTCTGATGTAATGTTTGTCCACCCTCACTGTGAAGAACTTTTCCCTTATAGCTAATTGGCATTTCTAGTTTCCATTTGCTGTACCCTGTGTCTGCCAGCCCTTAATCTGGATTCATCTCTTTTTTAAACTCTCTTTGGGTAGTAGAAAATATTAACATTTTTCCCCTTGGCCTTCTTTTTTGGCAGCTAAACAAGCTTGGCTTCTGAAGCCTCATCTTGTCCATCATATGCTTTGGTCCCCAACCATCCAAGCGAAGAGCTTGCTTTAGCTCATTGATGACTTTGTTATCCTTTGAATCCCAAAGTGAAGTCAGTACTCTGGATGTGTTCTCTTCACAAGTGAAAAGCAGAGGGGGAAATCCACTTGCTCAGACTCTCAGCTGTGTTTTTGCCAATGCAGCCCTTTGTGCAGTTGACTTTTCTCACTTTAAAGCTGGTTTTCAAAACTCATGTTCAACTCCTTGTCCCTCAGCACCCCAGGTCTGTTCTGCAAGGATGATTCGTAGTCAGCCACTTTTCAGCCTTTAATTATTCCAACCCACATGCAGATCTTTGTTTCCAGGAACAATTTCCAAATCTTGATCTTCACAGGTTCTAAGACTGCATGTCAGATCCATCACTAATGGCTGTTGGCAGAGTTCTGCTAAAGCAAATGGAACAAATAACATTTATGTAGCAAAAGATCTTGATCTCGCTTTCTTTTTAATCCTGATATTTTTTCTCTCAATATCCTCCTTAATGGTATCAACATCCAATCTTCATTTCTATTCTTACTGTGCTCTTAGCTTCAATATTAACTTGTGGTAATGATTTAATTTTTACGGGTTTTTAATCTGAGATGGTTGGTTCAGCTTGCTTCTTTCTTTAACAGGATTTTTATTTCACACTGCATGTTGTAAATATGCTGATAAATGTGTTAATTGAAATGACTGTCAGATATACTGAAAATGAATCCTTGCAGGAGTCCTACCCAGAGAGTGTATTCATAGCTAATTCTAAAGCATAGATCTGTACAAGTTAGACTGTTTTTTGCACTATAAAGAAATAACAATGAATAATTTGCTGTGAAGCACAAAGACACAGGTACGCAGGGATGCACACACCAGTGCACACTCTCAAGGAGATGCTTTAGTTAGATTCATTATAATGGTGGACAGCGTGGGCAGTTTTGTCAGTCAGCTGAGCTCTAATCAATCTGTCTAATGCCTTTCACAATATCATTTCATTAGAGGCCCAAAATAATCATTTGCTCATCTGCTCTTCAGCTGCTGGGTTTGATTTGTGTTCTTCTATTGTGGGAACTAATGTGTATCCCATAAGAGCATTTCCTATTTATTGGTTATGTGCTAAGAATATGTATTGCCTTTATTTTATAGACATTAGAGGGTGAAATCCAGTGGGGGATTTCTACAGAGTATAGTATGTAAAACAGTTAAGTTCTTGTAAATTTGAAATGGCTCAAATATTCACTGACTTATCAACCATCTTCCCCACATGAGCCAGGTTAATTAACATCCTACAGAAGCCCTTAGGCATTTTTATTGCAATTCTTCAGGCTGTATTCCACCTTTATTTAGACCTCAGTTTTCAATGAGCTTAATGGTAATTTGAAAGAGGATGTGGATAAAGCAAAAATCTGCCTTCAACAGTCTGTGTCCATCTAGAGAGAGTGGGAGCAGAGATGTAATCAGAGGAGTGAAAGTTCCCTCTGATACACAGGAGAGCATAAAAAGAGCAGAACCATTGAAAAAGCAGTGTCCAGCAAAGAACAATGAAATCCTTAGGCCAGTGTGACCAATATTCCCATTTCCATGTGTTGGTTCTGGAACACATTTTTCTTCCCTCTAATATTTCCATAATGCCATTATAGAATCTTATACACCTTGATAATGTTTACATTTTCCTCTGTTTACATGCTGCATGTATTCACATCCAGTATTTATTTGTTTTCATGCTAATAGCTGTCATTATTCAAATAACACATTTCAGCTGCCTTGCTGAGACACCAGAGTACCTCCATAAGGGACGTGGGTGTTTTGCATGCCAGACTGACTGAAGCTCTCTTTAACCTCTGATCAGGATCCTCCTCAGGCTGCCTCACTCAGATCAGAAAAGCTGTCTGAGGAGCTTATCTTAGGTTCTTTGTGGCTGAGTGGAACTAAATTACCTTTCTCCCTTCCTTTCTCCAGGTCAAAAGCTGGGCCACAAAACCCACGTTGTCTGAGGGAGCATGGCTGACCAAGAAGGAAGAGGAAGAAGCATCTGCAGCTGAATTTTGTCTCTTCTGGCTAGAACCCTTGTGAGAAAGAAGGAAGTCTGGGGCCAAGGCTTTCACCTGCTTGAGAGAGGTACCACAGTTCTTATTCTCTAGGCATGTGATCTAAAATATTCATGGGACTATGAAGTTCTGGTTCTGCTGAATATGGGCCACTGTGCAAAAAACAATTGTATGAAATCAATTGTATGAATCCAGAAAGATCCTGATTCTTCAGCCTATTTAATGGGGCTGTGGCTGAACAGTACTGGATTCTTTTATCTATTTCCAGTGCCTGTGGCAGTATTTCATGTAATGACCTTTCTGGGTAAAAAACATGCTGTTTCTGAAACAGGCTTTAGCTGCTGATTGCATGGTGTTCCTCATCAGCTAAAACAAGGTATTCTCCCCACCAATGAATTATCACAGAGTGGTTTCATCGTTCCCAGAAGACGCAAGAACATCATTTATACCATCTTTGGTGGAAAAATGCCTAGGAGTTGTGTTTCCACCTCCTCAGTCAGTTGTGTGACCCCAGGCTCCACTGTAGGAATACATTCCTTCTGCTCTCAGCTCTCAGCTCTGCTTAATGCAGTTTGAGTTCTCCTAGTAGGTTGGTCTCAGAGGTTTTCTGTGTCCCTCTGTCCACCTCTGGGTGACATCTGAGCAACTCAGCTTTCCACAATGAAATAGCAATGCAGCTTAGCTACTGACAAGGGCAGGTAGCTGTCCCAGTGCTCAGCTTTAACATGGGTTAAGACACACTGTGTCTTAGGTATTTTTATTCCTTGATAGTTTTTACTGTCTGGCAAACTTAGTAGGAACAGTGACAGTCTCTCCAGTATTTTTTCCTCATCTAGTAAGTTAGGTTCCCTTGGTAATGTTAGGAGTCCTTCTCTGCCCATCCCAGTTTGAATTCAGTATTCCTGAATGTGGTTACACACTGCATCCCACATAAATTTCAGCAGAGCTGTATATTAATACTTCAGTATCTCTCCTGATATAACCAGTCATCTACTACCGTCTCTCCTGTCACTTAAATGTCAGAAAAAAAATGTGTTTGTATGAACAGGTTACCCAAGTCATTTTAGATTATACAGCAAGATGGTAGCCAGTAGATCATAAAGGGTTTTACTAACCTTGGCAATGCTGAACATAACTTATTTGTCTGACATGTTGCTCACAAAAAACCTGAAAACTGAAATTTTAGACTTTTTATATTTACAGCACCTAATTTTTCTTCCCTCAGACATTTTCTCTGAATTTTGAGGGAATTCTCTCACTTCTACCTGTTTCCAGCTTCTCTACAGTGGTGACAAAATTTGTCATTTTTTTTTGTACCTACAGAGATTTCTTGTTTTATTTGGGCATTAAGGTTGTCTTCTGCCCAGCTTCAAGGTCATCTGATGATTTTAAGATGTCTGGTTGTGAAACAATGGTACAGCAGGACTAGGGAAATGATCACCGCCCTATACTCAGTACTGGGGAGGCTGCACTTTGAATATGTGAATATATGAATTTTAGGCTCTTATTGTAAAAAAGTCACTGAGGGGCTGGAGCAAGTCCAGAGGAGGGCTGAGAAGGGGTCTGGAGCACAAGTCTGATGAGGAGCAGCTGAGTGAGCTGGGGGTGTTTAGCCTGGGGAAGAGGAGGCTCAGGGGAGACCTTACTGCTCTCTTCAACTCTCTGAGAGGAGGCTGGGGAAAGAGGGGAGTCAGCATCTTCTGCCAGGTAAGAGGGACAGGACAAGAGGAAGTGGTTGTACATTGCACCAGGGAAGATTTAGTTTGGATCTTTAGAAAAAATTTCTTCACAGAAAATGTTATCAAGCACTGAAAGAGACTGCCTAGGGAAATGTAGGTATCACCATCCCTGAAGGCGTTTAAAAGACATGTAGGTGTGGCACTTAGGGACATGGTTAAGTGGCAGAGTTGGCAGTGCCAGGTGAAGAGTTGACCTTGATCTTAGACATCTTTTCCAACCTAAATTGTTCTGTGATTCTCCGATACAAGAGAAATTATTAAAATTCTGTACAAATGAAGTTATTACCCTAAGAATAACCTAAGGATCTTATATTCACACTCATAAGTGCTGCATTCAGCTCTGGGGCCCCCAGCAGAGGAAGAACATTGATCTGTTGGAGCAAGTCCAGAGAAGGCCATCAAAATGGTTAGAGGGATGAAGCACCTCTCCTATGAGGAAAGGCTGAGACAATTGGGATTGCTCATCCTGGAGAAAAGAAGGCTTTAGGTTGATCTAGTTGTGGCCTTTCAGTACATGAAGGGAACTTACAGGAAAGATGGAGAGAAACTCTTTACAAAGACATGTAGAGACAGGAGAAGGAGGAATGGCTTCAAAGTGAAAGAGAATAAATTTAGATTAGATGTTAGAAAAACATTCTTTACTGTGAGAGTGGTGAGACACTGGAACACGTTTCTCGGAGAAGCTGTGGATGCCCCATCCCTGGGAGTGTTCAAGGCCAGGATGGTTGGAGCTCTGAGCAATCTGATCTACTGGAAGGTGTTCCTCCCTGTGGCAGAGGAGGCGGGAATGAGATGATCTTTAAGGTCCCTTTCATGATTCAAATCAGAATCAAATCAGAATCAAAACCATTCTATGATTTTATGTTAAATGTTGCAGATTCAGGGTGTAGCATCCTGGGCTAAGAGAACTAGCAATAACCTGATACCATGAGAGGTTTTGGTTATCACACTGATACCAGATGGTTGCTGGTTCTTTGTTCTTTGTTCTGACCCCTGTCATCTTTTGCTCAGTCTGCTGTTCACATACCACATAGAAAACACAATAAGAAACACTTGAGCATTTATCAAATTATTTAGGGCAACCTACAGATAAACCAGGTGACATCATATAATTTCATCTCAGAAAGCAAAGCAAGGTTTATACAAACCCTGCAAGGTAACCCTGCAAAAAGCAATGAGGCGTTTAATAATCCTGCTTCAAACAAATTCTTGAGTTTTGCCTAAGATGGACTTTTGAAGTCCATGAAACTACATTCACATCAAGCTGAACATTATCAAGTTATTTTTTCACTTATTCAAACATTGATATAAAATTTCCAGTCAATGTTTTTCCTTAGTAGAACTGTATTTGTGCAGCTCCCACAAAAAGAAACTGAAAAGGTAACAAGGGAAGTTACCACATTATGTCTTTTTCTTTATTTATTTTTTTAAATTTCACACTATAATATTTATTCTTCAGTAATATTTATTTAGGCTTTGTTGGTAAAAGGAAGCTGGATTTTTCAGAGCTCAATTCTCCCTACTGAGTCAAGGAGATCCAAATGTAAATACAGGCTTTTAAATTTTATCTAAAATAATTATAGTGGGAGCTAATAAAGCATTAGGCACTTTTGAACATGTGACCTCTACACAGGGGATTAAAACCAGTTGTTCCTTTCTGAAAACTTTGTTCATACCTGCATACTACAGGAGGTCTGGCTTCTCCACTCTTCAGTGGTTTCTTTTTCTTTATCCAAAGATGGGATCCTCTTACTGAGGCTGAGACCTGCAAACTCCTGAGAATCGATCTGAGAGTGTAAAACATATTAAATCATTGCATGCCAGAAGGCTAACTGCAAGACTGACTTTCAAATAGAATTTTTGTACAAAATCTATGATGCTGCTGGAATTCTTTCTTGGAAGAATAGCAAGGGTTATGTTGTACAGATTGAAATCTGGCAGAAGAAGAAGGGATTATGGCATACAGTGACCAACAGCATGGAGTCAGCCATGTCAAAAGTTCATATGCAGTGTGTGATATCAATAGTTTACAAGGCACTTCCATTCCTTTTGTCTATCAACAAAGCTGTTTGGGAGGTTTGCCAAGTTCACTGGTTCTGATACACCACAAGTCAGTGAAATATTCTCACATATAAAATGATGTTATGTCACGAATGTGTATCCTTACTGTGCCTCCAGTGCAATGCAGCAGGATCCATTGGCTGTATTCAGCAGTGCCAGGGAACAGGGAACATCCCTTGACATCACCAAATCCACGGCTCTGTTATTGCCACTGAGATCTCTGAACATTTTGCCTTTTTTTATCAGCCCAGTCTTACACATCAAGAGACAGGAGAGTAAACCCTATTGAATATGTGTGTGTCTGTGTCAAAAATTGCTGAAGGGGGGGAGCCTTCAGAATGTAAAGAAGTTTTGTTAATGGCCTAAGGCATTGGAGGGGCATCCCAGTTTGATAAGTCTCCTAGAGAGGGTTTTCAGTGAAAGGAACTGGAATGCAGGTTTGCTTGATTCCCAATGGCACAGAGGTACGAGGGAGAATAGATTATATTTCCTATCTTTCCTTCTGAGTACAGTACTTGCATGGTGCACAAGATGAGATATTGATGGTCTAAGGGCATGGCTCTCCCAAGACCGTGTTTTTGAAAACCTTATCAGTGCTCTTTCAGGGATGAATAACTGAACAACAGAAATTATCATCTAAACATGAACTGGGAGGATGAAATGGCAAATCACCAACTTGAGGTATATTCATTTTGAAATAGAAGCATGAGGAGGGGTGGTCTGATCTGTACAGACTGTCCCATTCTCAGCTATTATATGCAATTTTAATTAGGAGGACAAACTGGGGCTAGAGATCCTGAATGCGGTTCTGTGTATTTACAAGCATGCACTAAGCCTGTTATCCCTGAGCATGGGAACAATCAAATATGCTTTCCAGTCTCATCTCAGCACCCCCAGACCAGCCCCTGTGTTCTGAGACTCTGTCCTTGTCCCATCTTGGTCAGCTTCTTCTAGTGGATTTACTCAGCTTGTTCAGTTTTCCTAGTTATATTCCTGTGCTGCACTCTCCTACACACACTCACACCCACACCCCTTTCCCATAAGAAATAGTCACTGAAACACATCAGCTTATAAAACTGAAACTTTGTGGTAGGTGGATATGTGTGTTTTCCTTCTTTCCTTCCCTCCTTCCTTCCCTCCCCATGCACCCATCCCTTCTTTAATGAATTTTTTTTCCACTGCAATTACAACCCTTGGGGCTGACCCTTGGGCAGTCCCAGGGAAGGGGCCACGTCTGTGAGAAGCCAAATGGGATGAATTGTGCACTTGTTCATCTATTAGAGGACTTGGGATGGGTTCCCAGAACTGTCCCAAACTCTGCTTGTTACTCTGTATAGCCGTGTCTGCTGTGACTCTTCAAGGACTCTTCAGAAGCTGGTTGCCTCTGTACCTCTGAGGCATGGGAGCTCTGTCCACCTCCCATGGAGCAAAGGGAGTGACAGTGGTTTTCCCAGAGCTATTGCAATATGACACCAAGATAAAACAGAGAGACATGGAAAGACTTTGAGGAAGTCTCTCTGTATGGTGGGAGGGAGTAGGCAGAATAGATGATCAGGCTTAAATAGCAAACACTAATTTCCCCGGAAATGAATATTCTTTCTCTGTGTGCACACATTTTATGGCATCTCTTATCTTGCCTTCTTCTGCCACACATTTCATAACAATACCTGACCACTTGTTTGCTCTCAAAAGATGACTTTGGAAGAGTAAAAGGAATGAGGAATGTAACAGAAGGAAAAATTTGCGGGGGGGGTGTTGGGCTAGCGGGATAAAAATTACACATATTATAATCATCTCCAGCCCTGATGATCCGATCTGTGAAGTGATTTAGGCTGGCACTGCTCTGCTTGCTGCCATGGAGCTGAGACCACATGGGGCCTGGCCTTTTGCTCCCAGCATCTGCTGGTGTGACACAGACTGACAGCGAGGACAAAAGGAGCATTCAGGCAAACGTTCAACACCTTGCTCCATTCTCACTGCACCGAGGGCCCGGTAAATTCATGAGGAGTTTTAGGGAAGTCACAAGGAGGAGTGTCGCAGGTGTTCATAGAACTGTTTAAGACATTGAGCCTTGATTTAATAGTAAGTTCAGTGTAGCTGAGTGTAATTGAGACCTGGCCTTCTGGATCTCTGTCTCTGAGACTAATCAGCCCCATTTTTAGCAGTTTGTTATTTGTCAGGAGTCACTGGAACATAAGGAGGAAGGGAGCATGCCAGCCCTGGGTGCTCACAGCCCATGCATCTGTCTCCAGCAGTGACCCAGGGCAGATGCAAAGGGAGGAGAAATGTAACACCAAGCAAATAATGGGGTTTTTCTTCACCAGAACACTCTGAGCTTCCATGTGATTTAAAGTATAAATACAGATTCGACTTTCATTATTCCATTTGCATACCTCCACAGGAAATTTCCAACTAAAGAGCATTTTTTTTGTCAGTCAAGAGGTTAGGCTTACAAATGAGGCAAGTCTGGCAGGCCTGTCCTCCCTGCTTACTGACCTAAAACTCCCTGTGGCATTTGCCACTTTGCCATCAGTGCTCTTTCAGCTTTTTTTTTTTTTAATCTCTTATGCAGCATTAATTACTCTTTCACCAAACAAAAATGGGTCTCAGAGATCTCAGTCTGGATGGCTGCATTTCACATTGAGAGAACCAAACTCACATGGTGCTGCAGTAAAGCTGAATTATTTTTCAAGTGACTAATTATATTTCCTAGTGTATATTACTAGCCAACCCTCTTAGACTAAACCTTGAACTATTCCTAGTCATGCCCAACAAGGGGATCCCCAGCTGTTGTAGGCCTCCTGACCTAAGAGGTCATTAATTAATGTCTACATTTCTGCGTGTGTATAAATATGCTTATGATCTAGCCATTCTGTAACTAAAGTCCAGTAGTTTTCACCAGCATATAGCACTTTGCACTAAATGGAAAGATATACGGTACAGAGATATTCCAAATATACTGTATTGTTAGGTTTAATAATTAATTAAGTTTAATCCTTTACAGTTTGTCCAGGATTGGATTTTTCTCCCCATGTACTTATTTGTTAATAGTTTTGCTACATAACATTGTAGGCATTGCTGATGTGAGTGTTTTGAGTACAGAAAGTTCATGTTGTTTTATAAAAACTAGTTTTCTGGAAACAATAGATTCTATTCTTCAGCTTGGACTATCACCAGTAATTATCTCCTGGCTGCTATGCAAATATCTCATGTCCTAATTTCCACACTTGTTCATTTAACACATAAGCTCATTACAGCCGAGGTGTTTTTTTAAAGGCGCTGCAAATATCTCAAAGTGAGTTGCTCGAAAGCTTTATAAATGAGAAGTTTTCTTCACTGGCAAATTCCACTTTCTCTTGCAGACATGGTCTGCAATCCACAGGTATTTTTTCTGTAGCCTGTTCAGAACGGACTCCACAGCCAGGCACAAGGCCAAATTTTGATCCATCTCTTTATTGGTTTCAACTGAATAACTTCAGATTTCAACTGGTTCCCTGGCAAACTGAGCGTGTCCTTTCACTCAAGTATCTGCTCAGTGCCTAACTGCTAAGGGGAAAAGCAAGATAAAATAATCCTTGTTTGCATGTGACACCTGACTTGTTACCTCTTTGCTAAGAAAACTGAAAATCTGAGAGAATAGCACCGTGTCCCCCCTCTCTCTCCAGTCCCAGCGGAGCACAAAGGGGCGCTCAAACTTCACCACACGATGTCTGTGTTCCTAGAGGCTTCTGAAGAGTGAGTACCCCTGACAAATTGCTTGCAGGTGCAGAACACACACTCACACAGAGTTGTGTGGGTATTGCAGTGACTTGGTGAAATACCCAAGGGCTGACCCCATAAAGTCAGCAGTGGTCTGTCTGTTTTGTGGACCACCTTTCTGGCCAAGCCCTGCTCCCATTCCCACCCCTAATGAGGCTTCACACCCGTGACCAAAGCCAAAACTTGGGCTTCAGCAATGCTGCCTGCAATACAGCTTTGGGCAAAGCACGATCAGTTTTTGAGGAAAGCTGATCGTAATGATTCAGTTGGATCTTTTCAGTTTTCGGAGCACGACCTTGCTGTCCGTGCAAAGAGATTAGTAGAGTTGTTTGGCATAACACAGTGCACAGCTGGCAGCTTTTCTAACAAAGACTCACTAAGCAAAAAGAGAAAGAAAAAGTAGTTCACACATTCTTATCTCATTCTTTTCTCCTTCCCAACCCCTCCTTCTGCTTAAAATACCTTAATACCTCAACACGAGAGTCGTGATGAGGGCAGCATCCCCACTGCACTGCAGGGCTGTGCACTCAAGCGTATCCGACCATTTGTCTGAGCTGCTGAAGCTGTGACAGGTACAGGAATGTGGGGGGAGGAAACTAGCCCGAAGGATCCTCCAAAAATGCTCCTCCGGTCACTACTGACCGGCAAACCTGCCTTTTTGCTTGTCCTGCACTCCCTCTCTGGATCAAAGAGTGAAGAAATGTTAGCCAGAGGCCCCAGAAAAAACTCAGTTGCTGCCTCCTTCCCAGTTCCTCTGGAATGAAGGAATGGCAAAGCTCTTGCAGAGACTTGTTCATAGCAATGTGCACCCCAGAGCCTGAATTAGGACAAGGTGGCAGATGAGTAGGAAGTAACTTATGTTTTCAAGGGTTTGTAGCAGTCATACAACATAAAAATCCTCAGATTCTTGATTGTCTCTGCTTTCCAAAGCAGCTTGGAGAATTGAGCCATGATTGATGTTCCTTGCCCCACTGCAGGCAGGCTGGAGCATCAGGCAGTGGGTGCCAAGGACAATGTCCCTCCTGGACACCTCCACCTTTCAGAGATGTCAGACTGAGATATGATTCTCTTTAAGCAGCTCCAAGCAGGCTCAGAGGGAACTCAGAGGTGCTTTCATCCAGCACTGGGAGCTGTTTTGGGGTGCACCCTTTTGAGAGCTGGGCTGTACCACAACTGTCTCAAGGTTAGTCAGCACTCATGGGCTCTAAATCTAAATTCAGAGGTTGTTCCTGTTCAGTTTCCACTGCTCCGTGAAGCAGAACCACCCCTCTGTGCCTTTTGTCAACTCTAGGTGTACGACCCTGCGCCAAAGATTATCTGCCTAAATGCCAAAAGCGCTGAGATACCGGCAGCCAGGGGAAGGTGAAAGCCCATTATCAGCAATGCCAGAAGATGCTGAAGGGCACACACAGTGAAGCTCATTTGGTTTACAACAACCCTTCTGGAAGCACAATGATCTATTGAAGAGTGACTATCTCTGCTCTTGAGTGGATCAGCACAAAGAAAGGTTAAGGCAGCACCGTTTGGTAATTGGTTTGTGTCATATAAATTGAAGCTTAGAAAGCTGGGAGGAACAAAACAAAACCAGACCAGAACACACAGCAATTAAATTACTTTAAGGAATGCATGGAGTAAATACTTACCCTTCTTGCAACTCTAATAAACCTAATCAGGATTAATTTCCATGCCTGACTTGAAAATTGTTCCCTGCCAAATGTTCATTCTTTTCTGACAGATTCCCTCATGATATACCTATATAGCTGAGGCAGGCAAGTTTCAAAGCCAAAAGGCTTTTCCTAACACAAAAATCCCCAACACAGCCAAAAAAAAAAAAAAAAAGATTCTGTCTTTTAGCTCCAAACATCCCTTTCCTGATCGATTTTGAGCCCCACTAAACACATTCATGTGAAGGAAAACAAATACCAGTCTCTGTTTGTTTAATCTGTGGCAGTGAACCAGCTGAAGTGGTTCTCACTGTAATCTCAGGACACCAAACTGGGATTTTTCTGGGATGACCTCCT
Organism: Zonotrichia albicollis; assembly: GCF_047830755.1. Classification (NCBI taxonomy): domain Eukaryota; kingdom Metazoa; phylum Chordata; class Aves; order Passeriformes; family Passerellidae; genus Zonotrichia; species Zonotrichia albicollis. Next base: position 144,175,393 of record NC_133819.1, read on the forward strand.
AGCACTTCAGAGGTGTCACAGTAGTCAGTTTGCACAGTTTGCACTAAATTCACAGATCAAAAATATTATAGGGTTTTGATTTCTCCCCTGAAAGAAAATTTCTTACATTGGTAAAACCAGCTGGTACATGGACCTCAGAGGAGAAAACTATCTGCATCCACCAGGCCCCAGTGGTCCTTGTTCAGGACTGACACAGAAATACATGGACATGCATGTAAAATTTGTACAGATTGAGCAAAACAGAGAGGTAAATGAACGCTTAATGAAGAGCCTTTTCTGCGCAATTAATATTGGAGAAGCTTTAAGGAACTCGTAAATTCCTTAATTCCAGTCCTGTGATTAGCCCACTCCTCTATGCATGCAGCAGCTGTCTCCAACCTGCAGAGTTCAAGCTAACATTAAAAGAAAACGTTGTGGGAAGTGAAGCCCTTTAATTAGTATAACAAATATATTCAGAAAAAAAATGAGGCAAGGAGATTTTTTCCTCAGACAATGCACAATTTGCCTGAGGAATTCATTACCATAAGAGATAAACTTTAAAGAGTGTCGTGAAATTCAGAAACAGAATGTTTGTTCAGAAGATAGTAATAGCCACTTCTAATAGGAAACAGTTACTTTTAGGCCCCAACCTAATCTTCATGCAGGTTGAACATTTTCTTCTCAAACACTGACAGGTAAGAAACTTCCTTTGGGCAAATGTCTTGCTCCTTCCCTCTGAAACCAGTGATGCTGGCTGCAGCCTTGGCTGGGATGGTTGGTAAAGGGAATCACAGGGAGAGGACTGATCTCATCTTATTCCATCCCTGTAGTAACTGGTGTCCAGGTTAATCTGGCATTCTGGGTGTCCTCTCTAATGAGAGCACAGCACAGGTACTTGCAGGTAGTGATCACTTGATTTCTCCTAGATAGCAGGCTGGGATGGATCAGCCCTTGGTGTTCCGATAACTTTCCTGACAGGAGGAGGAAATTGGAGGTGGGAGACAACTCCAGATTACCACATCTACAGGTGAGTGTCTCCACATACATCAGATGCTGGAGCTCCACTGCAGGTGAAGATCTGGTCACTGATTTGCATTCCCAAGCAGAGAGGACCATGCAGGGAGGCAAGATTGTCTTCCCCTTCTCTTCATCCTGAGCCACCCCATTCTGTTGGCATGCCTGGCAGAACTGAGAGGACATTTCTAGTCACAGTGGCCTCTTCACAAAGGCTGGCCTCCTCCACTGAGGTTGCTGAGCAGCTTTCTTGTCACAGACATCTTTTATGAAAAATCCTTTCCTTAGGATTTTTTCTCCTGAGAAGCTGAGACGCCTCAGGAACAAAATGTAAACAATGGTTATCTGCTGCTGTGGAATGCAACAGGTTCATCTGTGATTGGTCTCATGTAGTTGTTTCTAATTAATGGCCAATCACAGTCAGCTGGCTTGGACTCTGTCTGAGACAGAGCCTTTGTTATCATTCTTTCTTTGTCTATTCTTAGCTAGCCTTCTGATGAAATCATTTCTTCTGTTCTTTTAGTATAGTTTTAATATAATATACATAATAAAATAATAAATCAAACCTTCTGAAACATGGAGTCAGATCCTCGTCTCTTCCCTCATCCTAAGACCCCTGTGATCACGGTCACACATTCTGATCTTAGGTGAGAAGTAACTCATCATCTGGCAAGGCTGGCTTGATAAGACTGGGTAGAAACAGCTGCTTTACAACATCTGCTTTACTACATCTGCTTTAGAACATCTGCTTTGCTCAGTACCAGTTTTATCCATGGTACAGCACCAATGAGCAGAGCAGTCTAACAACCAGCAACAGCCATGAAAATTAAAAATCTGCATTGAAGGGCTTGCTTTGAGCTCTGGTTCTGATAAACACTTCCCTCCTAACCCAGCTACAAAGTCAAGCCAGCTACAGCTTGAAAGGATAACATCTATCAGAACTAATAAGCACTAATCTAGCATGGAAGAGATAGCAACCAATTGAGTCGACAGGCAGGGAGAGGAACAAAGTCTGGCTGCAGCACACTGAGAATCTATACAATTATAAATCATAAATTATAAAACAGATCACTCTGGAATAAGGGTACATCCACAGTAACAATTTTAATAAATATTTGAAAGACTGCTTTGATTTGGTTAGTGTTATAAAATTTGACTACAAATCAAATCCTTATACTTGCAAAAAAAAAAAAAAAAAAGGAAAATCCTTACCTTCCTAACCTGAATCTTCTATTACGAATGAGAAAAGCTTCCTTCTAGAAAATCAGTTTATTTAAGGAATTGGCAGACAGCTGGCTGTGTGTATGTGTTACAATTTTGAAGCTGTCAGAGCTGCACTTATTTGCTAATCATACTCATGCATCTGCAAGCTACATTTTTAAATGGTATGGATGAATAATCTCTTTGCTCTTGTAGAGGGTTTTTTATGGGTCTTCTAAGCTGTGCATCTATTTTCACTTGACTTTAAAGCAATCAATATGCTGGCACAAGGGCTTTGGGATAATTCATAGCAACAATCTGTAGCAACTTACAGACTGATTTGTGCAGTTCTTTACAGACTTTTAGATTGTTCTGATGAAAAAAAAATAGAAGATTCCAAATGCATAGTTACAAAAAAAAAATAAAAAAAAGAAGAAGAAGGAAAGAAGAAAGAAGATGAGGAAAGAAAAGGGAAAATAAAGGATTCTGTGTAATTAAAACTTCAGGAGAGGAATTCTCTTCTCCTTAATAAGAATCTAAGTATGACCCTTTAGTTTACATGGAGACCTTCCAAATTTGTTCCAGGATGGCAAGACAAGAATTTAGCCCCAGAAGTAACCCCTGCTCAACGACACGTATTTCAAAGACCCAGGGTAATGAGTACCAGTTCTTAGGCCAGTTGCTCTGGTCACAGAGAAAGACAAAGAGGGGCACAAATTCCTGCATTTGGCTTTTTTTTGGTGCTCCTTTGTACTGAGCCGGTAGGAGCTGCCCTGGCAAAGCCAAGCAGCTCCGTCTGGTGGTGACTGAACGTGGAGGCTCTGCACAAACTCTGGAAATGGAGTCACAGCACAGTTATTTTTATCATTTATTTCTGATATTGGCACATCTGAGATAAAGCTCAGCCTGCTGCCAGTGGGTCACCTGGCACCTGACAATTTTATATACAGGACATTATTGCACTCTAATGTCAATAAACATTATTGACATCTGCCACATGAGTGGAGATTAAACAAGACACATTTCTTTTCCTGTTACTTCAGCCATTGCAAGGCATAAATTAGTTGGTTGATGGATTTAATTGGCCAACATGTTACATAAAGTAGCAACACATTGCATCTGTGTTGGCTGGGGAATAATGGCTCTTTACAGAGACTCTGTTCTTCTCTACATCCCCAGCAGCCATGGCACAGTCATTTTGCAGTGTGCATCAGGGGCAGGACCTAGGGCTGCTTCCTGAGGTTTATCAGGGTGAGGCAATTACTGGCCAGCACAGTGGTATCCCCAACACCGACTCCAGCGAGGAATTCATATCAGTCCTGCCACAGACATAGGCAACTGGTGTGAGAGAAAGGCTCTCTTACATCTCTGTAGATCAGACAGACCTTTTTCAACTGAGCTCTCAGGGCATGGCCAAATATTCCAGCTGTGAGGAGAGCTGATTTTCTTTCTTCTGTTTAGGCAAGGAAACCTCTTCTCTGCTTGTTCTGGAGAAGATGTGGAGCTGAGAAAGGAGGCTGTGGGTCAGAAATTTGGTATTTACACACCATCCTTCAGCCTGAGCTCTACTGTTGCTGCGCAGCAAAAGTAATTCTGGTCCTCTGGAGGTACATGGTAAACACTTTCTCCACAAATGTAAAAGCAAGGGTGTTTTTTGTAAACACGGAGGAAACTCAGGATTTTAGTGCTAATGGTCTTGGATTTCAATGAATCCTTTATTGAATTATATGTTCAAAAGTAGTGGCTGTCCTGTGATCTCAGAGAAAATTTGTGCTGCCAAACAGTGCCATGCATTGTGTGCATGGTCCAGACAACTCATCAGACACCAGAATAGTTGATAGCAGGTTGATACATGACAATAGTTGATACAGTTTTGCTTTTGCTTATTGTTATTTTTATAATTTATTTCTGATATTGGCACATGTGAGATAAAGCTGAGCTTGGCTTTTCTCTGAAGGAAGAATCCTGGCATCTGCTACAGGAATGGTAGCCAGGAGAAATAATGAGCAAAACAAAGGTGGATTGTGGCTCCTGGAGCAAATGAGCTGAGTGAAGACAAGTTGGTTATTCACTGCATTGGGTAGGAGCACTTTGGGACTGAGGTAAGGTGCTGGAAGGCCCCAGAGTGATTTGCAAAAAATAAGGGGTATTGTAGTGATTGATAGAACAAGAAGTAATAGGTACAAATTGAAAGGGGGGGAATTTAGGTTAGACATTAGGAATAAATTCTTTACTGTATGTGTGAAGAGACCCTGGAATATGTTACCCAGGGAGGCTGTGAATGCCACAATCTGGCACTGTTCAGGGCCAGGCTGGATAAGGCCTTGAGCAACCTGGTCTAGTGGGAGGTGTCTCTGACCATGGCAGTGGGGTTGGGACTAAAAATCTTTAAGGTCCCTTCTAACCCCATAACATGCTATGATTCTATGACTCTTAAAAAACAAGGAGATATAAACGGGAAGACAAAGTTTTGGAAGGGAGAGCCAGTAAACATTTACTGACAGTGAGGTGGACTTGTGCAGAGCATCCCCCTTGCAACTTCTGCAGATGCTGAGCTGTGGGGCTAGATGTTGGCTTAGCAGGAGAACAAGTCAGTTTCCTCCTCACAGGGAGCAAGAAGTCAAGGACAGAGAAAGATGCTGGTGAAACCACAACAGTCCTAGGGACCAGGAATAAGGACAGCAAAAAGGTGGTGTCCCACCTATCTGGGAAGCAGAGGAGTTGATACACAGTGAAAAAGCTTTCCTGGGAACGGGGCTTACATCAACCTTAGTAGATTGATTTTTATAATATATATTTTTGGGCAGTGAGAACAACTCCTGTAGGAGACTTCACATGCATGCTGCTGATGTCCTGATCCCTAAGTCTCTGAAACTGTGTAGCTCCACCTACAAAACCTGCTAGGAATGATCCCTGACTGGTGCTAGCTGCTGAGCAGCAACTGGGAATGGTTTGGGAAGGTGTTATGTTAGTGGTCCCAGACCTGAATCAGGCTGTGAACTACTGTAACACTTATCAATGTAGACAAGTCTATTCCAGGCTGGGAGTATTTCCTGTATTGTTTAGTGTTTTTAAAAAAGTAATGATTCCTGAGGCTATCCTTGATTTGATATGATCAACCTCAATGTGGACCATTACTCCTGTACATTCTCACTCTTTCTGTATGCTGTTGCTACAGCTCTTATAAAAAACCACTCAGACTCAACAACTAAAATGAGCACAGAAGCAAAACACTTCCCTGGTTGATCATGTGTAGCTAATAAAGCTGTGAAAGCAATTTATTATAAGAACACTACACATTAGAAATACCATGACATTTTGGATTCGTCTGCTGTCCACTAGCTGGTCATGATTACTAGAAAAATCCATGTGTTAGTCACAAGCACCTGACAAATAGTTTGCATACAATGAAGTTTAGCATGGGGGATTTGTCAGCTGATTTGCATGCACAGTTCATTATTCACTGCATTGTGTGACTAGCTACTTCTAACATGTGATACAGCTCCTCCTCTTTACTTACAGAGAGAAACTGTAAACAGGAGAAAACCAAATAGATACATATCTAGACATATGTCAGTAAAAATGCTAAATAGCTAAACTCTTATTCTACAACCACTCATTTTTGCACAGATACCAAATCCCCAGGTATCTTTGAAAATATATCTGAATAATTAACAGTGATGACTCACAGCACATGGTCATGAACGTGGCCTTCTATTTATAACAATATTTCTATATCCATCTTCTTCTTAATACGAGCAGTAGCAGCTGAACATAAATCACTGCATTAAGCACCCCCTTTAGATAAACTCACATGTGTAGAAACACTTTTCTTCATTGTTGCTGCTCTCAGTCCATGAGAAGCTCTTGGGAAGAAATATGTCAAATCAAGACATATACTTTTTCAGAGTCAACAAAGGTAGTTCGCCACAAACATGCTCATTGAAATTAATGACTTGTGGCTAAATTCCCTGCTAAGCCTTGAGACTAATCAAACAAGGTGGTTTTGATCTGTATACAACTGAATGACTAATTCTGACAGATCAACCAAGATTCTCAACATAGACATTTTTGTTTCACATTCTCTCCTTCTTTTACTTTTGTAATCCTTCCATGCTCTGCCTCAGCATTCAGCTTGTGTGCTAAATAATGTGTTTTCTCATATCAGGCATTGTGGTCTTGTATCACTTCATCTCAATTTTAAGGGCAATCAGTTGAAGTTATAGAGAGATATAAAGCTTTTGCATCACCCTACTATCAGATCCACTTTGCTGTTTATCAATTAAAGGTCAAACACAGGTTAGAGAGGAAAAACTCTCTGAAAGGCTGGTCTGATAGTATTATTACAGCTTGTGCTTTGGCATGGGGTTAGCAATATGTCAGCTGTGCAGCACAGTATATCGAAATGGAAGAGAAATTGTAGGGTTTGATGCCGAGAAGTAAAATGGAGCTAAAATAGGTATAAATAAATGCACATTTTCAATTGTTTGGGGGACAAATATTCTGTTAAAAAAGCGTGGTCTGATACTGTTGCTTTCACCGATTTTGCTAAAAGGGGAAGACAAAGATTCTTGTGGGAGTGAAGAGGATTTTGGCTTTGTTGGTCTTGTCAGGGCTCTGCTAGATCAAAGCAGCTGGAACAGCCCCCATTGTTGAAAAACTTGCCATGGGGCTAATTTGCAAATCTCACTGGTCTATAGGATGGCCAGAGCCATCTGTATGAAGCACAGATGCTTCTGCTGCAGTATCAGCAGCCCCAGTCTCATCCTTGGCAGGAATGCAGCCATTATGTTGTACTGGCCAAAATTCCCCCAGAAGAGTAAACCCAATCCTTGAACATGACATGAGAGGTTGTGTCACATTTTCCTCTTAATCTCCATTACATTGGTGAAATCTGGTTGTTGGTGAAATCTGGGCTCAAGCCTCACCATTGCCCTGAGTCTTGAGCCTTGAGCCGTGATGTTCATCCTTCACTGTGGAGCTGTGCCACCAGGGCCCAGAACCAGCCCTTTGGAACATCAGTGACAGATCATGATGAATTTCCCTTCTCCTTCTTCACACATTCCCTTCTCAGACTTCTCAAAACACCCCAAGAAATGAGGGAGGTGTGATTTACCCTTATGAGTGCTCTGTTAGTGTGTCCCTGTCATAGTAAAGGCATCTCAGGGCTTTACAGCTCTGCCTTCAGAGATGTTTAAAGCTATTTCTCCTGCTCCTGTCACTGCTGTAGCATTGAGCCTGGCATGGGTCGGATGTTGCCTTTCCAAGGTGTATAGCTGGTGTAAATGATTCACTGAGTATTGGAGTGTCACAGCTTGGGTACTCCAGGCTTTCATTCATAAACCATCCTGTTACCAATCAGATGCAGGGAAACTCTGCCCCATGATTCACTTTCTGTTAACTGCAATGGGCACAAGCAGAACATGAGTGGGTTTCTGTTAGAATCTTCTCCAGAGGGCTCAGGCTGAAGAAATAAAGACCTTGGGAACACCAGAAGGGTCTTAGATCATGGGTCAATGCTGGGGAATGCCAGCATCAGGAAATGCTGCCTCTGTCCCTCCCTTGTATCTGCCATAGCTGGCCAGAGGAGAGAAAAATTTAATGAAGGCTTCATAAGTTGAGATAAGGACCAAGAGGGAGAAAAAACTCCAAGGGCAAAACAGGCTCAACTTAGAGATAGAAAGTGAGTTTATTACTAACAATATCAGAGGAGGATAATTGGAAGTAAAAATAAGCCCTTAAAATGCCTTTCTCCCCTTCCCTTCCTCACAACCCCTCCCTCCTTTCCAGTGACAGCACAGGAAGAAAGGACATGGAACTTTTGGTCTGTTCATTGCTGAGATTTTCTTCTGCTGCTCCAAGAGAGGAGTCCTTCCCCTGTGAGACCATGGGGTCCCTCCCATGGGAGACACCTCTCCATGAACTTCTCCAGCGTGGCTCCAAGTCTCATGAGCAGCAGTTCTCCCAAAACTGCTGCAATGTGAGTCCCTCCCATGGGCACACAGCCCTTCCAAAACTGCTGTGACGTGGGTCACTCCTCCACAGGGTGCAGTCCTTCAAGGCCAGGCTGTTCCAGCCTGGAAGCAGGGCTCTCCTCTGAGCCTTCCCCTGGATCAGAGCCCCCTCCAGGCATCCACCTGCTCTGGCATGGGCACTTCCCCATGGGCTGCAGGTGGATCCCTGCATTCCTCATGGATCCATGGGCTGCAGGGGCACAGCTGCTTCACCCTGCTCATCACCATGGCCAGCAGAGCAATCCTGGCTCCAGCGCCTGGAGCATCTCCTGCCCCTCCTTCTCCACTGACCGTGGTGTCTCCAAGTTGTTTCCCTCACATGTTCTCACCTCCTCCTCTTCTCTAGCTGGAATTCAAACTGCCCCACTACCTTTGTTTTGATTTCCTCTTAAATATATTATCACAGAGGCATTATCATTCTCCAATTGCCCCAACCTTGCACAGCAGCATATCCACCTTCAAAGCCATCAGGGATCGGCTCTGCCAATCACTCTCTCTTCCACATGGTGGAAACTTCCAGCAGATTTTCACAAAAGCCACCTCTGTGTGCCCCCCAGGTACCAAAAACCAGGCCATGCAAAACCAGCACACTGGCTTATTGAACTCTCTGGTGGAAGAAAAAACATTTTTTCTCAGAGTTGTTCTGGCAGCTTATTAAACCACCATAACCACTGAATCCTCCTCCTTAGCATGGAACTTCTTTCTCAGGCCACCCAGTCTTTTTGTCAGCCTAGTTAATTTGTGGACCAAGCAACACAACACTGAGATAATTCCAGCAGGGATAATATGCATGACATTCACAGCTCTTCACTGGTCTGCTGTGGGACCTGGAAGAGATATTTGCTGATGACACCTGTCTGGTTATGTGCACAGAGTCACTAAGCCTGTGCAAGGCTATGCATGATGTGAGTTCAGGTGTCCCTTACCTGGCTGATGTGTTTCTATGTAGTGACCATGCTTAGTTTTTTGGAAAAGAGGATCTGGAATCCTCAGTGGATCCAGAAAAAGGCTTTCCTTTTCTGCAGAGCCAGGGTTGTGGCAGGCTGTAGGAGAGTTTCAAAGCCAGTAAGAAAACCCATGAGGACCAAATTCTGGCAAATTATTGGTAGACATTAAAGTGACTCTAAAGAAATTCCTCTTCCCATGGGGTAGTTAGGGAGGAACACTTGGATTTGTGTCCCTTAGTACTAGGTAAATTCTTACCAAGTGGAGGAAAGAGAAAAACAAGGATGATGCTTAGGGAAGAAGCATCTGGCAAGTAGGCTGGGGAGTGCTAGTGTGAGTAGTTTGCTGTGTAAAAGGATGCCAGCTGTGTAAATCAGGATTTATCTCTGCCAATCCAGGCAAAGATGATGTCTCACTGTTAGCTAATTTTACATTTTTTATAGAAGCAAATCAGTAAACACAACTGTACACATGGGGAAATCTTTTTCCCAGATGAAAAGTCACAGTGTACACAGCTGTACCTCAGCCTTGCCTGGTTCTTGATGCCTTTTATGTTTAAGACTGCTACAGCTTTGAAAACAACGACTTAGAGTCCTAGATTTCACTTTGGAAATAACAGAACAATATAATGGACATCTATAAAAATTACTCAAAAAAGTCCAAAGTACTAAATAGAAAACATGATCCTTTCTTCAGGAATTTTGCATGACCCCTACAATTCTGAAGCAGTGTGAAAATTTTCTCTTAGATATTATAGATGAAACTGTAAAGTCCCATCATGTTATTGAATTATTCCAAACCATTCTCAGAATTATACTTAAGGTAAAGTTCCATGGCAAGAGAAGGATCTAGCATTTTATTTTTCTTCTTCTGAAACCCTTAGTAGTTTATCACCTAAAGGCCTTTACTAGAAGCCAGTCATACCCTGAGTCAGGTCTACTCACAGCACTTGGGACAGTTTTCAGAGCTGGCTGATGGCTGTGGCAAGGTTTTGCTTTGCCTTTCATGGCAAATCCCAATGGGGATTGAATCTGTTGCACTGATTGTCTTTTGTACAGGAGTTGAGAACCAGGAACTGACTAGAATGCCATGAAGTTATCTCTACACTGATTCCCTACCAGATATTATCATTGATGGGTGTCTTTGTCCATTGTACTGATAATGGTAGATGAGCAGTACTGTATAAAACTAAATCTTGTCATTTGTCAGCAAAGCTGCTGCTCTTCTGCTGAGGGGCTAACAGAACATGTTGGAATTTTGAAGATGAGTTCAAATATTTACAACAGGGAATATTAAGGGATACTGAAAAAATATCTTCTCTAAAAGGGATCAGATAAAAGCACCACTTCAGAATTGTCCAGAATAAAATTCTACCTATTCTACCTCCCAGCCAGCCACATTTGGCAGATCTACTCATGGAAAACAAAAAGCCTTACCATGCTTTTAATAGAACAAAAGATCAGAGCTAGGAAAGATTTATCAGGTCATGCAGCCCATCTTCCTGATAATAGAACATTGTTTTTTGAAAGTGCATTTTTTTCTAGTGCTTTGACTAGTTGTAGAAGACCTAAATGATGGATGGTGTTTTTATCATTAACCTTGGGAAACAGTTCCAGAGCCTAACAAATCTCAGTGTCAGGCTTCTCCACATTAATGCCTCTGCTTTGTCAGTAATTTCATAGGTTTATACTTGTTGCTTTTTCTTCCAAAGTGCAGGCTCTTAGTGAGTTTAAGACCAGGATTAGATATTGCAGATAAATCTTGACTATCCATCCTCATGCAGGTGGGCTGCTTCTCTGCAAAGCAGTCTGTTGGAAAACTTAAGAGCATTTCTTCACTGAATGAGCAAAAGGAAATCCCAGTCTAACCCTGAACTGAAAATCATTGCCATGAAAGTTGCAGAGAGCAAATTTGCAGAGAACAGCCTTGTCCATGAACCCTGTGAATTACAATGGGAAACAAACTTGGGATAAAACTTAGTTTTTGAAGCCACAGTGGTCAACCAGCTTGGCATTGGAAGGGACAAGGAATACACATGCTGCCAGAGATCAGCTCTTTGCAGCCAAGGTGGTAAAATTTACAGCATGGCAACCATCATGTCTGATTGTCCTTTGCCTGTTTTTCCATTGATTTGAGCATTTGATTATCTTTTAGCATTGCACATTCTGAGGGATTTGGACACTATGACAGTAAAGCCACTACCCATAGTAAAAAAAAAAAAAAAAAAAAAAAGTGGCCTGGAAAGGGACAGAAAAGGACTGTGGGGATGGAGAGCTCTGAGTGCTCTGCAGCCACCAGGAAGGCTGACAGGGTCTGTTTCTGTCTGCTCACACAACACCAGGCAAGCACCAGCAAGAAGATGGGAGCTGCATGGCCTTCAGGATAGCACTGCCATGAAAAAAATAGGCAAAGGCTGGTTATGAATAAATTAATCAGGAAAATAGAAGTGTTCTCTTCATATGGGAAGAGGACAGAAAAACAGTTTTAAGAAGTAGTTCTGCTGGTTTTTGAAAGGGGTTGTGTGATCTGTGAGAATTGTAGAATCATTAGGATTGGAAAAGACCTCTAAGATCAGAGTCAAAACATTAACCTAACACTGTTAGTTCCACTACTAAACCATATCCCTAAGCACCACCCCTCCATGGTTTTTGAATATGAGGACTCCACCCCTCCCTTGGGCAGCATGTTCCAATGCTTGACAACCTTTTCAGTGAAGAAAAGGTTACGTGGGAGAAGAGACCAACCCCCACCTTGCTACAACCTCCTTTCAGATAGTGGCAGAGAGAAATGGGAAGGAATACCCTGTTCAGCTAGTTGAGTTAGTTAAAGGACTGAAATTTGTAAGTTAGTTTCTGCTGACATTACCCTAATGGAACAAAGCAGAGATTTACGTTCTCTTTCAGTGATTTGCACTCTCTTTCACTGTTTCACAGATCAACTCAAATTGGTTAAAGCAAACTTCTGTGTAATTAAATCCATTTGATGCAAAATTGTTTCCCTGTTGCTCAGAGGCCAATACAACCTTTGCACAGTACTCAGCCCTCATTTAACTTATCATGTGAAGCAGGATTTGGTTTTTGTAAAGTAAAACCATTTCAAAGAGATTGTCACAAGTGAAGTAAAAGACAACACTTTCTGTGCTTGCAGCATGGACAGAAGATGTCAAAGAATTTTTATTTACTGAAGAATACAAAAAGAAGTGCTCTGGATCCACCAGCTCATTTTGTATTAACAGTTTGCTTTGTGGTCCATGGGTTTCCCATTTTCTCTTTCATCTGTAACTTGTCAGTAAGGTAACCCATCCACAAGAGGGGAGCTTCCCATAGTTTCTCTTATTATGACATTATTTGTATCTAAGACTTGGACTTGAGATGCATGTTGAGGATGCCTCTGTGTAGGGAAATGACAAGCAGGATCTCAGCTCTCCCTCAGCCTGCCCCACTGCCCTAGGAACTATGTTTTTCTTACTCCCCATCATTTGAAACATTGTTTTATGATGCAAAAGAGGGTGGCATGAACAGGTACAATGCAGTGGAAAAGCTGTTCTTCCACCACAGGAGGAGGAAAACATTTAACTCTGACCTGCATCTATTGATAGCAGTGATGCTATGAGGTGAGTGAGCTGTGGTTGAACATTCTTCCCTTCTGACAAAGGGCCAAACCTAAATGGATTTTCCTAGATTGAATTTTTGTGCTAAGATGACTTAGTTAACTAAACATAAATGTCTGTACTATCTGATGAGTCCTTTGTGTCTAAGACACATCTGGGGGCTGGCCAGTATAATACCGGAGAAACAGACACCTGTGTTTTTCAGCAGCCTGGGTCAGAAGCTGAAAGGAATACACACGGGCATCTCAGATTGCACATATCTACATTTAGGTAACGAAATCCCACCAACATTGTCCTAATATGCATCATACAAAGCACCAGTAGAACAGTAAAGGTGAGCTGGGAGAAATACATCACCACTAAGAGCCAAAGGGTGGTGATACAAATATAACTGGGTCTTATGTTAGAGAAACCCCAAATATATATGCTGCAGTTAATTGTATGCCAGTTGTCTCCTCATGTGGTTAAATATATGTGGTCTCTTCATTATTGGAGATATGGAAAACTGGGGTGCACAAGGCCCTGAAAATCTGCTCAAAGATAGCCTGTTTTGAGTAGGATGGCCCCCTGAGGTCCCTCCCAGCCTTAGTTACTCTGTGATACTGTTTTGGTGATTTTTCCAAAGATGGGGAGGAGATGGAGAGGAGGATGGTGTTGAAAAGGGGAAGATCTTTATCTTGGGGTAGTGCTCACATGCTATCTGCCAGACTATCACATTCAGATTGTAACCTCAGAGAGCTAATGCTGGGATCGGTCTTCACTTAAAATTAATATCAGGTAGAAACCATTGATGAAAATCAACTCTTCTGCCTGACATAATCTCTAAAATGCTCATATAGGCATGTGAATAAGCATGAGCTCTCTGACAAAAAAAAAAAAAAGGATAAAAGATAGGAAATGAAAGACGTATGATAAATGGTCATTTGTCATGGAGTGGAGTTCTGCAAAGAGATTGCTATGACTCATTCTGCCCAACATATTTGTAATGATATAGGAAAGAAAGACAAAGTTAAGATTAGAGAAACAAAGTCCAGCTTTGAAGAACTGCAAAAGGTATTGCTCTGGCAATAATATGGCCGATAAATTCAGTGTGAATAAATAATACAAATGCATAAAAATGGTCCAAAGCTTTCTGAATGATAATGAGCTTGTATGACTTTACTACTCAGGAACATGGTCTGTGGATATCTTGCTTACAAAGATTTTACCTTCATAAACATTTTGTCTGTGCTCACACACTTGGAAAAACCAATCTAATCTAGGAGTTTTTAGTAAAGGGCTAATGAACAGAGTAGATGAGTATGTGTCATGGTTTAAGCCCAGCCCCATGCAGCTGCTCTCTCACTCCTACCTGGTGGGATGGGGAAGCAAATGAGCAGAGGAAAAGTGAGAAAAATCATGGGTTGAAACAAAGACAATTTAACATGTAAAGCAAAAGCCATGTGTGCCAGCAATGCCAAACAAGAAATTAATTTATAACTTCCCATGGGCAGTCAGGTGTTCAGCCATCTCCACCCAGGAAAACAGGGCTCCATCACATATAGCAGTGACCTGGGAAGACAAATACCATCACACTGAATTTCCTCCCCCTTCTTCCCTTTCTCCATCTTTATGAGCTGAGCAGATGCCATGTGGTGTGGGATGTCCCTTGGGTGATTTGGGGTCAGCTGTCCTGGCTGTGTCCCCTCCCAGCTCCTGGGGCACCCCCAGCCTCCTCACTGCTGGGGTGAGGAGCAGAAAAGGCCTTGACTGTGTCAGCCCTGCTCAGGATAATGAAATATCCCAGTATTGATTACCACACTGTTTCCAGCACAAATCCAAAATACAGCCCCATGCCACGTACTACAGAGAAAATTAACTCTACCCCAGCCAAAACCAGCAAAGTGTGTCTGTATATAAATACACATCTTAGTGCATGTTCCTGCTCCCCTGTCTCAGGGGAGTTATAACAAAACTGTGAAAGGTTCAGGAAAAGGCAACAAGGATAATAAAGGTATGGAACAACTTCTCTGCAAGGAACAATTAAGCTGATTAGGAGACCTCAGGGACTATTGAGGGGATATATGATAGAGGTCTATAAAACCATGAGTGGCCAGAAGTGGGTACATAGGTAATTATCATTCCCTGTCTCTTCCAAGAATAGTATTAGTGGGCACTGTCTGCAGCTAGAAAATGACAAGTTCGAAGTGCACAGAAAGTGAGGGCTCTTCAGGTGTTGTGTGGCTGAGCTGTGGAGCATCACACCACAGGCTGTTGTGGGTTCAAGAGCTGACTACCAGATCATGTGAAACCAGAGAGGAACAAAATGACTTTATGGAAGAAAAATCCCTTAAGATCTACTGAACATAAAGATGTGACTGCTCTTTCATGATTTTGTCCTGCTAACTGCTGGCAGGTAATGAAATATTTGGAGAGGCAGCATGTTTGCCCTCATGATTAAAATGTTTCCTTAAGAACCATCTTGACCACTTACACGGGCTGGAAGCTGCTGGAAAGTGGTGATCTGACTCAGTCCTGCAATCAAATGCTTAGGAAAATGCTTTGCAAAGATGTCCACAGTAAAGATGTCCATAGCAAAGACAGCTTATGTCTTTTCACCCCTCACATTTTCTTAGAGAGCAAAACATGCCTGGTTTTGGAAATCGCTAGCAGAGCTTTCACATTAAACTCATCTATATTCAGCTGCTAAGCAGGCTGGAGTAAAACTTGCAGTCCAGCCCAGTCCAGGAGAGAGCTCAGCTGCACTGCCCCGGGGGCAGGGCAAGAAGCAGACAGTCAATTAAACCTGACAGTCAGAACAGAGCACAGCTCGCTGGCTAGATAGAGTCATTATCCCTTATTACTTAAATAAAACAGGAGGGCACTTGGTATAATAAAGGAGTGGTTAATTGTAGTGTGGCTCTGTTTTCTGGCATAATATAATCATTACTAATCTGCCAAATTAGAAAACACAGATTATCCTATGCAAGTTTTGTTAAGATCAGGCCTTTTTACAATTGCAAGCTTTTTTTTTTATATATATAGGTTATGATACACTGAGTTTTTTGCAGCAAAACCTCTCTCTGGTTGTGAGAGTGGATTCTTTCCCCTGTGACTGACATAATCTGTCCTGCCTCTCTCCAGGGTACCCCACAGGCTTCCCCCAGGGATGAAAAGTGGCTTTGAATGTTACTGCATTTTTCCAGCTTTACAGACAAGACACATTTCTCTCTAACTAAAAAGACCTTTTCTTGTCTTGGTTTCCTCAGCTGGAATCCTCTACAAGACTTGTGGCCAAGTGTTGACAAACAAAGAAAAATCATCAGATGATGAATACTCAGTAAGACTGCTCTGAACCCAACCTTGACCTAGCAAAAGCCAGATGTAGGGATGTAAGATATCTGGGGAAGACACCTCACTCATTTATGTTTCCTCTTGGTATACTGCAAATTGACCTTGAGTTTTTGAGCTTCTCCATGGAAGAACTGCTTTGTTTTTTTCTGCCAGAGAAGACCCCAGGATATTCTCACTGGAGGATTTAAACAATGGTAAAGAGTTTTTTGAGCTTCCTCAGCTGTGCTCTGGGACATGAGGACTAGGCTACAAAAGTCTTTGTGGTCTCTTCCAGGCCAATTTTGTGCAATTCAAGGATTTTTGAGATCAACCCATTCAAAGTATATTTCTAAATGTAATTTGACACAAATCTGCTTCTATATCTCTTCAGTACTGAATATACACTCATGGATTCTTTCTTTCAAATCATTTCAGTTTATGTGCTTTCAATTAAAATGTTATAAAACATTTATTGCTTCTTGCTGCAAAGCACCGAGGACGTTTACATTTTAAAAGACACTCTCCATACTGAATTTGTGGTGCTTACTGCTGTATTGCTTGCAGTCTTGCCTCCAGTTCTGTATATTTGCCAGCTGTTTCCAACACAGTCCTTGGATTTCACTGAATGTTCCCATATGGATGCTTTCTGGAGCTGAAGCCACTGAGTTTGAGCTGTTTGTTATTGAGGCAATATCGAGACTAGAGATGATCTGTATTCCTAATTACTATGAGCTGATGAAGAGTTTGGTGACAAAAGAATCCCAAAAAAGGCAAAGAGCACAGTCCAGGGCTTTTGCCACAGCATTTCCATGTGGCCATGTGAACTTGTATCTTAGATCCCAGTGGGGCAGCTAATGATCTCCTGCCTCAGAGGAGTTTCATGAGGATGAGAATGTCATGACCAGGGGCTGGCTCTGGTGGGACAGGGGTCAGGGGATGTGGGTGGCTGAGCCAGCTGATCAGTGCATGAGTAAGAAGAAATGCACAAAACATGGACCCCATGAGAAATGTTGTATTCCATTCCCTCTATATTGCTTGCCTTTGTCCTATTTTGAATTAGTTAGGGCCAGGTTCTCAGAAATATTTAGTCAGAGAATTCATGAGAACTTTGATGAGCTAGATTTTACATCTCAGTGTTGAAACCTTGCCACCTAAACACCTTTGAGTCTGAGCCTTCACTGGAGACAAATAACAACAAAGAGACATTTTTCCATGAAAAAAAACAAACCTTTGACCATTCTGGGATCCCATTCAACTCTTTTCTGACAGACACTCACCATGAGCTTCAGCCACAAGTCCTCTATGAAGATTCATTTGCACACAGGATTCTGTAAAACTACAGGTACAAGCATCAATTGTCTTGAAAGTGCTTTTGTTACTTCTAGCTGTCATTTTCTTGCCAAACCCACACCCTGAACTATCCCATCTAATTATACTCACTGGCCATCTTCCCCCTTTTTATTGGCAATATTTTTCTTGTTAATTGTGCATGCTTGGTTTTAAAGAATGGTGCCTGCCTTTCCTTATGTGACTCTGCAAGGAATATTTCTGTATCCTGGGTAGTTTCTCTGACATGTTTATGTCTTTCTGGTTAGTGTAAAAAATGCAAGACATATTATGTACTGCAGAAAATCAGGCAGGCACTCTACAGTTTTAACATTGTGCCTTGTAGTATAGTTAAAATAAATGTTCTTGGTATCAGCTTTATTACTTCTATTAGTTGGTCTAATGTCTGGATTTGCAGGAGCTCTTCCAGCAGGATGTTAAAGGGAAATCACCAGCTGCTCAGCATAGCCCCCATACTCAATAGCACCCAGGGAGAAATCAGGGATTCTGCAGAGAAACACAGGCTGTGTTAGTGCTCTGAAATCAATCTCCCCTAGGTACTACAGTCAGCATGTGATAGACTGCCAAAAAGAAATTAGCACCACAGAGGTAGGAAAGAAGATTCACAGAATCCACTTGTAGTCACTGTTCATTTCTAATTTTCATTAAAAATATTCCACCTTAGATATTGCAAAGAGTCCCCACTGAGTGATGCTACAGCAGTCACTCAGGACAGGTTTATTAAACACTGCTAAATTTGTTCAATAAGTATGTCTGTGATGACCCTCCTTTAAGGGCAAGGAAGCATTTAAGATTCAAAAGGGAGGGTTGTCACACCTGTATGGTTTGAAATATTCTATAACCATTCCTGACTGACAGCTGTAAAAAGAAATGAATATGGTAACTGAGAGCTCAGCACAACTTGTGGTCTTGTGAGTTTTGCAGCTCACATGTCCTGGCAGTTCACAGTTCACCTCTGTGAACTGTACCCTGTGTTTGGTTAGATGAATCACATCAAAATATCTGTTGACAGTGCTGATTAATCTCCACTGACCATTCAGAGACCAGACACTACCTGTGTGTCAGACACACTGAATATTAACCCAGGTGAGTTCCACAAAACAAGTGGACTTTGATTTACATAAAAATTCACTAAAGATTCCCTTTGATCTAGCTGTCCCTGACTGTCTTTAATTTTTACTGAAGACATTGGAATCATCTCTGTTTGGTCGAGGAACTCTGCTCTTTGTGTCTCTAGGTGAAACTAATTTCTCAGAATCACAGAACCTCAGAATATGCTGAGTTGGAAAGGCCTCACAAGACCCATTGAGTCCAACTCCTGTTCCTGCCCAGGACCACCCCCAAGAGTCACACGATGTGCCTGAGAGCTTTGTTCAAATGATTTGTGAGCTCTGTTAGGCTTACTGCTGTGATCACTTTCTTGGGGAGTCTGTTCCAGAGCCCATATACCCTCTGGGTGAAGAAACTTTTTTTTAATATTCAACCTAAACATCCCCTGACACAAATTCAGATCATTCCCTCCGGTCCTGTCACTGGTCACAGGAGTGACGAGATCATCAATCTGCCCTTTCTCTTCCCCTCCTGAGGAAGCCTTGGACTGTGATTAGATCTCCTCAATCTCCTTCAGGCTGAAGAGACCAAATGGCCTCAGCCACTCCTTACATGGCTTTCCCTAGAGATCCTTCATCATCTTTGCTGCCCTCCTTTGGACACTCTCTAACAGTTTAATGTCTTTTTAACATTGTGTCACCCAAAGCTGCACACAGGACTGCAGGTGAGGCTGCCCCAGTGCAGAGCAGAGCAGGACAATCCCCTCCTTGCCCAGCTGGCCATGCTGTCCCTGATGTCCCCCAGGACAGGGCTGGCCCTCCTGGCTGCCAGGACACTGCTGGCTCATGTTCAACTGTCCAATGGCCAGGACCCCCCCAGGTCCCTTTTCACGGCTCTGCTTTCCAGCCTCTCATTCCCCAAACCATTTGTACACCCAGGGTTGCCCTATCCAAGGTGCAGACCCCAGAACTTTCCCTGGTTGAACTTCATATGGTTGGTGATTGCCCAGTCCTCTGATTTGTAAGGTCTCTCTGCAGGACCTCTGTGCCCTCAAGGGAGTCAGCAGCTCCTCCCATTTTTGCATCATCTGTGAACTTTCTCGTTATCACTTCCAGTCCTGGTAATCAGAGCTGAGCAATGTGCTGAGGGAGGAGGTGGGTTAACTGTTTAGCCCAGGGCACATCTGCACTCCCAGGTCTCAGATATTTCCCAGAGACAAAAAAAAGGGAGCTATTCTGGTGTTAGTTCTGGGAAAGGTCTGACTGATAAGCAGCAATTTATATTTTTAACTATCAGAACCGAGGTTTCAGCCTCAGTACTGAAAACAAAAGATAATCTTTGCCCATACACGGTAGTGTTACTGAGCCTAGGTTCAGCTAAGCATTTTTGTAAAGAAATAATTTTGTTAATTCTACCATTTTACCTAGGTTTTAATCAGATCCTGTGCTCAGATGAGATTTTTTAGGCACTGTAATTCACTGGCCCAGGAGAGCTTAGCTCAGCCGTGTTTGATCTGCAGCAAAATTGTTCTTTTCATTCACTTTCCCAGCTGGTTGTCTGTGGCACAAAGGGTCAAGGGATTTGGGACAATTGTCTTTGGATCATTCAGGATCAAAGCACAGATTTTAGCTGGTTCCAATCTTCTCCCACCCACACTGTAAGAGATCACAGAACCTTTGGCATCCACTTCCCCATATATGCAGTAGGCAGTGACAACTGAAAGCAGCAAAATATGCCAGTTCTTTTGGGCAGACACCAGCAGATTGAGGAGCAAGAAAAAACTAGAAGTATGAGGAGGGTTGTGATGGAACAAAGGGTAATGGCTTGAAAGTGAAAGAGGGTAGGTTTAGGCTAGACATAAGGAAGGCATTTTATATGATGAGGGTAGTGAAACAGTGAACATTGCCCAGGGAGGTGCCAGGGCAGACACTGATCTCTTCACTCTTGTGAGGAAACACTCCAGTCCAGGCTATCCAGGATTCTGAGGAAGGGGATTGACTTGATGATGTCCCTGCTCATTGCAGGGGATGATGACCATTAAATGTTCCTTCCAACCCAACAATTCTATGATTCTGTGGTTCTAAGATTTTGATTCAAGATCTCATCCAAAGCAAAAAGAGAAGATCTGAGATCCCAGTAAGAGCTCTAATACATTAAGTTTCATCTGCAGGGCAGAAAGTCCTGCATGCCAGCCTTTCAGAGAGGCCTAATTCAGTGTTTTATGGAAATAGCAGAGGAGCTGTCTAAAGTCAGGATGGTCAGAGCAAGGAGATATTCATCTCTGTTTTATTGTGAGGACTTGGGTGGATTCACAAATATTCAGCAGCAAGAAAGGGCAGGGAATTTCAGTTCTTCCTGAGTGGGCGGCAGCTGCATGGAGACTTCAAGTGTCTAATAAATACTTGAAATAGGTGAATGTGGATTAATATGTTGTCCATTTCCAAAGATTTTAAGAAGGCATGCTGAGACTTGTCCACACCAGTGGAGGGGTGTGAAACCAAACACACTACACTTCCAAAGCACAGAAGGATTTTCCAGTCAAGAAGGTAAAATGTTACTAGAGTGGCCTGTATGAACTGCCAGTGCCTGTATATATTTGGTCAAGAATATATACTGAATACAATATTTTATGACATTTCTTATATTTCCTGTATTAAGTCACTCTCTTTGCAAAAAGAGCCCTCTTTCTGTGGTGGTGTATATTTCTCTGATCCTTGACAAAATATAAAAAGTAGAATGATCCCTAACAACGGAAGCAAAATGATCATTAAAATAATTTTTATTCTAGAAGTTCAGTATGAGTTTGCAGTAAAATTTGTGAGTGGGAAATTATGCATTTTTTATTAAGTCCAAACCAGTTCTCCTGTCCCAGTTGATGATCTGCCCTTGTTTCAAACCAATTAAGCTGGAGCTAATCTCTCTGTTGATTACTTACAGCTCCTTTTGTGCACAAAGTTGTAATCGATTTTTTTGTAACCTACATCTGTATTGGAGAATAATCATCCTTGTACAAGCACAGAAGATCTGGTTCCTGAACCAGACAACTTTGAACTTGGTTCAGGGCCAAGTGAAGAAAAACCAAAAGCTTTTCATTGACTTCACTGCGTATTAGATCAGGCTGTCACTGTCTACATTCAGCCAAGGACATACAGTAGCTAATTTAAGGCCTATATTGTGAATAGGGTGGAAAGGACAATGAACAGGCAGTGCACATTCCATTTAGTACCTGCCCTTGGTGAAAGGTGGTTGGAAAACTTTGTTGAGGAAGACATTTAGGGAGAAATTTGGAAGAGTGAGCTTTTGTCATTACCTGACTGTAAAGGAGTTTGCAGAAGTGCTTTTTTTTTTTTTTTTTTTTTTTTTTTTTTTTTTTTTTCCCTTTTTTCCCCCCTGGGAAGCCGATAGAGTACCAGAGAATACAAACAAAAAAAATCCAAACCAAACCAACCAAACAAATGTCCAATATCCAAACAAAAACCCATACCAACTAACCAACCAACCAAACAAAAAAATATAAACAGGTTGGGAGCTGAATCAGATGGACAAATAAATTAAACTCACTATGAGTAACTCCAAATACTGCTGCATTTGGACATACCTGCTGAGAGATACATCTGCTCTTAGAAAAACTCCAGGATATTTTTGGCTGGAAAGCTACACAACGCCATGAACGAAACAGTTAAACAGGGAGCATAAATTGTGAGGTAAAGCAGGCTTAGAGGGCTCACTCTACAAACATCCTTGTAAAAGAGCTCTGCTCTGAGTTGCCAGCTTCTCTAACAAAGTACTGAGCTCCTGGGAGCGAGGCCTGAAGGCTGAACTGATGGTGATACATCACCACCGTGTGGTCATTGCCAGGAAAACAAACTGCCTTGGAATAGCTGGGAAAAAGGGAGCTGCTGTTTCAAAACTAGGGAGATGGACATGTGGTTTTTGTGGTGACAAACACCTTACAGCTCTTGGCCACCAACACTGCTCTGATGTGAACATGTAATAGACATAAAATGATTGTCCCTGCTCCTGGGAATAGATGGAGTATCTTTCTCAAAGCAGATATTATGCTTTAGAGGAAAGTACTGCAGAGTATAGCAAAGGATATCATTGCTTTGTTCTAGCTTTCCTGGGGAGTTTGTTTTGTTTTGTTTGTGTGTAATTCTTTTGTTAAATTTTGTTAGTTTGGTTTTTGGTTGGTGGTTTTTGGGGCTTTTTTTTTTTTTTGGTGGAATGGAGGGAGACTCCTGTGAGGTATCTAGGACAGTTAGGGATATTTCTGCTTTCATTAGGACTGTGTGCAAAGCAACACCTTAAAAGATCCTTTTCTGAAACAGCGTGGAGGTCACTGTACAGAAGGCTGCACATCCTGGTTTTTTGTTTGAATAACAGGAGGAATTTCATTCCATATTCTGCTTTTGCTGTAATATTGTTTTCATCCCTACTCAAATAATAGGAACTATCCAGAAGGAAAGTCCTTCTTTATAATAGCTTTCTACAACATTGACTTCTGCTAGATCTCTTTTGTGATTAGTGACTGCAGAAGGATGAGATTAGTCTGGCGCAGTCCTCTGATTGGGTCTTAATTGTCACAGTCCTTGTCTTATTCTTCCCCTTCTTCTCACAAACTCACACATTTCTCTTTATTTTGAGTTATGATGAACTCCTGAATGTGGCCCTTAGTAAAGGGCACAAGTCAAGTCCTATGAAGAATGGCCAATGGACCTGAGGATATTTAGCCTGTGGGAAATGAGGCTGAGGGGAGACCACATTGCTCTCTGCAACTCTCTGAAAGGAGACTGTAGCCAGGTGGGGGTCCATCTCTTCTCTCATGTAACAAGTGACAGGACAAGAGGACATGGCCTCAAGCTGCACCAGGGCATGTTCAGGCTGGAATATCAGAAGAAATTTTATCCCGGAAAGGGTTGTTAAGCAGTGGAATGAATTAATGGAAGTGGTGGAGTCACTATGGGGAATGGTATTCCCCAATTCAGTGTTCTCACTGAATCACTTCCCTGCTCTCTCTGAGGCAGGAGGGAAAGGAGAACCAGAGGAACAAAAGGTAAAGATCACAGGTTGAGATTAAAATAATTTACTAGACACAGCAAATGAAATAAGAAAAAAAATAGTAAAAGCAAAATATTCATAACAGAGTGTACATGATCGATGAAGGATTCACACAAGTGCTCACCATGTGGAACTCGCTGGTAGCCAGAGCCCAGGCTTCACCACCACCCCACCAAAGACATGAGGTGGTGTAGAACAGCCTCTGGGGCCTGGCCATGCCCCTTCTGGCTCCTGCAAAACATAAACCCTGTCCTGGCCAGAACAAGGACACCATCCCTGGAGGTATTCAACAAATGATGGCACATGGCACTCAGTGCCATGGTCTAGCTGACAAGGTAGTGATCATTCAAGGTTGGGATCAATGATCTCAGAGTTCTTTTCCAACCTAAGAAACTCTGTTCCTTTGGTTTTGGTAAGGAACTTGTATATGGTGGATCCAGATGTGGCTGCAAGCAGACTAAGGCAGCTATTTCAGACCATACATTTTATACCAGACTCGAAGCAGAGACCATGAAGGAAAAACATTTTGACATGCAGGAGAGCTATGCAGGGATATTTTTTTTACCTTCTGAAATACTAGTCATTAGTGCAGGAGTGTACCAGCTAGGAGGAAATAGGTAACCATTCTCTAGGAATATATTCAAGCCCACCAAGAAAATGCCTCTGCTTAAATTATTTATCTAGTATTTTAACAGCTCATTGCTCCAGAATGTATTTTCTTCTCATCTTCATCAGTTTAATCCTGAAAGGTGCTGAAGAGGCACTTGATTTTCACATGCCTAAGGGTGTGGAACCATAATGAGCTTTTCTCAGCTCTAAATCTTAAAATCTCTTTTTCTTTGCAGCAGTAGCACAATGTAGTCAAAGTGCTGATGTATGGACAGAGAGCTCTTTGAAGGACATTATCACCTTAGTTGTGTTTCCATGTAAGTGACCCTCCTAGGAGGGTGCACCTTTGTGACACCAAGAACTTCTCTCCAGCCCTCTGAATTGTAATTCATGGTGCCTGCAGATACCAGATATTCAGCTGGGATATAAATTATATGGGCCAGGAACTAGAACACTGTTTTTGTTCATGGTCCCTCCACAGCCTTCAGCTGGGTCAGAGGTTAAATGTAAATTCCATGGAAGCATACCAAGACTCAGTCTATCAAAAATTAATCTCTCTTCTGGGATACTTTCCAGCCTGTATATTGATTTTTTTTTTTTTTAGAAGTGATGAATCTGATGAACTACCATGCAGTAATGGCTTTCACAGTAATCGTGGCATTTAGGACCAGGCTGTTTGGATAAGATCTGCCAAACTGAATCCATATCTTCCACAGCAGGATCTCTGGGAAAAAAAGGGGAGGAAAGAAGGGATAATGGGCAAGAAATAAGGCATGAAGTCCTGGTGTAATTGTATAGTACAAAAATGTTGGAGTGGGAGTAGAAGCATTTTTCCTCTGGTACATCTCCTGGTGCTACAGGGATACTGCAATAATTTAATTTGTCAGGGTTTTAAAAAGAGTGTTGTGAGGCAAGGCAGTGAGGAGCCATAAATGTTATTTGAAGTCTGAAGAATGATGCTTTTCTTGACAGACTCAAGAACTTGAAGAGTTTTCTTTCCTTATTGTGCCCAAAGGGAAGGTGAGAGTCCTGGCAGAGCATCCTTCTGAAGGGCTCAGTCAGGGAATGCCTCAGCTGGTGCAGAGGCAAGAGGATGAGAGCAACACTGCACTGCAAAGAGCTTTCTGTCCATGTACTGCAAATACCACAGCAAGAGACGTGGTCACTGTGTGATCAGCTCTCAGGAAAGAAAAGCACCAGGTTTGGAATCTTATTTTGTAGAAAAAGGCATAGCAAGAATTCATGGTTGAGTGAAAATACAAGATGAATTCAAAGGGTAATTAGTTAAGTGTTTTTAATATTGAGATTTGCTGTTGGAATGAGCTGAAGAGAACAGTGGACCTATCAAACCCTAATACCCTCATATCCAAGTTGATTATCTTTCTAGGAGACAGACAGATGCCAAAGAGAAATCAGTAGAAAAATTCAAGGGCAGCTGGGAAGAAAAAGCAGTCTTTGGGTGCCAGATGAGAAGAAATTACATATCCTAGCTTTAAACTGGTTTTTATTAGTACTTGAATATTCTAGTGAATGTTTTCAACATAAAACATTCTGAGCAATGTCAAGCTTTTATATTATTTATAAATGCCAAAATAAACATCACATCTCTTTCCTCTGTTTTGTGATTTTCAGGAAAAGAGTGAAATATCTGATTAAGCCTCAGGGGACACAGACCTTCATTACTGTTTCAGACACAGGTCACTCTCTCACATGCTCTTTTTCTCACATTCAACAGTGAAAAGGCAGACAAAATCTGGAAAACCTGCAGAGCAATAGGTCTCTAACTCAAACTTCTGACTACCTTTCTTCTCTCTTGTCTCTATGAAAATTTGTCTTTTCCTCCTCCCACCATGGATGATATGAAATCCCCAAACTCAAGGTCTATCATGCTCCTGCAGATCTTGGTGAATCCATTCCTAAGGAATAGGACTAGCTTATCTTTATACCCCCACCAAAATCCTGTGGCAATTAATTTCAAGATTTAGTGGGGGTAAGGCATATGAGAAAATTGATCACTTTTTTGCTTTTAAATGTGGTGGCTAAAGAGCAGTTAGTCCCTCAATTTCTTGTGTTATGAAAACCAACAGAGAGTCTAAGCTGTTTTCTTCACATTTTCCATTACTCTGTGTCTTTGATTATTCAGTTGTTTCTTGTATGGCAACTCCTCTCTGTTGCTGATCATCTCTGCCATGCTTCCCTGCAAGTTTTCTACTTCTAACATCAGTTGCTGACCTGAAACTACCAGAGACAAAGACAGCTCTAGACACACCAAAGGATTTGAACATAATGTCATAATGAAATTTTTTTAATCTGCTTTTTTTTCAGTGATTTTCAATTTGCTTTTTTCAGAGTCACTGCATGAATAATTACTGCAAGATCACTTTTCTCAGTGGTAAAATCTGATTTAGAGGCTATCACTCTATCTAGATAGAGTTGTGTTTGGTTTTGTTTCTGTTCATAACTTTAGATTT
This sequence comes from Zonotrichia albicollis, assembly GCF_047830755.1. Lineage (NCBI taxonomy): Eukaryota > Metazoa > Chordata > Aves > Passeriformes > Passerellidae > Zonotrichia > Zonotrichia albicollis. The sequence goes on from NC_133819.1 coordinate 144,202,002, forward strand.
ATCTTTGCTGAATTACATTTTTATGTTATCACCCAGCTACTTTACATCTTATGACTCTTCCCCAGCTCTTCCAAGGCTTCTTGATTTTAATCAACATGTGAATAAATAGTCAGTTTCCATTCTGCCAGGGCACAAAAGGTGCCCAGAAACTTGCAGCTTCCTGTATTGCTCCATGGGCATGTGCCTTACAAAAACTCTCCAATAGGGCTTAGAGATTTGTTAGAGACAATACCACCAGCTTGGAGTGAGAGAGCACCATGAAAAGAAAAAGTCTGAATTTATAAATATTTCTGGTTTTCCCTAGTTTTTCAAGACAATTTGGCCTGATGAGTGGTTAGTTGTGTTCCTCTTTCAGGTTAACACCCATGATCTGACTCCAGAAGGGGAATGGTTGAATGAATACAGGGAACACTGAACTGCTCATTGTACTCCAATAAATTCTGAATCTTTAAGAAATATACTCTGTAGTTCATAAAATTCATCTGCACAAAAGTCATGCACATGTTATGCACTGCCCAGTGCTTGGTTTGGTCACAGCAGATGGAGCATGCATGTTCTCACCATGGCACCAGCTGAGTTTTCTGGCTTCTCAGACAGGGATAACAGACATAATTCCTGATGTGACAGAGCTAAGAGTGTGGTTGTGTCTTCACAGTCCTCATCCAGCTTAGTAGGGTCTCACTTATTTGAATTCATGAGGTATTTCAGCCTCTACAAAGCCCATATGATAACATAAATTAGAATATGAGAGATCCTATCAGTCAAGACAGCCAACTAATGTTTGAAAATAGGACTGTGCCAATTGGACTGAGCTTGCCAGCGACAACAGTGATCGTTTTCGGGTTGCGTCCATTGGATCATTTTGGTTAACAGCATCCTTGCCATTAGAGGGCACCAAATGACTTTACAATCTGCCTCTCTCCCACGAGCCTGGGATTTGTACCCAGCCCATGCAGAGGCTGAGTTCTGCCTTCTTGAGCCACAACGCAAAAGGTTTTGGTGTCATACTTACTGTGTGTCAGTGTCCTCCACTCCACTGTTTTGGCCCCAAAGCCCACCGGTGTCGCTGGCGAGTTTTCCAAACTGTCTTATTTCTGAGGGGAAGATGCACAGCCTCCCTGTGGCAAGTGGAATACAGGGAAAATCTTATTTACATACACTTCTTTCCCTGTCAGGAGTATAGCCTTTGGGAATAGAAGATACACTGTAGAAACAGCAATAAACCTGTGAGGTTTGAAAGGCATGACCGGGAATGAGACCTATTAAAAGATAAATGAGGTGAAAAGCATGGAATGGATAACGGCTGTTAGGACACTGCCTTACTGTTGTTATCCAGTTATTCTTCTCAGCTACAATTTACATTTGCTGGTATTTGTCTCTTTTGCCTTGGTCGCCTTATTCTTGGGTATGTTTTTCTGTGTCTATTGTTATGATCACTTTACACCTTTTAGTTACCTCCTGAATAGCTTCAGTCGGACTGTGGCTACAGAGGCTGAAAAAGGAAGGGGCAGACAGCATAGAGAAGACTCTGATGAAAACTTTTCCTTCTGGATCATAGCTGAGGATCCTGGGCTAAGATTCAGTCAAAGCCTTGACCCAGAATTGGGGTTAAGACAAAGCCTAGAGCTGAAGTTGGGAGTGGGCTCCAGAGGGGCTGCTGGAGGATGTTCAGTTTGCTAAGCATCTTCTGACAAGTGATACATAGGCTCCTGTTAATATTTAATAGGAAAAAAAAAAAGTATGCTTCAGTCTTTAGGGAAAGTGGAACAAGGCCAAGCAATTAGTCAGACTGCTGGGAACCTGGAGTAGCTCTGCTAAAATTAAATGAGTTGCTGTGGCTGTGATTTACTCTATTTCACAGCCTTTTAATTCTGTTCAGTTTGGCAGGGTTATCCCAGATCTATACCAGGGTGAGAGGTCATTTGACTTTGTTCTGAGAGCAAAATCTGGTGCAGCTAAATATAAGGACACCAGTATGTTTTATTATGGAACAGAGTCCCACAACCTCTAAATTATGTCACCTGCTGTGGATCTTCACTGTAAGTTCTTAAATATTTGAATAATGAGATATTTCTGAAACAGTTCTGACTGCCTGTGAGGATCAAAGTGTGATGTTGACATTAGTATTCTTTGAAGGGGAGAACTCATCAGTGTTTGGGAGCTTTTTCCCTTGCTTTGCTTCTTGTGGTTATGTGAGATAAAGCAGTGCCAACTTCTTTGAAAACAGAGAAGAAGAAAGAGAACCAGCACTTGCATGAGCATCTCTCAAAAAGTCCAAAGAACTTTGGTTAATCCCAGCTGAATTTGCAGTGCTGAAAAATATCTCTTCAGGGAAGGACCAGATTTCTTTTTAAAACTGCAATCAACAATGTATAGAGGAGGAAAAACAAAACTATGGGGTACAACAGTTTTAGGAATGAGTTATGTGTATCTGAGTTCAAGGAATGATGGAAATTTACATTTTAGGCTTTAATAACAAGAATCCAAATTACAACTTTTACCCTTGAGTATAAAAATAGATTTATCTGGAAAGTATCCTTTCTATTGTCTATTAGTGAAAGTGAGACACCAAGGTGGGATTTATATCTGCCACTTTTAGGTGCCTACAACACATATGTGTGTGGATGAGGTGTCTAAACACCTCTAAAGATCCAGTCAATAAAATCAATTGCATTCAGGATGTGATCCACTGGATCAGATGTGAATGCATTTTATTTTGAAAGTACACTCTAAATTATATCAAGTAACTCACCACTGACTAAAAGCTGCTTAAGCAGTGAATATAAACTAAATACTTGCACTGGAAACACATCCACTTTTTGGAATCCTGCTTTTAGCATCTCTGAAGCTGCTTATTTGGAAGAAATACCAAACCATCAATACTAGAAAATGTGTTGAGTACTTCTATATCAGTTTTACAATACAGTAATAGTTGTCAAAAACATTGTGAGGAAAATTGTTACTAAGGATTTTGTGGTTGGAGGATGGATGTTTCAAAAGTGCAGTGTAAATACATGTGCCTGGACAGCATTCAGGTCAAGTGCACTGGCAAAGGACAGGGTCCCCCTTGTACGGACGGGTCTGGTCAACTCTGAGACCTGAGGAATAAGTGGGGGAAAAGAAAAAAAAATTGACAAAATTCCTGAACAAGGAGTTTGAATTGATAGGTTTGGGCTGTGAGTCTGACATCTTCATTCTCCTCCCTAGATACTACCAAAAAAAAAAACCCCAAAAAAACCACCAAAACAAAAAACCAAACAAAACAGGTATGTCTTCAGCAGAACCACATTGCTGAAACTCAGGTTCATTCAAATGTCTAAAAATCTTCCAAGGCCCAGAGTAAACATCTAAACATTTCCATGTATTGTACCATTTACCTGTCAAAACTAAGAATGGCAATTAAAATGCTGGCATTTTGAAAGTCACACATCAGGTAAGGAGTCCAGCACTGTGGCTTCAAACTCTGAGTCTCCTAAATTACAACACCATACCTAGCAAATCCTACCCCTCTCTCCCCCGCAAAAAAACCCCAAAAAACCAATAAGAACAAAACAAAACAAAACAAAACAAAACAAAACTAAACTAAACTAAACTAAACTAAACTAAACTAAACTAAACTAAACTAAACAAAAAAAAAACCAACCAAACAAAACCCAACCAAACACAAAAACCCAAAACCCTACAATCTTGGTGGTTTAATCTTAACACTACTTCAAGATGGAAAGATAATCTGGCTGCATGGTCCTTGTGCTCACAAAAAGAGTTAATTTCTAGATAACATGCTTTTTTTTTCTCTCAAAAATAGGCAAAGCTCTGCAAGCAGTCACTTGTCCAGCTTGTCAGACAGGCCAAGTTCTGTGTTGTTCTGTGTTTTTAACCTTCTTTTTCAGTACTTTTCTCTGCCCACACAGATGTTGTCAATGGACCTGACAGTTGATTTCAGGAGGATGAGATCTATCAATCAGTATCTTGAAGCATTCCTTCTGAAGCAAATAAGATAAACTCTTTTCCAGGTATCTCAGGTTTATTTATTCCTGGAAGCATGATGGCTGCACATCTTCTAATTGTGTGGATTCCATTTTGAGGGAAAAATTGTGCTGAATATAAAAAAACATGAGAACTGTTCAGTCATATAAAGTTTCATTCCACATCTTGTAAATCCCATAATCTAGGGAAGATGCATCTGTTGTCAAGGTCCCATGCAGATGCAGATAAAATTTTCTTTGGCCAACCGATATCCATGGCTTGGCTTGCTTTAGGGCTAGGAATTTCAGAAAAAGCCCTTTGAAGTTTACTTCTATACAAGTGACTCTGATGATAAAGGCTGAGATTTGGATCTTAGAAAGTGGAGAATAGTTCAAGGAACTGTTTTAAAAATGTATGCTCAAAACCAGCTTCTAAAACTTGAAAAAATATGGTGATACATATGAGGAACCTATTTTTATACAAATGCTCAGTGCCTCTAATTTTTATTGGCATCTTTAAATTAATTTCTCATGTTGTGTAACAAAAATCAGACACTGTGCAACAAAAAAACCACCACCCCCCAAAAAAAATCAAAAAATAACCAAAAACCCCCAACCAAACCAAACCAACCAACCAACCAACTAAACAAACAAACAAAAACAAACAAAAATCTCAAATCAAACCAAACCAAAACAAAAAAGTTGAAAATCTCACCAATTCACTATTCTAACCTTACATGCATCTCTCTGCTTCAGGATGGGATTATGTGGCTTCACAATGAATGGGTTTGCACTAGGGTAATATTATGGTAGTAAGACAAACTCTATAAACTAATGACTCCCAACCCAAGTCACATTAGGATGAGGAAGAGCATGACAAACTCAGTTTTCAGACAAACTTCTAAGATTTTGTTGCACATTGGAGAGCCCTTAGAGTTAACATCATCTTGGAAAGGTGCTTGTTTCCCTTCTGACCCCCACGATGCCTGCTTTTCCCTGATGCACACTTTCTCTATAAATGTGCTTGGATATTATTTGATTCTCTGTGGAACATGCCAGGATCTGTGGCATTCATGGTCCCCCTGCTGGTAGCCCCAACCCAGGCCTGGCAGAGGACTGCCTTCTTGCCCTACAGCTGCTCTGGGATCCCTCTGACCTCAGGATAAGGAAAGGTGAAAAGCAAGTAAATATTAGAAAAAAATTATAAAATATATATTTCTATTCTACCACATCCCACATAGACAACATAATTTCCAAAGTGATAAAGAAATCACAGCAATCAATCAAGACAGCTCTCACTCCTGCTCTCCATATATTAAATCCTCCTGCATTTTGTTTCTTTTTATCCACTTTTCTCTCTGTGACTTTTGCAGTAGAGGGTAGGAAGAAATTTATAACAGTGCTAAAATTGATTCTTTTGGGCAATGCACTACTGCACTGTGCTTTGTTCAGATCACCTCCAGCAGGCAGGCCATCAGTCTGTGCCCTCTGGGAGGCTGACCTGGGAGGCACTGGAAGTGGGCAGCTCCTCTGGGACATCCTGCAGGCAGGGTCTCTGGGAAAGGCACTCTGCTCTCCTGGCTTGCCCAGAGCCTACACACACATGCATATTCATGACTGGCTATTCTTTCAGGCAAAAGAGAAAATTTCTTTAGAAAATTACAGCAGCAGAACAGGGCTGTGCTTTCAAGTATTTTGTCTTTCCCAAAAGAAAATAGCTGATGCCATGAAAAGTTTTGTGCAGCCATAAATGCGCTCAACTGTGCTGTAATGTTTCATGGAGGGGGAATTTTCTTTCCCAGCCCAGCTGCTGAATAGTTTGTGCCTCCAGGCTCCACGAGGAATTGAGAAATAGGACCAGGCATCATGCTAATTTTTATCATTTTTTCCCCCCATTTGCAATAATCTGGGACACAGAGATTCTCCCATGTGGCAGAGCACTCCTTCCTTCCTCCAGTTGGAAATCACATGTGCAGACACAGGTACACAAACACATATTTTTGAAACTCATCTCTCCTTCAAGACATTTTTATGAGGAAGTGTTTTGGAAGAAAGTGTCCGCACCTACCTACACACGACAGTCTGATCAATGTTTTTTACAGGGCATTGCAGTTGGCCTGGGACTAATGCTGACTCTAAATGGTAACAATATATAAATGAAAACACACCTGTTTAAGTTTCCTCTTTCTGCTTATATATACATTTATTGTGGCTCTTTTCCTTTTTTTTTCATTTTTTTTCCTTTTTCCACCAGAAAATGCTTCACTCAGTAAAAAGTGATCTGATATGGAAGCTGGGAAATTTGGGATTTTCCGCTTTGACCAGGACATCTCAGAAGATGAGTGGAAATTTCAGATCTTAGGTTTTCCCTGAAATGTTTAGATTATCTATTCAGCCATTGACAAAAGAACAAAACCTTCTTGTGTTTAGAAGCAAGTGTATAATTTTTTGTAATATGCAATTAATTAGGCACTTATATGCAAATAAATAAAGATAATTTTCCTAAATTCAGCTGACTTGTATTCTTTGGCCAGAGGATAAAACTAGTAATGTTTTCAAGAGTCTCTTCAACAATGTTAAATCCTATAAATCCTTAATTATTTTTAATGCTTTTTTTATAGGGAGGATGTTCTGCTTCAAGACCAGTGTTAACCCTCTGTCCTGTGTTTTCCCTTGCTTTTTGTTATAGTTGTACCTTGTGACTCTGAATTCCCCATTGTCTCTGGATGTAGAGGAATGGTCAGATCAATGAAAGCCATTTTTAGTGATATTTTTTTGAGTTTCTATATTCCTGTAATTCATGGGTGATGAGGCTGGGAAGATCAAAATGTTTCTTTTATGCTTTCTCTATTTTTTTCTTTTTCATTCGTCATGTTGATCCCACTGTCCTTTAGAGACTTCAAAGATCTGCAGTACCACAGAGTGCAGGAATTGAATTCTCTTCCTTGCTTTTCACCATCACCCAATGTATCCTTACCACTGGAAAGGGCCACAAAAGGTTCTCCTTTTTGGCCTGTTTTATGGAAAGCAGCACTGTTTTGCCTGGATACAGATTTTGAAATGGTGTGGTGATTTCTTATCTGTGTCTCTGTGCTTGCCCAGGAGCTGACCTCACAGTCCACAGCTTCATGGGCTGCTCCTTCCTCCACACAGGGCCTGTGGGGTCTGAGAAAGCTGCTTCTCAGGATTTCACTTTAGGCCATCAAGATCTCTTTTTTTATTTTTTATCATTAGAATGACCTTGGAGCTCAAAGACACATTCCAGGCAAGGCTCCTGATACTGAGGAACTGGTCTCTAATGAGAGGAAGGAATTTGTCATTGCCTAACTAGAGTGTCCTTTGCAAGCTGAGACTTATTGCTCTGGGATGGTGTGTTCTAAGGCTTTCACAATCCTCTACTCATTTTCACACCTAAGAACAGCACAGAAGCAACTCTCTTGCTCCCAGGATTTCCATCTACAGTCGGACATTGATTGTATATGGGAATAGGTTTTAAAATGGGAAGGCTTTAAAATGATCAGACACCTGCCAGATTGTCTTGACCCTGACTCTCTCATGAAATTTGGTTATATTTTTCTACATGTTCCAGAACTGATCAAGGCAGTTCTATTATAGAACCAAGTGTTATGAAATTGGTCTAAAGAAAGAAACAAATAGGACTGAGAAGTGTGTTTGTTATCTGATTTATAATATCTTGAACTCACTCATTTGTGACGGTATCAGCGACTATAACTTATCAAAGAAAAAACACACTAAAATATTTAATAATGAAAATGGGTCCTTTGCTAAGCCTACATCTGCCACTGAGACCCGAGTTGAGTGTGTCATTACAACAGCAAGAGGCCAGGAACTCTGTTGGCTAGAGCCCCCTTTGCACTGAACCCTGACAGGAACCATCCCTGTCCGCTTCTCTGCCCGGTAGTGAGCAGGTGATTTTGCTTGCAATGACTGAGGCTGGAATGAAGGATTCAGCCAGGATGGCCATGGCTGTGCCCAAACCAAACCAAAAAAACAAACAATCAAAAAAACCCAGCAACACCCCTTCCCTCTCCCCCAACTCCCTCTTTTCAAGAATCATAGAAATTTATTTGGCTGGTGCCTGAAGAAACAACTACTTTCTTGCTGTTGCAAGATGACGGAGAAGCAGATGCATCAGTGTCTCTTCAGGTATCTACAAGAGATGTGGAAAGATATGTTCAAATACATAAGAAAAAGAAAATTATCTTGGAGACCTGTGAGGATGAATTTTGAATGGATCATCCTTCTATAAACACTGGAGCTGGAATTGAAGAAATTCTTTATCTTTCAGTTGTTGAGAATCAGCCCCATGAAAGTCTGTCATCTACAGCCAGTGAGGTCAGCAGGAGCTTTGGTCAGGCCCTTGCAAGCTCCGCTTTTTGCCTACAATTACTGAAAAAAAGAGCACAGACATCTGTGCCATGGTCCTCTAAGGACATGGGTTATCCATGGATCAGGAATGGCCGCACTTTGGTGGAAGTTTTGATAAGTACAGGTATATGTTTTTTGATTCCAGAGGGTAAAGTCATTCAAGTGTCAAATATTTTCATTAACTCATTTTCCATCTAGTTACCATCTAGTGTCTGGCTCAGAGGTTTTAGGGTTTGGATTTGGTTTTGGTTTTTTTTTGTTTTTTTTGGAGGGGGAACTTTTGCATTCATTTTTTGGTTAGGCTTTTGGGGTTATTTTAAACTGCAATTAGGAAATTAAATAATCTTTGCATGAAACTTCTTACTTGAGAAGGCCAACATGGTACAGGACTTGTATACTCCATCACTGGTATAAATTGACTGTCAGCTTGGTGTCAAGTGGATATAAAAAAGGAGTTGGATATCTATCTAGTCATACCACTGAGAGGCTATCAGATGTTCTGAAAACTAGTAAAAAAACTGCTCGATCCAACCTTTGGTGTAATCAGCAGAAAAACTGTTAGATTCTGATGGACAGAATCCATAATTAATTTTCCTCTAATTTCTGAATTTCTTCTTTTTCTAATTTCCATCTTGTTCAGAGAGAAGAATTCTCAAAAGCAGCAAAAAATTACGTTATTTTTAAAGACATATGGGACACATTGTCGGTAGTTTGATTATTTCTTACCTATAGACCAAAACCACTCACCAAAAATGACCCTTTATAGTTTTCTTGGAGCTAAATATTTTAAATAGGTTGGGTAAAATTCATTTCTGAATCAAGATCACAGGACTAAGGAATAATCCCAAGGCCCTGTGCTAAACAGTTCCTATACAGTCATCCATAGTCTGTGCTGCAGTGGTGAGACTAAACACACTGTACAATTAACTGCTGTCCTAGGAGCACACTGGTTTTCAGCAGTATAAACTTTTCTATGGCTTTGTCCTCTTTTCCAGCTCATGTAGAATAGCTAGAGCAATCTCAGCCCCATTAGAACCAAAGGTTTCAAGTTTTGAATTATGCTATCTTTGCTGCCATTTGTGTTACTCATGAGAACTCTTCTACAGCTGAGACAGCAATGGCATGAAAAATACACATCTGTCTCTGATTATAAAAATTTTCAGGATAACTGTGTCTTTTACATCCATAGTTCCATTACCTGATGTTGTTTCATTTTGTTGATTTTTTTTCTTTTCTTTTTTCTTTTTTTTTCCCTTTATGAAGAGGATTTTAATTATCTGGTATATTTATATGTCCATGTGGGTATCAGCAATGTTTGTGGACTGGTAGGAGTGAATCTGCATAATGAAACAATTGGTACTGAGGGTCCTATGTCCATGTTATTCACTTTTCAGGGTTATTCTACTCTGAGCCAGCTCTAATCTGGTCTTGCAGAACTCTTTTTGGTGTAGTGCAATGAGGTAAGCTCCTGAAGCAAATTTCCCACTCCAAATTTGTCAGACGGGAATCTGGCTCATGGTCTCCAAGACAGATTCGTGATAGGAACTGAAACACCATAAGTGGGGTTATGTGAGATTTGCTTCAAAAATGTATTCTTGATCCAAACTAAAGCCCTGACATAGATACATCCTGAGTGATATGCTGGAAAGACTTGGAAGGATGTCAGGCTGTAGACAGCTAATATCCAGGATGGAGCACTGTGTTCAACAGCTTGCACTGCTGGAGGGAACAGACAGAAGTTTTATGCCCAATGGTGGGATCTGAGAAGCCACAAGGCATCCTACGTGTTCACAGCAATGAAGCCCCTGGTGAGCCAAAGATGCTCATTTATTTCCTTCCACCCTGAAAATTCAGTCCCTGTTTCAAAAGTTCTGCTAACAAACCACACAAAACACGTGGTTACATCAAGCAGCTCTGCTGGGAGATGCATGCGCTGTGTTTTCAGCTAGTTGGGCAAATGTCTTACATGTCTAATGCATGGTTGGACAATGTGATTTAATAAGAACTCAGCTTCACAGGAGAAGACCATTCAGAAATAGTAACTGGCATGCACAGCAGCTGCACTCTGCTTTTCAGTAATTTTTTCCACCATTTTAATGAATGTTTTATGTTATCTTTTCTTGCTGCTCAATTGTCCCAGCTCCTGTTACTGAACACAAGAGCCGCCTTTCACGACCTGTATCACTCCACACTGACATAATATACTTATAATTCTGGAAATTCCAAGGCATATATACACTTCACGGTAACTCCCAGGCAACTAAGCCCTCTTGGAGCTAGCAATTTTACTGCATTTCATTCCACAAAGGAAATCCTACCCCCAAAGGAAGCAGTAAGCTCTGGCCACCCCTATAGCTGATAACAAACCAAGACTTTCATCACATTTTTTTGACCCATTCTTGGCTTTCAGGAATAACAACAGCTGCTGAAAGCAATACAATTTTTAGTTGTGCTTTTTTACCTTCCCCCCCTAGTAAGCATCCTTATGAGAGGCTGAGAGATTAAATAGCCTTGGGGTAAATCTATCTCCAACAGCTGTTGCCTCCAGCATTCTTGACTGTCAGTGACTTCATTGAAAACGTATGAGTGATCTTTCAGCATGTTCACAAGTGGAGAAACGTGTCAACTGGGAAATCTCTTTACCCCCAGCCCCATCTTCATGAATGTACACGGATGGTTGAATAGTTTCTCAAAATTCCCAGTGGTTCCATGACATTTCTTTCTTTATCTCTTTGGTTTTGTTTGTTAATCTTTCTTTAATGCAAAGATAGTTCTAAAAAGGATGAGCATGAATTATGTTTTGTCAGCCTGAATATTCCCTTCGAGGGCCATTTGTTTGGATATGTAAATCAGTTTTCATAATGTAAGAGGCTAGGGCAGAACTGACTTGATGAGGACTGAAGTGAGGAATGTGGACTGAAAACCAAACAGAAAACTGCAGACCACTACAGGCAGTTCCCATTTCTCACTGGTGCAGGTACCTTTTACTTTGCTGGCGTCTCTGTAACACCCCCATTCCTGAGCACTGAAGACACAGATAGCACTTGGCCCCTGTCCCCTGACCTCCCAGGACTGCTCACTGTCACTGTGTCCATCCCACTCCGTGTCCAAGGCCTCTGGCTGTGGGAGCACCTCCAGCCCATGGTCCAGCCCTGCTTCCCTCCCCACAGGAGTGGTCATGGGACTGGTTCTTAGCAAAAATGAGAGATTTGCCTAAGTTTGACTTACAAATCTGCTCTGAAACAGAGATGTCTAGGGAGTCTGATAAATTTTTTTTTGTTGCTCTAGTCACTCTGGTATCTACACTAGCCGCTGCATACTTTTTATCTGAAGCTTTCGATTCCATTTATACCTTTATCAAATTCCATCTTAAGTTTATTCCCATTTTTCATATTGAGGAGGCTGATAAACAAATTTACTCCTTTGAGAACAGAAACTGGCTTTTACTTTCTAACTAAATATATCTAAGTACAATTTGGAAGCATTTGTTGATACGATAAATGTGACCTTTTAGCTTAAGTAGCTTTTGTCCACCTCTGATTTTTGGTGCTGGCTTTTGTGCATCCATGACTTTTGGTGCATCTATCACTCTTGTTTTTTCTCTTCACCTTGTGACAGTCTGCTCTCAATAGAGTTGCTATGGCAAGTCAGATCTGCAGGCTGGGACTGAATAGGACTTTTCATGTTTGTGAATTTCTGGCCCAACAAATGGTTTCTTTGAACTTGAACTGTAACCTCAAAATTACATTTAAATCAATAGTCTGAGAATTCATTCCTATTTTAAACTTCTGATTTCCTCTATCTGAGAATCTGTGAAAAAACCCTTAGAACAGAATAAACTAGACATGTTTCACTTCCTGGCGTTTTTGAATTGACAGAAGTATTCTCACTTGGTCATGGGCTTGCTTCTTCTTTCTTTTGTTAAGGTGAAAGTCACCTTGTTTGAAATGCTCCAGGAGGCACTTGCTTTTACTAAAATGCAGCATTCAGCACCTATTCCCATCTGAATTCATGAGAAAGTAAAGAGTCTTTGGCTGTGTCTCACTTACCAAGCTACATGACTTGCCATTGATATTCTGTGTTTGAATCTTGGTCTCACATCCACTGGCAGTGAAACATTGATTACCTTCAACAGAGTGAGTATTTCATACTGCAGGCTTAACAGATGAACACTCTGAGGTAATTATATCTCATAAAAATGACCAGTCCTTTTCACTAGAATCGTAACTCAATTAAGGATTTGAAGGATTATTGTCTCTTCTAAAGCACTTGAAAAGCAGACCAGAGCTTTTCTTCCATTTTGGGTTCAGAGAACTGCTGTGTCCAGTTTTGGGGAGAGTGTGTCTACCAGTCCTTCCATAATACTTGACCAAACTAAATTTCCAGATGTACTAAGTTTTTGTTACCTTGAAAGGTGACCCCTCTGGAACCACTGGATTATCATATCACAGAAACCCAGAGCAGGGTTTGGCAGCTGTATGAGGAATGCTGAACCAGAGTGGATCTCTGCTGTCTCTGCTGAGGATTTACCAGGCTCTTAATGCTTATCATGCTTCTGCACAGGAGTGAGGTTTGCATGCTGGACAGGATTCAGATTTGAAAGCTGGGGAATTTCCCTTGAAATCTCATTTATTTTCTACTGAAGTGTGATGCTGAAGTGAAAAAAAAAAATTATCAATGAGAGAGACCTATGCTGTATTAACTGGCCTTTATAAGATCTGAGGTTTTCTAAAGCATTAATAAGGAGGGATCAGCTGTGTTAATTTATACTTCCAGTTCACAAAACTGTCCAAGCATCTCCTACACAGTGCTTCAAAAGAAACACGAAGTGATAAAAATACCCTGAAGTCTAAACTTTTATTAATAGATATCTTATGCTGTGAGGCAGAAGAATTATTACGAGTAAATGATGTAGCAGAAGGAAAGGACAATTCCGTGCATTCATATAAAATGACTGCAGTGAAATTTTGCAGCAAACAGTATTTATTATGCATAGGAATGTACCTCATCCCCCTGTAGCCAAACTGTCATCCCTGATAAGATATCTATTCATTGTATCACAGTTAGTGGGTAAAGAGAAGTAGAGAGCTGAATTGCCTGGCTTGAGGTCATGCTGCTGATCAGTGGATGTCAGAGTTATTTATAAGAAGCACAAAGAGCTGCCCATTATGTTCCCACAGAATAAAGAGCTCCAAAGGGACTTACAGTTTGCAAGTTTTACACTCTTCATTTTGTTAAGCCTAGGGTTTGAAAATTTTATCCTTGGGATATACATTTACTCTTCATATATTACAGTGAGAACAGGAAGAGACATTTACAAACTTTAGAAAATATGTGCAATGGTTTCTTACATCAGAGATTTTAATTTTTGTATTTGACACCAATTAAAAAGCAAAGGTGAAGTCCTTGTGGAAAAGAGATATTTTACCTCCGTGGTTCAAATGAACTGTCCGCAGTATATCAGCAAACAGTGCTCTTCTCAAGTACTTTCATGAATGTCAAGGTGACGATGTCTTTCACCCAATTAATCCCACAACTCTAATTTGACTGTGCTCCCACTCAAAAGACCTCAGGCCAGCAGGCCAGATTTCTTCTAGTAATTAGCCTTTAACCTTCCTAGTCTCTGCTTTTTCAATTGCCACTGACTCTGTGTCAGACAGGAGTTTTATGCTTCTTTTAAAGCTTGTTTCACAATGGCTCTTGCTTGACCTTTGGAGTATGTGAATTTATAAGGAAATTGTTTGAGAGAGACTTTTTAACAGCTATTTAAGAAAGTGCTGGGACTTCCCTAGAAAGGCAACTTAATGCTTGCCTATATGTCCAGATGTGATTATGTCCTCCTGACCACTTTAGATTTTGTTCTTTTCTTTATGAAGTACAAAAAACTATAAATCTGCCAGCAATTGGTGTAATCAGTCTGTATATATCAGAAGTAAACAGTGTCATTTTACAAATTCAGAGATGACAAGGTGCTGTTCTCTGTGCTCAACCCTAACTAGCCACTACTGTACCCACATTGTAGATTAACTTGTATATATGGAGAACGTTCTTCTGTATCAGACAGAAAAATCCAACCATGTGTCCTGCACACTCCATCAAGAACAGTTTCCTTCATTATCAATGGATAGCAGCAGAAATGGACTTCTGGATATGCAGTGCCTTTTCAAAGGCCATGGTCAGCACCATAATAAAGTCCCAGATGACCATCAGATTCAATAGTGCATAAAAATCATCTAGGTCTCCTGGGTCTAGGAGAAACCATTCAGGAATCACAGAATCATCAAGACTGGAAGAGACCTTCAAGATTATCTTGTCCAACTGTCAAATCAGCACCACCATAATCACTTGTAAACCAATCCCAAGTGCCACATCCAGACAAGCCTTGAACACTTCCAAAGACAGTGACTCAAACACCCTGGGCAGCTTATTCCAATGCCTAATCATCTTTCAGTGATTTCTTTTTTTAATAGCATCTAATCTGAACACTCCCTGCTGCAACTTATGGCCATCTCCTTTCATCCTTTTCCTTGAGATGTGGTAGAAGGGCCTGACCCCACCTGGCTTAAACCTCCTTTCAGGCAGTTGTAGACAGTGATAAGGTCTCTCCTGAGCCTCTTCTTTTCCAGACAAAACAGACCCAGCTCCCTCAGCAGCTCCTCATCAGACTTGTGCTCCAGACCCTTCACCAGCCTTGTTGCCCTTCTTTGGATATGCTCCAGGGCATCTCAATGTCCTTTTTGAAGCGAGTGACCAAAAACTGAACACAGTACTCAAGGAAGATAAGTATTCTGGCATTTCAACCCCAGAGAAACACCGTTTGAAAGAATTCCAGATTGATAAAGTATCTCTGAGATTTTTGTTTCATTTGGCAGAGTCTAGAGGCAGCTCTGAGGGCTGCTGGCTGAAGCTGCTGAATCTAGAGGTGAATGTAGATTTCCAGAAAGAAAATTGAGGTTCCTAGGGATCCAGTTGATCTGAACTTATTTGAATGTGGAGAGCTGATGGCAAAGTTGGTGCTTCCACAGTTCCCTAATGCATTTGTTCACCACACACAGATGGTTTATGGACTCTCAGAGTTCCCTTTATTTTCTGTCCTCTAAATGACAAAAGTAAGAGTTTAAATAAATACAAGTGTGTATGAAGAGCAGAGGGCTTGATACTTGTGGAGCTTATATGAAATGCTCAGATAAGATTTTTAAAATCACTGAAAATTTCAGCATGCCTGAATTCAGCCTACACGGAAATCTCCACGAATTATATGGAAACTCTTGTAGGAAGTACCCTGGACCCCCTGATCTATTGTCAAACACGCTTTTGGGGCTGGCAGAATTCCTAAAGACAGCAGTGCTTATCAATGACCTTCTTGTAAGCGTTGGAAAGCTGCTGTGAGATCTTCCCAATGCCTCCTTTTTCCCAGACTGAACAAGCCTCTTTTCACAGGTCAAACACTCCGGATTGTAGTTACCTTGCTTTCTCCAGAAGGTCCTGAGTCCTGCTCATGGTTGTGTCCTGGCTGCAGACCTAATTCATGCAAAGCCATCTATTTTCCCCAGCTCAGTAGAATTTTATTATTGGCTGTAGGTGATTGCATAGAGTTTTGGAAGGGCTTTTTCCAGACAAACAATAATCATGAGTAGATATCAATTATATTTTGACATAACAGAGATTCTGATCCTGAAAAATCAGTGCTGATCTCCAAAGGGGAGACATAACTAAAGAAAAAGTCATGAACAAAGCAGCTGTTGCAACTGTGCATTTGTCCATGAAGTTCTTAGGTTGCACTCAACCTTTAGTGATTAGTAATTAAACAAATTGATTGGCACTTAGCTACTTTGCTTTGAATGACAGGTATGCATACCTTAACAATATGATAATAATAAAAATTAAAACCAGTTCTTGCAAACTACTCCTGTCACTCACAGAAAAATTCAAAATGATCTGCATAATTTTGGAAATTATTTCATTCCCTGAAGCATTTGAAATGGAGCTTAGCAAAACCTACTCTGTATTTTGTGAAGGAACTGCTGAAACTGAACTACTAAAAAATGGTGGCAAGCAAGAATTAAATTAACTTCTATAACTGCAGATAAGTATCTACAGCATAAGTCTTTTTAATACCTTCAAAGACTACTCATTTTCTTAGTTAGTGTGTCTGTTTTAATGACTCACATTTCAAAGCAACAATAAAGCATATATTCAGGTGCTTTTAATGATTTTTTTCTTTCAAGTCCAGTGAAAAATGTGCATAAGAAGCATTTAATTTGCTGAGAAATAAATTTGTTGTCCTTGAGTTTCATTTGTCTTCCTTAATACCATTTCAGAGGTTTGCAGGTTATCATTAGATGTGTTTTGCCCCTAATAGGTAAGTTCTTCTGAGTATGGTGTCATATATCTGATAAAATGGACAAAATGAACTTGTCCTAGATAAATCTTTTTTAACAAGCTTGGTGAACTCAAATTAACTAAAATATTCCAATTTCCAAATGTATGTTCCTGAATAGAAGAGTGAAGATGAAGCTTTCATATTTTCAGAAACCTCACTTTCTTTTTCACATTTTTTTTCTCTCCCAGTGCCGTATTTCTCCTCCTACTGTGGGACAGGCAAAGGAAGGAAAATAAATGAGGCAGCATCTCAAATTGAAAATCTCTCTCGTAAATAAGTTTCTCTCTATTCTTTGTTTCACCAGTAATGGACTTGAGTGGAATTATTTACGAGGTGCCCAGTTCACCTCAATATAACCACAGACATTATTTAGACAGCAGCATAATTGTGAATAGCATTTTCAGAGAAGTAAAGGTCACTGTCTCTAGCAAAGCACTGCTCACCTAAATTAAGATGTGAAAAGGGAAGTTATCAGCCTTCAGCTGATCCTCGACTAGAAAAGTGAAGCTGTATGTTCAGACACACTCTCAACTCCTGCCTCTGTTTTCAAAGGAAAATCAGGGAGAGGGAAATGCATCTTGGAGAAGGAACATTGCATGGCCAACTGGAATGGAGATGCTAAGGCACAGGAACAGCGTGAGGCAAAGGCAGTTCATTTAGCATGTTAACAGGTAGACTCTGTGTGACTGCAGCGTGGCTAAGCCAGAACTGGTGGCCCTGCTGCTAGCTCAGGGCAAGCCAGCTGCCCTCCCCTCTGATTTGTGTGCCACAAGCCCATGCTAAAGCCCAATTTGCCACAATCCCACTGCTGTGGGTGAGTTTGCTCAGTGCCTCTTACGAGTAGGGCTTTGGAAAGCACTCCATGCAAATCCATTTCTCTTGAACCGGCACATCTTTTTTAAAGACTATTTGAATCAACATCATCATTTTCAGGAAGTTTATTTTCTTTCCAGAGTAATTGCTAATGTCTAGAATGCCTTAATGGTCCTTTGTAGTTATTAGCTTATGAATCAATACAATCAGGATCTTGGTGCCAAACTCCTTCCCGGTTCACAAACAGTACAATCTCATTAAAGACGAAGAGTTTCCATGGGGAATCTATCAGGAGCAGTTTTGGCCTTGAGTTCTCATAATAAGTAGAAAGCAGTGCCTAGAGCAATGCCTCTTGGCAGAGTCCAGCATTCCATCAAAAAAACAGACAATTAGCAAATGATTAGTATTCACAAAACATGAGAAGCTGCCAAAAATTATTTTCTAATAGGCTACAATGACCTTATTGGGGTAGATTTTTGCTGGACTGACAGTTCCAGCAGTCAGGCAGATTGTGCTGGGGACCATCTTCTCTTGATTTGTCAGAGACAAACCCTTCACAGGAGGATGACAGTGCCTTTACTTCGGGCAGCAAAAGGCACACAAGGGCTGGATGCTGTGACAGCTGGGCATGACCCAAACAGTCTGTTACCATGGGGCATATGGGGTGAGTCTTTCTGTTCAAGCATCTTCTTTTGTGAATGGATGATTCTGTTTATCCAGTAATTAAAAGGCTTCTTATATAATATAAAGTGCAGAGTGGACCCTAAAGGAGACCTAGGCCTTGCAATGCTTGGCAAAGTGATTAGTGCATGGAGGAGGAGTAATCCAGAGTAGTCCAGAAGAAAGGGCTGGAACTCAGGACTCCTCAGCCAAGTGAGTGATCTCACAAGGCTGTGGAGCCAGACTTATTTTTGCTTCCTTTACCTCACCCAAAATTCTTGAATTCTCTTCCATACAGCGGGCCAGCTTTAACAGGAAGCATGAATAATATATCATCTCCAGAATAACTGTGTGAGAACAACAGGGATGTGTTGTCCTAAGAAAAACTATGCCATAAAAACTAAGGTGAGGAGAACTTCTTCTCTGGTGGCACTTCATCTTGAAGGCCAAGCTGCACAGCTACAATACATCCAAGGTCCTTCTGTACTCCAGGGCACCATGAGCATGAGTTCATGTAGGAAAGCCAAGTCATGTACCCAAGTACTGGGACTTGAATCTCCACTCTGGTCCTAAGCATGGTTTTTATGCAGCTACTCTGTTCTGGACTTGTGAGAGTTGGCATGAGGCCTCTTATGTGTCAGTTGCCCTCAACAATACAGAGAACAGGGAATATTTAGTTATATGTACATGTAATCTTGGTGCTGAAGATGAATAGGCTGAATAAACCACTGAAAGCTTTCTGCTGACTGTCAAAAGAACATAATGGGTCAGCTGAGACCAGAGAGTTAGTTTTAGGTGGATAAAGCTGCCATCAATTATTGTGGAGGCTGATTTGGTGTCATGAGATAATTGGTAGGCAGCAGCCACAGCCCCACAGCAGCCACAGTGCTGTCAGATTTGTGTTCAGTCACAGATTTAAACTCTGGCAAGAAGTGATAGCCTGCTATGGAGCACTTTAATTTTCTCTAAAGGAGTTCCCCAGAAGCACATTCCTGGCACAGTGTTTGATAGCAAAACTGGACCACTCTGGTGCAAGACAAGAATACACAAATCTCAAGCAGCTATCAGAGAGCAGTTGGTGTCCAGGACTCCAACTGGACAAGAATGTACAGGATAGAAAGAGCTAATGGAGAAACCTGAATAACATTATGCAAATCATAACTAACACAAAAATATAGCAATGAAAATCAGAAAATTTACACACAGCTTTTCCCTGAAGTTACTTGAGCTTCCCCAGTAAGTTAAAAGTAAACTTTTTACTGTGTTTGGCTAGCTCAACTGCCTTGAAAGGGCATCACAGTTGATTCCATTTCTTTAAAGTCCTATGAATAAACCAGAAGACAGAGCTTTGTGGTTTAAACCCAGTTGGAAACTCAGCCCTATACAGCTGCTTGCTCAGTTCCCCCTAAATGGGATGGGGGTTGA
The DNA here is from genome assembly GCF_047830755.1 of Zonotrichia albicollis. Classification (NCBI taxonomy): domain Eukaryota; kingdom Metazoa; phylum Chordata; class Aves; order Passeriformes; family Passerellidae; genus Zonotrichia; species Zonotrichia albicollis. Next base: position 144,221,637 of record NC_133819.1, read on the forward strand.
GAATCAAAAAAGTGAGAGAACTCATGGGTTGAGATAAAGACAGCCGTGTGGGTAAAGCGAAAGCATAAAACATGGAATTGATTCACTCCTTCCCATGAGCAGGCATGTGTTAACCCATCCTTAGGGAAAGCAGGGCTCCATCATGCATAACAGTGTTCTGGGAAAAAAATACTCTGAAAATCACTCAAAAAAATTATCTCCTTATTTCTTCTTTCCCAGTTTTATATAATGCCTTACAGTATGGAATATCCCTTGGGTCAGTTGGGGTCAACTATCCCAACTATGTCCCCTCCCAACTCCTTGTGCACTCCCAACCTCATCACTGGTGGGGTGGGTGAGGAGCAGAAAAGGCCTGGACTCTGAGTCAGAACTGCTGGGCAGTATCAGAAATATCCCAGTGTTATCAAACTCTTTCCAGCACAAATCCAAAGCACAACCTCATGCCAGGTAGGATGGAGAAAATGAACTCTATCCTGGCCAAAAGCAGAAGCCAGAGGCACTTTGAGGATGCTGAAAGCACATTATCAGATTCTGGTAAACTAAAGGAAGCAGCCTTGTCTTGCTGGTTTACTGTCGGATCTCAAGATCTCAGTCCTGAGGTACTGAGCCTCCGAGACCACCCTTGGGGGGCTCGGGAGTCCTGGAATGTTGCCAGAAGTGTCTGGTGGCAGGACTTTGACCCTACACGGGAGACGACACCTTTATGAAGATAAGAGGGCTTCACCGGGATGAAGGGTGAAAAGATTAGCTAATTAGAGGGTGAGAAACAGGGTTTAGGATTTATGTACAGGGGGGTTTAGAGGAGTAAGATGGAGGAATTGGGGTGTGTCCTGCCCTCCTTCTTCTTCCTCCTCTCCTCCATCTTCTTTGGCCACGGTGGCACCTTTGGATTGGTTATTACTGAGAGCACACCGAGTTATAAGAATAGATGGTATTGGGGAAAAATGATAAATATTGTATACGTAACAAGGGGTATAAAGATACGTGGCGGTCCGGGGGACGGCACAGTGTGCCCATGGCTGACTGCTGAGCAGATCTTTGTTCGGCTGAAAGAACATCTTTTAGATAAACAATTAATAAACATAAAAACCGAAAGAAGAACTGAAGCCTCTTCTCGTCCTTCGATACGCGGGCTGCCCCAAGGCCACCCCGGGCCTTTCCAGGCCCCTCAAACAGCCGAGATAAACCGGACATTTGGCGTTCCCTGGCTGGGCTCCACCACCACAACCTTTCGGGGGGAGATAACCGGACAGTTTACTACTTTCCTTCCCTGGGCTGGTAGCTGAAAACCAATCCAAGAGCAAGCATAAACATGGAAAAGAGCAGAAAATATTAGAGAAAATATTACTTCCTCACCTGGAAGCCTGCATGCCGCAGAAGTGAGACATGGCAAAAATGAAGGTGGGAAGAGGCAGTGGTTGGTTTCAGAAATCATCACAGGAATGGAAAACCCACACATAGGAATTGAAGGGATAGATTTACAAAGGATTTCATACAGCGTCTTCCTGTAGAATTTGAAGGAGCACATAGAGACCCTTGGAGAAAGGAGGATGTCAGAATAACATATAGGCAAAAAATATATGGAATAACATGAAAATGGGTGCTATTTCTTACCACTATTATTAGCCAACAGTATACAGATGGTAAAAGAACAATTTTGTGTTGTAATGAATGCTACGGAGAGAGTAGCAGTATCATGTGACAGCACCAACCCGAACAAAATAAAAACAAACACATACACAAATAGATATTTTCTTAAATCTGTGTGCTTGGAAATATGCACCGAATTCATGCAGGAATTTTCATTAGCTGGAATTTTTTACACTCATGTTCAAAAATACTAGTTTAAAATTATTTAATAGGAGATGATTGATAATTCTGCTAGAGAGGACAAGAGTTTTCATTGAGATATCAAGCTGTCATGTTCCAGGTTAAAGAGCGATTTGTCTAGGGACAGGATCAGCCACATGTGTGGCTGTATTGCCTAACAAGTGTAGCACAGACTGCCATCAGTGCATGCTGTTGTAGTTTGCTGTTGGCTCACCACCTCCAACTCAGTGCCCATTACCAGCACAGCACTTTTTGCCTTCAAGGCTGGGGCAAATGGAGTCATCCCAAGGTGCACTCCAGCTGTCTGAGCCTCAGGGTATTCAGGTATTAAGCAGCAAAAGGGAGGTTCTTGAAGTTTGCTGACAAATGGCACAACATAAAAACAAGATATTTGCAAAAAATGGAGACTGTCACAACACTGACTGGTGCCAGATCAGCTGTTCTTGGGCTGTGCAAGTACTGTCCCTCTGAGTTCCTCCAGACACAAGGGGGACATAACAGGCTTGAGGATAAGCATCTCTTTGCTACTCAATGACCTTGCCCAGCAATTCAAAGGGATCTGAAATATCTATATTCTGTTCTTTATACAAAGTCTTCACATCCTTCCTAATTACTACCTATTCCCATAAGCATCTTAACTTCCTTTTCTTAATAACCTTCTAGATTTCAGCAAACAGACAGTGAAACAATGGCTGCTGCTACTTTGTGCTAGGTGCAGTATAAAAATAGGAGGGAAACTTTTCTTTGAAGACATCAAGATCTAAATAGATTGAAATAAATTGTGGAAGGGGAAATACTGGGCAAAAGGATGAAGTAATTAATGCTTAATTACAAAATCAGTCAATGGGAGAGAGAGGAAAAGGATGTGCAGATTCCTCCCCTTAGGGAACAAGTAGTTTATTATTTCACTTGCCTTGTTTCTGTTACTGATTCTGATGAACACAATTTCCCTTCTTTCCCCAGAACAAGTGCACCTACCCAACATGCCAACAGTTCCACAATATTTTCTGCCTGAGAGGAGAAGACTGACTCTTCCCTCTTTCCCCTCAGGTTGTGCTGTGCAGCTGTGATACCAGTTCTTTAATCATAGTGACAAGCAGAGAGGCTCTATGCAAATGCAGGCAAATAGTGTTTGACATTTATATGAAGATGATAAAGACAAACACTGGGGGCTGTTTCAGGGGTGGAGAATGTTTACACTACTAGCACAAGAGAACATGGAAATTTAAGCAAGCAAAACTCCCAAGTCTGAGCTGACATGAGTTCAAAGATGGAATGACCTTGCTGGCTAAGTGGATGCTCCACAGGCTGTTAAATACATTAAACTGAAGTGCAGCATCTGGTTTAATATTGCTCTTTCCAGGATACACCTGCCTTTATCCTCCTTCTTCTACCATCTTTTCCAACAGATTTTTTACATCATGTTAAATCTTGTATTGATATGTTGGTTTGTCAGTTCCCCCATGTGAATTTAGAAAGACAGACAGGAGTTATAAATAGCTACCTTTTGGGAACTTCAGAACATCTGTGGCTTGAACTAAATTCTACCAAAGGATTTTTCTGTTGACTTCAGCAGGGACCACCTTATCGTATTTATACAGCATCTAACACAGCTGTAGACAAATCCCAGATGAAATATATAGGCACTCCTGTAATAACATAGCAATAATAAAATAATATTATCTATAACAGTACTAGCTACATGGATATGAGTTTTTCAGCTGCTCTTTTTCTGTGGATGCTCCAATTTCTAACTTGACTTTGAGGCAGAAAAGCAGAATACTAGAGGAATATTTGCACAAGCCATTTTGATGCACCATGATTAAATTACCCCATCAACAGATAAAGCCTTTCTATTTCAATCTTTCTTTAGAGACAGTTGCAATGTATCCACTTACAATTGTAATACTGTTCTCTAGCTGGAAGCACAAGAATAAGCCTCTCACCAAGATACTCTCAGTATTAAAAGTGAAACCTGCAGGCACTCTGGGTCCTGTGTACACAAAAGTAAGATAACTCAGTTTGTTACAGTTTGTAGTTTTTGACTGGAATTTGCCTAGATTGTTTTATTTTTGTTATCAGAGATGAGAGAAGAATTCAGTCATGAATCCTATGTCATCTTCTTTGTGTCTAGAAATTCACCTTTCTTCTCCAGCTTACTTTGTTAAACTTTCTTAGCATCTTATGTATCATTTCCTGCAGAGATTTTTGGATTATCTGGGAAATAATTAGATGTTATTATTTACTGGGTGTTTAGATCCTAGTTGTATTGCAGGGTCCTTTATCAGAAAACCTTTCTTTTTTTCAGGGGATTGATAGAACAATTAAGTTTCTGGAAAAGTTCTGTCTTTTTTTTTTTTTGTCAAAACAAATGAAGTAAGCTATGGATGCATATACATCTTAGGATATTATCATCCTCCTACATATTTTATGTAAACAAGTGAGGATTTATCATCACAGAGTCACAAGGTGAGAACTGTGTTAGCTGATCTTTAGGAATTAGCTATTTCTAACCATCTATATGACAAATTTCCCTTCCTGTCGGTCTTCCATATCTTGTTTCTGAATGCCCTACACAACTTAGGATGAAAAATAACTGCTACAAAAATGACCATATTGTAACACACAGAGCAAATCTTATTCATTTTTTTTAAAGTCAATCTGTTCCCATAAAGTGGACTTTTAATTCAGAGGCCTTATCACTCATTGTCTGGAACACATATCAGCACAGCCCCTGGGTGAGCATTCCTCTGCCATTTAACTGTCTCCTCTCCTCTCCATTTCTCTGGTGCCCACTGAGGAATAAGTGCAGGTGTTTTCTAACACACATTGTATTTTTCCTTTTACCAGTCCACACGTTACACACCTATGAGAATTTGCCACCATCCACAAGCAAGGGATAGGTCTGGTGTTTGTTGGAGAACGGGAAGAAAGCACAGAGTAAATCCAGACTTCCCTGCCCAGCCTTTCTCTCACTTTCCTGTGGAACTGAGAAAACACAGGTCCTCCACTTTGACTCATTTGACTTTAACACCTAAGCAGAGCTGAGTGCATGTCAGGGAGCTGCAGTTTATCATCTGAGGAATCACTCTTCAGTTGGTGCCTAAGTCCTGGTCACCATGGAGTGTAAAACTGGCTGGCAAAACCTGTCCTGGCCATTCAGGTGAGGTCCCTCATTATGTGCATGGAGTTGCTAGTTCAGAAAACAGATCTATAATTTAATGAATATACTACATGCCTCATCAAACATTATAGATTCTGATTTTCTGAGGTACATCAGAGGTATTGTGTCGTCTGCATTGAGTGCACAGGAAAGACACTGTACTAAACTCAAAGGCAATTCAATGGTTTGCAACACCCTAACTAACACCTAGGGGCAATAACAGGACAATGACTCACGGCCCAGAGTTAGTGCTGAGGTTGTGAGTTAATATATTGAAGGACTATAAAGAGATAAAAGCAACTGAAGATATAAAGTCAGTCATTCCAAGACAACACTTACCTTTTCTAATAGAAAGCTACTTCAAGAAAGCAATTCAGACCATCTTGATTAAGGAAGATGAAATAAATCACACTGCAGATGTTCCTCACATTCTCTTTGAAATAGTGGGAACCTATTAGCTTCAGATTCAGACAATTAGCTTCAGTTAGAAAACCAGCTTTAAGGTATTAGATCTCATGAAGAAGGATAATAAAAATAATACTGGGTTTTATTTGAAGAATATTGAATTTATTGTCGACATGGTAAATTTTCTGACCACACCAAGATGTGTCAAGTCACTACAGGGAGGGGATGCCATCCAGAGGGACCTAGACAGATTGGAGAGGTGGGCCTGTGTGAACATCATGAAGTTCAACACCAAGTGCAAGGTCCAGCACCTGGGTCATGGCAATCCCAAGCTGGGTGCAGAATGGACTGACAGCAGCTCTGAGGAAAAGGGCTTGGGGGTGTTGGTCGGTGAAAAGCTCAAGAGGACTCAATATTGCACTTTGGGCTGCATCAAAAGAAGTGTGCCCAGGAGATCAAGGGGGGTGATTCTGCCCCTCTACTCTGCCCTTGTGACACCCTGGAGTCCTGCATCCACCTCCTGGGCACCTATCCCAGGAAAGACATGGACTTGTTCTCAGAGGAGGGACACTAAGTTGATGATAGGACAGGAGCACCTCTCATGACAGGACAAGAGAGTTGGGGCTGTTCATCCTGGAGAACAGAAGGCTCTGGGGAGACCTTAGAGAACCTTCCTGTACCTGATGGTAGGCCTACAAGAAGGTTGGAGAGGGACTTTTCACAGTGTAGTGATAGGACAAGGGAGAATGGCCTTAAGCTGAAGAAGGGCAGATTTATATTGGATATTAGGAAGCAATTCTTTATTGCGAGGGTGGTGAGGCACTGGAACAGGTTGCCCAGAGAGTTTGTGGAGGTCTCCTCTCTGGAGATATTCAAGACCAGGCTGGACGGGGCTCTGAGCAATGTGATGTCATGGAAGGTTCCCTGCCCATGCCAGGCGGTTTGGATCTTTAAGGTCCACTCCAACCCAAAACATTCAATGATTATACAATATTCAATATGAGGAAAGGTCAGCAACCCATTCAAGCGGAACACATGTAAGTTCAAGCAAAGTAACAATTACAACTAAAGGTAGTCCACTAAATGTATGTTTTGCTGTGGCTATGTGTCTAAAGAGGATTCTTTCAAGATTACAGCTTAGAAATACTTTTTTAGATCACTAACCCAGAAGAGCTTTGCAATGTCTCTAAAGTAGCTGTTGCAATGTGTTACAGTACATAACTTAGGGAAACTTTAGTTCACAAATCAATGTTCAATAAAGTCAAACAACTACTTTCCTAGTTGTCATAGTTTATTGTATCAAGGCCATACTTAATGTAGTTTTAGTTGCCGTGTCATTGATCCAATTGATTGGAAGGGCTTCTCTTGAGCTCTTAATTTACACAGAATCTTTGTGGAGGAGAGGTATTCAGCCTGGGCACTGGAATATAGAGAAAAGAATAATTCTAGTTAGTCAGGAAAGTGATTTGTTCAGTATTTTTTACATCTGATTTTGATGACTCTGAGATCACATTTATGGGTTAAAACCAGTCGCAGCTTCACTGTACGTAGAAGCACTATTGGTTGTTGGACTAATATAAATAAGGTCAGGAGTAAATATTGAGTCTTATGTACAAAAAGGATTCTATTAACTGTGACTTTCCCTGCACAGGCATCCATCAGATACAGACCCTAATTGTTCTGTTCTGCTCTGATGGACCAGAGCAGCTGCAAAAGAAGCTTATCCAATTCCCTAAAGCAGGGAGGTAACTTCCAGTGTTGTTGGTTTTAACTTGCCTTATCAAGAGCTTTCTGTCAGAAATGAGACAGGCTAGGGGGTGGAAAAGTGACCTGTGGCTGTTTGGCCCTTGTATCTCCCAGGTTTATCTCAGATGTGAGCTGTGGCTGGAGTGGCAGGAGGATGTAGTAAGCCATTTATAACAAACTTGCTCTTCACTGTGTTATTTTAGACATTATAACTGTGGATTAGACAGTGAAATCAAAATCCTTAGGGCCTTTGGGGTGCTCTGGATTTCATTGACTTACTGTTGTCATCACTTCAGAAGCAGGTGAAAGCCCTAGGAAAGATCTCACAAATGGTTTTATTTCCATCAGCCCACAGATGAAGAAAAATCCTAGATGCAAGTAGGTACTACAAATAGTGTCTTATATTACTCCCAAAAAGACCAAGTATTTGAACAGTCTGGCTGTGTAGAAGTGGGTATGAGCTGTAGATACTCAAAGAATCTTGTGATATCTCACCCATTTTAAGCAATCTGCAAGTTCAGCATCCTTTTTTTTTCTCATCTGGACTCTCTACATGCCTTGAGATGTAGGTAGCTATGGCTGGTGACCAGAAACTCTCTGGAAATGTTTGTTTTCTCTGCATTTATGACAGAGGGGGAGTAGATATCTAGTTTTAACCGTTCATTCAAAAGTGAATGATAGATTTTTATAATTCAAACTAAAGAGATGATTCTACAAGCAGACAGAAGCAGATTGTATTTTAAAAAAATTTGCTTCTCATTCTCTGGTCAAAGATAGGCACAAGAAATATATTTTAGCCCAAGGCTATAAAACACTTCATGAAAATTTCAGATAACTTTAAAAATATGTAAGGCAGAATATTAGAAAACCCAAAATTTCTCACAGCACTGTTGATAATGAAAAAAATTATTTCTTTTTAGATTTTGAGTTTAGTACCTTGGCTAAATTCCCTGCAACAACTTGTGGGCCCAGGCCTAACTTAGGCAGAATTCAAAGATCACTTAGACTTAACTCTTGGTCTGTAAGACTTTTTAATAACTTAAAAATCTTCTCAATAGCAGTAGAAGGTTTTAAAGGCAAAAGCTATAACAAAAGCTGTATCCTCTAGGGATGGCCCAGTGCTTACAGGGCAAATTTGTTGCAGGTACCAAACAAACATGAAATTAAATCAACTGCATGTGTTAATTACTTGGCTAGCTCAGTGAATGTCCTGGGAACAGTGAGAGAAAGGAAACTGGGAAAGAGACAACATATTCTCTTTTCATATAATTAATAAACCAACAGGAAAAATAGAAACATATGAAGACTATTTTCTGCCTAGACAATTTGTGAAGTTTTTCTACTGCTTATGGAAGTTTTGGGGGGTGACACAGGACATACAGCATCCACTGAGGCCCCTACTCCTCATGGTGTGCTGAGCACAAGGTTAAGAGCATTACAGAATAGCTTGAACAATGGGCTTCTCCCTAAAATACATCAGCCATTACTCACTGGCAGTCAGAAGCTTCTACTTTGTGCTCTAGAATGTTCCCTGTTTTGGTTCTCATACCTTTGTGATACCAAGTTACCAGGAATGAGAGGGATCAAACAATAAAGTTCTGAAATCCCTCAAGGCGTACTACTTCAGGGCATACTTTTCCTGGAGAGGAAAAAAGTAGAGAAAATCTTGGGAGGTTGATTTGGCTGCCTTTCTGAAGGCAAGTCAGCTGCCAGACTTTCACTGTTACTCAACTGATATTTCAGCAAGGATTATATTTATTGTGAGTATGTGAAGCAGATGAAGGCAATGACTCTTGCACTAGATTGGCTCAGAACAGAAAAAGAAGGTCTTTTCATTCAGATAGCTCTGAAACACAAGGCTGTTGTTAGCAGCATTTTTTTGAATATGCAATTTTTAAATTATTTGTTTCTTCATTAAAGAAATCCAAGGGCCAATACAGCCAGGAAGACAATGGACACAATGAACACATATGTGGAAGAATGTTATAAGAAAGAAAAACCACAATACTAGAAAGATGTTTGTTGAACATTTTCCTTCACAGGTTTTGGAGGGCCAGCAAAGCAAAACATTGAAGATTTACGCAAGTGAAGGCCAGACTTTCCTTAGTCCTTTAGTTCTGGTCAACTGGATTCTCAACTCGACATTCATGTTTATTCTATGGTTTTATCTAAACAGTAAAACCATAGAATATAGAGTCTAAGCTTTTCATGGCAGAGACTGACTTTGCTTTATATAGCAACTACCAAATTAGATATTATTGCAAGAGCAATAGTAGTTTTGACATAGCACGTGCCAATTTGCTTTCCCAAAATCATGTCATTTTTAGAAGTTCTATACAAGTTCAAAACAAATTCTAGCAGATGTTTTAATTCATTCCAGATTTTGACCCTTTAGGGTTTACTCTAATAATATTTTCTAGTTTTATGTGATAATTTCAAAACCAATAAATTGAGTTTCTTTCACTTTATTTTATGACTGACAACTATGATTCTTACTGCATTTACAAGACTCCAGGAGCTACTCTCTTCAGCAAAATGCCAACCTATCATCATGAAACAGCAAACACTGGTAATTATGTGTTGGGAAAGCAGAAGATGACAATTCCTCACCTTCAAATGACTATATATAAATGTACATTGCAAAGAGGAAGTGTTAACTGCTTCTAAATACCAAGATGAGTTCAATGCTGTGATTTTGTGTCAGCCTTAAAGGAAACATCCACTCACTACTCTATATAACATTTAATCAAGTACAAATGGTTTCGTGCTAGTCCTTCTTCCTTGTTCTCTGTCTCTTTCCTTTATGCCTTGGGGATACTTCCCCTCCTCTGCAAGAATATTAAAGTAAATACATATTCTCAGATTTCAGAGAGCAGTAATTACAGAATAGAGAGATCAAATTTCCACAGCTTGTAATTTTCATTACTTCATCCCTTGCTCAGTGATGTGAGTAGACAAGCTCCAAGAAACAGCTGAATCCTGGTGTGGAGTACTGATGTTACCATGAGAAGAAGAGGGGGATTAAGTGGGGTGTAAAGGGCTTGAGAACAGATTCAAATGCACAGAAGAGGTGGGGAGAGGCAGAAGGAATGATACTGCAGAGAGGGGAATTTTTGACATAAACCCACAGAATTAACTTATCTTTTGATCACCAGGCCCTTAAGAACCTCAGTTAAAGCGGGTGTAGGAGAGAAAATTGGTGGTGAAATACCCCCTCCCTTAGCCCATTTCAGATGGTGTCGGGTGTCCTGTTCTCCTGTTCCCAAATGTGACAGTGTTATTTCTCAGACAGAAATCTCAGAACTGGGATCAGCAGAATTTTACATACATGCATTTGAAAATGAACAGAAATAAAAAGTCAATAGTCATCCATCTGTATGCTCCTGAAAACCCAGAGCTCTCACTCTTCCTTTTGAACTCAGCAGGGTTAGAATCTCCAAGTATTTCCATGTGGTCATCTCCAAGGATCAGATGGGATTAGATGGTGAGGAGACATTTAAACCCTTTGTTCCTTCATTCCCATTGACACTGTCTGTGGAGAGGAGTGATCCCATTAGATCTCTTCTTGCTTCAAGGTGTTCCCTACTTCCTCTCTGAAAGTGGGAGGACAATGCACACAGGAGAATTACTGTAGGAGGATGAGCCTAATTATGAACATAGTCCTCTGTGGCCTCAATCTTCCAATCTTCCCCACTCATTTGGTCATCCAAAAAACAATGCACCACACTGCATTTAAACTCCCAGAGACACCGAAGAGAAAGACAACAGTTTTGAAGTTTCTCATCAAAATAAGTACAAAATATAACTCAGCCTAGATGAAAATTCTCCGTATGAATTTATATTGGATTTAGAACTGTCTGAGAGTCTTCAGTTCTAGACCTCAAAGTCCCTCATCACCAGGTACTGACAAGCAAAGGAAAATGTAGAACAAAAAAACCCAAACATCTTATATTGCATCTTGATAAGTGTTTTAGTGCAGAGAAACCCAGTGTTTGGACAAGAGAGTCTTTCAGAAATCAAGGTGCCCTCCTGATGGAGAGATTGAAAAACAAGGTATAATCTGCTGGAGTCCCTTGTAGGGCTACAAGACACTCATCTGGAATATGTAATGAGCAGAGCTCACCTCCAGGAAATTCCACTCCACAAATCACCAGTGGGCCCCACAGCACCACTGATGGCCTCAAACTTCCTTGTTCCATCTTCTCAATTACTCCCCATAATGGAGGCTTCCTTCCCTTCATGTTGACTTGGGTTTGTTAGCTGGTGTGTGCAGAGGAGAGCATATGTGGCCCGAAGTTTAGAATCCGACTAGCTGAGGGCGGAAGGCTGACGCTCCTCTGCAATTCCTGGCCAGCACCCTTCGGCGTCTGATGGCCTCGGGCTGTGCTGGCTGCGGACTGGCGTACTTCGCTGGTATAGGAGAGGAACGGAGCTGACCATTTCCCGGGGGTTAAACATCAGTTTATTGAAGGTGATGTCGCATCCAAACACCGGGAAACTATCCGGGAAAAAGTTCTTTTTCATAGGGGGTGAAAACATGATTATAAAGGAAGGAGGTGGGTACAGGCAGAGCTAATCGGGAAAGGTGAGGGGATGAACTTCACAGAACTGACACTCCATGGAGACCAATAATCAAAAGGTAAAGGAGGTGTCCTGGGACCTCAGCCAACCACCATCTCCAGAGAGGAGAAGGTTCTCGAAACCTGGGAGGAGGAAGGGAGTGATTGACTGGACAGGGAGGAAACAACTTTCACTTATAAGGGAAATCAGGGGAGGAGCAGTTACATATCGGCAACTATGAATAGCGGTTGCTATAGCAACTTAGCTGGCAGGCTAACGGTGGCGGGAAAGAAGGGGGAACGAAACCATTTTACACATAATAAGGGAGAACAATACATAAATTGGGAGAATAACACAAGAAACTTAACAACACACTACCACAGGTGTGTTGGCTGGTCTGGCTGAGGCAGTTTTCGTCCCTGATCTACATTCATACATGATAAGCAGGATGGAATTTGTCAGCATATCAGCTGGAGTTTGCAATTATAATTGTCACTCTCTCCAGGTCCAGTCTTGCTGTTGAAAACTATTCAGAGTTCACAGATAGAGAAAAAAACCACAATCCTTTTCTATATTCCTTAGTCATAGAAAATCCCTGACCTCAGTTGCCCACATTGTCTTCTGTTTAAGATCTTGGCCCATCAGTAATGAGTGTTCATGTGTGTATTTACAGTCACAGGTAAAGCTGACATCCATTGTGTCATGCAGGACTGTCAGATCTCATGAGGGGCACACAAAGATCCATTTGACTTACACTGCTGGGAAGGTGAAAGGTGTCGTCTGAATTCTTGTGTAAGACAGGAAGCTGGTTTGTAAGTTGTAGACAGCTTATGGTACTGAGCTGCTCTGGACATCTGACACTTTAAAGATCCTTGTACTTAGGAGCCCTGTAGCAGAACACCATCCTGCACCTCACTGGAAGCTCCTACATGAGCCCATGTGGCAGACACCGTGTGTCTCTGGATGCAGTTTAGCTCCTGCCCTGATACATCTTATCGCCTCTTCAATCAAACTGGTGTCTCTAGCAGTTACCTGGGGACTTGGATACAGAAAGAAACCTTTTTGAAATTTAAAAAGATTGACAGAACTAAGAGTCACACTGACATGAAAGCAGCAAAGGCTGGATTGAGCAGGGGAGGGCAGGATGGGGCAGGAATACCTGAGCTGGTATTCCCAGCTCCAGTACTGGGATGTCACACCATGGTGTCAGATTCTAGCAGGCTTGTCCTGGATAATAACTTCCACTCTATAAGAAAGACGGGGGCAAACTTTTCAGCAGGGCCTGTTGCGACAGGACAAGGGACAATGGTTTTAAACAAAAGGAGGGATGTTTTAGGTTAGTTATAAAGAAGTTTTACACAATGAGGATGGTAAAACACAGGCACAGGTTGCCAGAGATGTGGTAGGTGCCCTATACTTGGAAATATTCAAGGTCGGATTGGACAAAGCTCTCAGCAGCCTGATCTGTGAGAGATGTCCCTCTGCACATGGCAGGAGGGGTAGACTACATGATCTAAAATGCTCCCTTCCAACCCAAGCCATTGTAAGATTTAGCTTGTGAGAGAAATAGGGGGAGTGGTTGTGGATGAATGTTCTAGGCTGTGATTTTTCCAGTATTTTACTTAAATGCATCAACCTGCCTTGACTTTCATCTTCACAACTGTAAACTCTAACTGATTTGGAAGGATCGCTAGCTTTGAAAAGGAGAGACAAATTGGGTACTGCAGTGGCATCACTTAAAGAGCTTTTAAAATTCTTACAAATCTTTACAAATCAAGTCTTTGCCTATCCTTTCCAAAGAGAGGGAGAGGAGGAAAAAGAAACAGAAAAGGAACCTAAGCAGGAAAGCTTGACTGGAGGGAAGCTGGGCAGGAGGGTTAAGCAGGCACCAAGACGCCCGGGAGCTGAGGGCGCCGCCTCTCCACCTGCCTGTCCGGGATGCTGCGGGGGACAGCGGGGACAGTCACCGCAGCCTCCATCGGCGGAGGGGCTCCTGTGGCGGCCCCGGGCAGGGCCAGGGCCGGGGCCGTGGCGGGTCGGGGGAAGGCCGCTGGATGGCAGCATGGCCCCGCCGGGGATCGCGGCCTGCCCGGCCCCGCCCGCAGCGCCCCGCACGGAGGGCCGCAGGAGGAGGGGTGTGCGCGGCGCGGCCTAAGTTAGTGCTTTCCTTCACCAGAGTCCTCCTTAAAAGCAGGATGAAAAGAAAAGAAAATTGCTTTAGGTTTCTTTTTTACTTTCTTTCTTTTTTTTTTTTTTTTTTAGTACTCAGTGGTAAGTACTGTGATACGACAGAGGCGGCCTTTAGCAGATCTTTGGTCACTGCATCCCCAAAGCATCCCCAGAGTCTCCTGTGGCCACTTCCCCATAATTCACAGCCCCTGACCAGGCTCCCTGACCAGGCTCCCTGACCAGGCTCTGTGTGTGAGGGATCCTGACACACCCACCCTTCAGGCACGAGGAAATATGCATTTTCTCCCAAACAATGCTATGAGGATATTTTCTAACATAAAAAACTATGATTCTATGGAGCAGAGAGCCAGGGATGCTAAAGAAACATGTCCTGCTTGTAGAAACCCAGCAGGCCCAAGTCTGCTTCTTATGCTTGGGGCAAGAGAGAAAAAAGAGGACAGACAGGCCTTTCTTTAACCTTTCCCCTTCCCCTTGCCCCTAGGCAGCCTGGGGCTGTCCTGATCTCAGAGCAGCTTTGAGAGATTAGCCAGAGGACTCCGAGCTGCAGTTGTAGCTTCCTCCACCTCCAGCCTTCCTCTAGGCTTTCCCAGCCAAACTGGGGCAAAACTATCCAACATCAGCTCTGTTCTGGGTCACTTTGTTCCCTGCAAGGGAGCACTGTTCTAGGCTGGACCTGCACTGGGACATGTTTGCTGCACTTCATCCCCTTCTTCTGTCACTGACAAATTCTGGTCACCACACAACTCAACTTACCATCCCAGACCAAACAGCAAACCTGTTTTGCTTCAGGGAGAGACCAGCAGCCAGCAGAACTTGGATATATTTTGTCCTGACCCTGCCCTTTAGCAGGGCAATTAGCATTGAGAGGGCCAGCTTGTTTTCTTCCTCACCCGTGCCCTTGCCACACCATTTCTTGAGCTGTTTCTGTCCCCTCAGCAAGGTCACCTTATGTTGCCAAAGCTGCATAAAGGGGCCTTAGTGCAGTTTGAAAGTCAATCCAAATTATCCTGTAATTACCACTTGTGCTTATAACAACATGAAGGAATGAACTCCTTTGCCCCTGGGCAGTAGTCCAGCCTACCCTTGCTTCCTCATCTGCTCCCACCTTCCCGTCTGTCAGAAGTGGCTGCCAAAAGCAGGATCACACAGGAGCCATCCCGAATTCCCCCCTTGGACTCTGGGAGCTGGGGGAATGTGTCTTGCAGCAGCTGCTTATATCCATGGGCACTAAACTTAATTAACTGCAGTCTCAGAGGGCAGAAGCTGGAGGAATGGACCACCCTATTCCCTGCTGTGTCGATACCTCCCCATGGTCAAATCATCTGATTTTATGGTTCCCTTTTCACTTCTTGCACAGACAGATGACCCATGACAGTGCTGAATGAGGAAATGACCGCATGAATTCCTCTGTCTTGCATCATGCAGGTCAGATCTGATAGCCAGAGCCACCCCTCTGGCCTTAAATTTGCAGAGGCTTTGTTAAAAGAGCTCTGAGGCCCTTGTACACCTTAGCATTGGTCACTTGGCTTGTGCCTACTGCCTCTCTCTTACCGCCAGGAGAGATGGAGTTGACAAAATTGACCACATATTCACCCGAATAAAATGGGATTAGTAACAGTACAGATGGAAAAGGCTGTCATAGCCATCATCTCCAGCAAATGAATGCAGACCTCATCTTGGAGGCAGAAAGCAGTGCTATCTGCTGTCAAATCACAGGGACCCACTGGAGAGTGAATGACTGACCTGAGTGGGAAAAAAGAAATAAATCCCTGCAGCACATGCACTCAAGGACCGGGGCTGCATTACTGAGATGGGGCTGACTGGGTAGTGCACAAACACCACCCAGGTCCCAAAGCAGGAGGGAGGCTGTGGGATAGAGGGGCTGTGCTGTAAATGCAGGAGGCACAGGAGGAGGTGCTAGGAATGAGCAGTATCTGGAGGAGGAGGAGGATTTGGCTGTGTGAATCTCACTTTTGGCACATGAGTCTTGGCAGGTCTTGTGGGGGAGCTGAATGCTGCCTGTGTATGACATATCTGAGGACAGTCCTTGGCTCTAGGGAAAATCTTCCAGGGTGTGGTTCAAACACTTTTCTCCTGTAAAAATGCAAAAGCACTCAATATTGCTTTATCTGGATGCTCTGCAGTATCTTTTGCCTCAAAATGCCAGAAATACCCTTGAGGGATAATGAAAACTGAAAGGATAATATTGCAGCTTTTTCAAAAGTACCAGCCAAGCTACAGTTTAGAGTGGCAGCTAAAATCTACACACGGCCAGCAGGGTAGGGTGCCTGTGTGCTTGTTCTATAAAATAGCTATAAGATCATGGAAGAGTGAACAAACAAACAGAGGGAGCATGTTAGACTCCAGGTCTGCAAGCTCCAACAGGTTCCCAGCCCAGTGAGACAGCTTGCTGAACAAGGGATATTCAAAGTTTCAGCCTTCTCAGTACCCTTCTTGTAGTTGTTTCAAATGAAAGGCTTGCAGTGATTTTTAAGCTGTGAGAAATTTACTATTTGGGGAGGATCCCTCTCCCTCTTCCCTGACCCTGCATGGCTGTATAAAGTGACAGGCTCAGCATTAGGAGGGCCCTTTCTATTCTGTGGCTCTGCTCCACTCATGCCAACTATGTTGGTTGCATTAAAAATAGCTCTCCATGAAAACTGTAATAGGTTACACTTGACATCTAGATCCCCATGTTTCCTTGCCATCAAAATTTCTAAAGTTTTAGATGCTGCCAGGTGGATGAGGGTGAGCAGAGGATGTGTGCTGCCACCTGTGAATTGGATCCTAGGTGGAATCCAGGCATGTGCATCCTTAGGTGGTTGTGAGACAGGGCTATTTGCCAGGGGGTAAAATGCTTGAGCATTACAGAAAACAGTGACAAAGATGCCATATGATCTTCAGTTATTTATGTTTTCTATGATTCTCTATTCTTTATGATAGCTTGCAAGATAAAGATTTTCTGATGTTTCCAGTGGCATCAGCGGAGCAAGGGGATAAATGATGATTTAGAATGGAAACCAGACAAAAATCCAGTGCTATTTTTTTCATTGTTGTTGTTGTTTTTTCTTTTTGTCCTATTTGGAAGAGAAACAAAAAACAAATTAGTGGCGTTCTGTTGCTGCATCCTCTTGGAACCTCAGCTCAACATACTGAATCAAATTCCCCCAGGTATAATACATTAAAGTACATCCTGATTTGCTTATCAAAACAAAGAATGAGTATGCACACGCCAGGGGTGGGATGCTGAGTGGTGAAGGTGTCCTGCTGTAGAAGGAAATTCTGAGTCTTGCAGCCAAAGGCCACTCTCTTCTTCTCTCCAGCTGTTCCTGCTCTTGCAGGGTAGAAAAGTTCAAATAAGGCAGATGCTGTGCTAGTCACATTGTTCCCTTGACTCCTCTTGGTGTACATTAATGTTTCTAATCTGCACTGGATAGAGGCTTGAGACCTTTGTTGTGGAGCCTGACCTAACATGGATAAAACAGCCCGGAACTGCCCAGAGCTGTCATCTTCTTCTTTCCTGTAGTGTGAAATCAGTCCTGCTTGTGCCTGGCACACACTGATCTTGAGCCTTTACCCTTCTCTGACACAGACTTGTTCTGTACTCACATACCTCCTTTTTTTAAAATTTCCTCTCCTTCTGCTTCTGTGCCTGGTCCTGGCAAGACACAGAGCAAGCACAGAGCTGTGAGCAGCCATTTGGGCAGAAACTATGGGAAGAGAAACCTGTGCTTCCTAATCTCTGCTGGATTTCTGCATGTGTGGCACTTGCACAAGCCATTCAATTCACTATAATGTGTGGGACAAGACTGTTCCAACTCACCCTTTTCCATGTAATGAAGTTTTACACAATGAAATGCTGCTTACCTCTCTGTAATGATTTCTGGAACACTGCTGTTTGCCATATACTACAAACCTGATATTTTTTTTCTGATCACAGATAATCCATGTAGTTGTTATAACATTTCCACTTTCTACTTCACCACTGACCCAGCCTGGTAATTACAACACCACTGAGTCCCTCTTGGGTTTGGCAATAGGTGTCATGTGCTTGAGTGATGAGTAGCCCCAGCTGTTGTGTTTCATTTTATTTATTTAACCTGAACTCATATGAATTCAGTAACATCTAATCTACTGAGCACTGAATGAATCATGCAGAACAGTTTGTAAAAATCCTGGATATAGCTTCAGAGTACGCAAGCCATTTTCCTGGAAGAAGTTGTGTAGAATTTCATTAGCTGCATGAGTCTGGTAGGAAGCTCTTCATGTGTGATGCACTGTTTCTCTGGGATTTCTAATGTGTTGTGAAAGTCTGCTGATGCAACATTCATCCTTTAGTTTGACATTACAGAAAAAAAAGGAAGATGTTTTTATCCTGAGTGGTTTGATTTGGAAAATGTTATCAACTTATTACTCTTGCATAGCATCTTCAGATGATTTTCTGTTGCTAAACACTTCTGTAAATACACTCTTACATCAGGACTTATATATTTAGCCTTTGCAGGATGAGTTACAGATGCCCTGAGAGGATCCTTTGGAGGAAAAAGGTGGTTCATGGAAAAATAGCCTCCACAACATGAGTTTGTCTTAATAGAGGTGAGAGAGAACACAGGAATAGAAAACTAACCAGAATAATAAAAACATTTCTATGGCTCAGGAAGAACACGATGTATTGGACAGTGCTGTAGATGTTAAGCAATGACCACCTAATAACTAAAAGTAATTTGTTAGTTTCTCCTGATGATTCAGGTTTCAGGACTGCTCTTTCTTTTAATTTTTGTATAGCTCTAATTTTTTTAAAATATATTTCTTTTTCTGTAAAATCACTCATCAGAGATACCCCTTCTTCATCAAAATCATGAGAAGGTGACTGTATGTCAATGTCTGCTTGTCAAGCCTTTGCTTGGAAAACCTCTCTTGATTCCAGCCCTTCAGAGCCCAAGAAGCTTTTTTCATCCCCATCAAGATTACATCCACCAAATCTGCAGAAAACCATAAGCTGCCTTTCAAGTGGGAGTACTGACAGAAATATCCTTTCCTCTTTTCTCCCTCCTAGGGACTTGCAACAAGTCCAACCTGTCTGTTAATGAAGCAGGATTTTTAAGACTCAGTGTAGTGTGACAATGTTTGCATTGGGTCATGGAGTGGATCCTATTTTTTTTAATAGCTTCAGATGCTTGACCCTATAGAAACCTAGGCTGAAACTGTATCCAGGACTATGTTGTTATTTTTGGGAAGCATTGTTCTTGGAATATTTCTCCCAGTGAGAACCAGCAGCTGTTTTATAATCTTTCCTTGTGATTTGCACCAAATGAATGGCAAGTGCCAAATGCATGTGGGTTTACTAATATTTTCCCAGAGAAAATATTTCACAAGGCAGGTATTCTGCTGGTAACAGGATGGGCTACAAGGCAGGGACTGGGGAAGCAAAGTTCCTCCCACAGTAAGACCAGATCAGGTTTGTGACCACCTGAGAAACCCAAACATACATAAGTCTGTGTGACCTGATGGGACACTTGGTGCTAAGTGAGCTGGCTGATGTAGCTGCCAAGGCAGTCCCATGGTATATGAAGTCAAGTGCAGTCTCTGGTGACTGGAAAAAGGGAAGCATTGTACCTCACAAGGTACAGGACCGGGTGCAAGTCCTGCCCGTGAGTTGGGTTAATGCAGGCTAGGATGAAGGACTGAGAGCAGCCCTGTGAAGGAGAACTTGGCAATGGTGATGGAAGAAAAGCTGGACATGAGCCAGCAGTGTGTGCTCATGGCCCAGAAAACCAACATGCCCTGTGCTGCATCAAAAGAAGTATGAACAGTGGATCAGGGCAGGAGATTCTCCCCTTCTGCTCTGCTCTGGTGAGACCCACCTGGAGCACTGCATCCAGCTCTCGTGTCCTCAGCACAAGAAAGAAACAGAGGGAGTCTAGAGAGCCAAAATATGATGAGAGAACTGGAACATCTGTCCTGTGTGAAAAGGCTGAGAGAGTAGGAGCTGTTCAGCTTGGAGAAGAGAGGGCTTCTAGAAGACCTAATTGTGGCCTCTCAATATTTAAAGGCAGCTCATAAGATGGGGATGGATGTTTTAGCAGGGGCTGCTGAGATAGCAGGAGATAATGGCAGAAAAAGGGTTAAACTGAAAAAGGGTTGATTTAGATTAGATATGAGAAAGAAGTTTTTTACTCTAAGGGTGACGGACTGGCACAGGTTGCCTAAAGAGAAGGTAGATGCCCCACCTCCAGGGTCAGGTTGAATGAGGCTCTGAGCTCCATCTCTGGAGAGGTTCAAGGCCAGTTTGGATGAGGTCCTGAGCAACCTAGTCTAGTGGAAGGTGTCCCTGGTCCTGGTGGGGTGGTTAGACTAGATGAGTTTTTAAGGTCCCTTCCAACCCAGACCATTTTGTGATTCTATGATGCCCTTACTTCTAAGAGGATTTTGAGGGACTGGTAGTAGTCTCTTTGAGGCTATGGGCCAGTTTCTCCTCTGGCTACACAACACTGTGTATATGCTTCAACATAGGCAGATTTTGTCATTAAAAAGCCCTCATTTTTAGAAGTGTCAAGGAAGAAATCAATTCCTAGTTAAGTAGCAAGAAGTGTTCTCTCAATAATAATACTTTTTAAATAGCTGAGAAACATAGACAGACTAGTCAGGGACAAAGCTTGTCTGCGAGGTACCAGACTGGAAAGTTGACACATTAGTGTTAGTTCTTATGGCAGCTTTCAAACAGTTTCTGTCATGAATGTTTAATTTAGTTTTTTCTTCGATTACATCCTTGCATGGATAGGCAAGAAAAAAATGTCAGACTTGCAACATATTTTGGCATGCCAATTTCCATGGTCTAAAACATCTTGCAGGACACTCTCTGGAGCAAGTCTCTTCACTAACTAAGATGATGGAGTTTTAAATAATTAATGATTTCATGATCATATTTTTTCTGAGGCAGACTTTTGATATTTTGTTGGGATGTCTAATGGTTTCTTTTTCCATTCCAAATACTCCAAATTTAAAAACAAATAAATGTTCAAATTTTAAATACTATTTCAGAATTGCAAAAATTATTTCCTTAATTTTCAGAGACCCTTTATCCTTGGTGGTGAGGAAGCCAAAGTCAGAAAAATGTAAGTGGCTACTCAGGAATAGGAAGTCAATTACAGTATAATACAGGACATCTGTCATGCTTTAAGTTGAATTCCTCTCTCAGTTTCAGTAGAAAATGTTGAGGCTCCCAATTTTTGATGTACAACACCTCTTCTAAAGGACCTCTCCAAGTCCTGTCCAAGGAAAGATCGGAGACTGTATGATTTATATTTTCCAAGTGCCCATCTGTAACTTAGGCTGCTTATCCAGGTTTCACTCTGCCCCACAGAGATGGTAGCTATGACACAGAGAGCAGTTTGTTCTGCAGCAGTGAATGACTTGTCCCCTTTGGTGCTTTTTGGTCCAGTCAAACACAATGACAGACTGACAATTCAGAAAAACACCTGCAATGGAAAAACAACTTTACCGCTCACCCCCCAGTATTCTTTCACTGTGGAGCACTGAAAACCTCTCCTGTATTTTGGTCTTTCAAAAGCAAACAGCCCATCCCACACTTTTGCAGTACCTATCTGCTATGCAGTATAGACCAGCTGAACTGTGTTGCTTCTATTCAGGTGATCCCCAGACATTGCCACCTCATAACACAGAAACGAAATCCCCATTGCTCCAAAGTATCACTTTGGGTGGTGAGAGGCCTTGGGGAGCAATAGAAATTATGAAAGTCTGAAATGGAAGCACTTTGGAGGTATATATCCATCTTTCAGCTAAACTCATGTCACCTTTTTTTGGCAAGTTTTATGCCCTTTTTAATCCAAATTTAAACCCAAATGACCAAGGATATTGCATAGTTTACTTGTTTCATTCTCTCTAAACTCTTGTAGTTAATAGAATGACATTATGAATGAAATACAAGAGTTTTGACCCTGTGGGTTTCATCTGTTTCTTCCTGGTATTCTGAGGATGTCTTGTGTGTGTTATAATTCATCTGCTCAATGCTATTTCCTCTTCCATTTTCTACTCAAAGTACCACAAGTCACTTTCAAAGCACTTAGTGACAAGGACAGGTCATGAGGACGGCTGTGCTCCATAAAGACAACTCAGCTATGGAGGCCTAATTCAGTGTGCATAGAACTGGAAGCCTTTTGTGTGAAGGAGCTGGAGCTAGAACTACATCCTACAACATGGTAAACAAGTGCAGAGTCTGGACCTTCTTATGAGCACCCCTTTGAAGAATTATGTTCAACTCAAATTTTGGACTTAGGAAAAAGAAAGGCGTGATTTAGTATTTCCTCATTAATTTTTTTTTTGCTCAAAAGATGAGTACAGAGAGAAAAAAAAATCTCATTTACTATACCAGGGACCTGATTGTACATCATTTCAGTGAGTACAACAGTGACCACTACAGAAATCAGTGAGTAATGACCACTGTAGCAAAGCAGACTAGCCTTAAATGTGAGCTTTTCTGTTTGGATCTGTTTGACCCAACTCATTTTGGTTCACAAGTGAGCCACACTAAATTTATATATGGCCAGCTCCCATGGCTCAGCTAATGAATGGTAAACTTTAATCAATAATTCAAAAAATTTGTTGGTTTTGTGTATTATTTTCCCTTTTCCCAATATATTGACATAACCAGAGTCCTCTCAAGAAAAGCCAGGTGTAGAAAAGAGAGAGATTGAATTATCTTCTCAGCTGAGTGTTTTTTCTTGGGCAAAGTAGAGGTCTATATGTAAGGTAGATAATCTCACTGTTTCCACACTATTTGAACAATATTGCACTCAAATCTCCAATGCAAATAAATTCTCCTAGCAATGCATTCCAGCTGTACATCAGAGAGCAGATCAGATTTTAGATCTAGCCTGACTCCTGGTTCTCTGGTTACCCAAATAAGCAAATTTTTCTTTTTTACCTTGGTCTGTGTAAATATTCACACCAATGTGAAGCAGCATGTTATGGCCAAATTAAATAGAAAAAGTTCTTCTGATACAGTCTAGTCCTATCAGAAGACGAGGGTTTGTTATAGTAATTCCTGTGTGAAGTTTATGGTTTATGTGATCCAAGATGTCACAGTCCATAATGGTCCTTTCTAGCATTAGAAGTCCACGAATCTCTCTTCTAATCATTCCCTAAGTACTTACAGGAGTGTCTTAATCTCTTGCTGTATGTAACAGACAAGAAATGGATGGATTTTAATACTTCTATCTCAAAATGTAAATTTATATATATATATCATATATGATTTACACACAAAAATCACACTCTAGGTAAAATAAAGCAAAGTGTAGACGTTGATCATTCTTTTTTTCAAGCAGTTGCTTATAAATTTAGTAAGCTGTCTGCCTTTTTCTACTTTTCAGTCTGTTCTCATTACAGACATGGCATAAGGCTTTGTAGTAAATTTGGAATTTGCTGAGTGAGAAAATGAAGATTTACACAAAGCTAAATTGAACAAATGGTGAATAATTGATTTAACTGACCTGACAGCTCACACTGTGCTTGTAAATAATACATAACTTTGTACTATACTGATAATTTAGTATTCTGTGCTTCTACATTCTTTTCAGTAAGTTACTGCAAGAAGCAAATGATCTTTGACCACCCTAAAAAGGCAAAAATATGCTTGCCAAGCATATTCTGGTACCCCAGTTGTAGATTGCAATAGCCTGATAACCATGCTGATAAAGCAGCTTCTTAAAGATTTTCTGGCCTTTCGTCTTTTGTCTCTAAAATATTGTTGGAGAGATAACATCAATATAAGTATTTCATACCGTTCTCAAGCCATCAGCTCCCAGAGCCAGATCACCTGTGTAAACTGACCCAGCACTGCTGTGGAGAACAGAACCACAGCCACTTGTGAGAGCAAATGCTCAGGACTGTCCTGCATTTCCTTTTCTTTCCATGCTTGTGTTTGAACTCCTAATCAAATGCATAAGCACAGGCTATTGTTAAACTGGTTCCTGAAGTATGGATACAGCACTAAGCTGACATATAAGTCTGATAGCTTTATTGCCTTCTAACTGCTATAGTAACCCATATAATGAGGGTGTGAAAGACAGCCACTAGGAACTGGCAGCCTTCCACACCCACCTTGCAGGAATGCAGCTGCTTACAGAAAAGCACAGAGCAGTGGAGAGCTCTTCCTGTGCTATGCTGGAATCTATTCTCTTGACACTAAAATGCATCCACACAGAGAAGACAAACAGCAGCTCTTTAAGACAGCAGGCAGCAAAAGAACTTAAGAGAGAGTGATTCTGCATCACATATTAAAATACAAAGCACTGTCAGAGCAACCAGTTGACAGGGTTAGGAGCTGCGGGCTGTCCAAGGATCCAAAAGAAAAATTCTCCATAAAGCCAGTGGGATGCCTATACTTTTACAAGATCTAGCTCTTGGAGAGAGGGCTCATGCATGTTACCACTTTGCTGAACCTTTTCTAACAACCTTATCAGTGGGAAGTCACTATAAATATGTGGTGTCTGTGAGCTGAAGCACACACATAGCTCAGAAATGTGAAATTCCAATTCCCAGTGCAATTTTAAGCCAAACCGGAGCACTTCTATCACTTTCAAACTGTATCATTTCTGTGTCTTCAAGTTTCTGTGCAGTGTGGCTGAGTGATGATAGCTGCAGAAAATTTCTGGGCTTGATTCCAGCTGCTTTCTTTGAAAGCAGAAGACACCATTTTCTCCTCTCTCAGATGATGTTTATGTAAGGATCTACATACTGTCCTTCATGCTCATTCTGCCTTCTGACTTCTCAAATGTATCCAGTTATAGCACATGAATGAAGTCCCAAAGTAGCCTGCACATCTGGGGTGTGCCTCAGTGGGGAGCTGGCACTGGGTGCAGCAGAGAAGGTGGCTTTGAGGGCCCCAGGAACAGGGACTGCAGTGCTACAGCATCTCTCCTACTTGTCCCCAGGCAAATCCAGACCTGAGAAATTAAGTCACAGAGCAGAAGAGAGGCTGCAGCCTGGTGTCATATAATCAAGTGAAGGCCAGTCTGAAGGGCAAATGGAGTTCATTGCTTGAATTTCATCTTTGAGTTCTCAAGACTCATCATTTGGTCCCTTTTTGATTTTCTTTTTTTGATCTTGACTGGTCAGATTTTTTTTCTTCCCTATTGCAGCCTGGATGAGTTTTTCCTTTAAACTCCTAGAGAAATGGAGATGAACATCAGGGCTTACAGAGCTGGTAGATACCTGGACTCAGTGACACCAAGGTGATATTGGTAGGATATGGAGCAGACAAATTTAGGATGACTAGGTTATGATAAGCCAAATCACTACAAGAGCTTTGCCTAAATGGGGCCAAAGGCCAACAGACCAGGCCTCAAAGCAGTCGATGAGGAAGAGAATAAAGGCTGAGAGAAACTTGCAGAGGGAGAACTGTAGATGTCTGCATTGCCTGGGTGCACCCCACGGACCCCCAGCTGCTCTGCAAACCTTCCAGAGCCAGACCTTGCCCCCGGGCAACAAGTTCTCAAGGGAAGTCCATCAGAAATCAGTATCCTTTTTACCTTTCTCTTTATCATGGTCTGAGTCAAATTGATTGGGCAACAGACAAGACAGGGCCAACTGACTTTGCAAGGATGAATTTTTCAAGCTGATTTCTCAGTGAAGATTAGCAAAATATTCTGGGTTTGTTGCAACAACCTTTTATGTACATACCTGACGTTCTCCACTACACCCCTTCATATAAAGATTCTTGCTCTTCTCACAGTAAAATAACATTGTTTTGTTATCCCATACCCTTCCTTGTGTCTGATTTTGTGCCTGATTTTTAGTGTCTTGGCTGCAAAGATAGCTCTCAACATAGTAAGTCCCTTCCTCCACTGTGGTGTTACCGACAGCAGCTGATGGCAGGCTCCAGTGTGTGTTACAAGGGTCTAATCCAGAGTTAGATCAACACTTTTTGTTTCTCTAGGTTTAGGTTTTGCTTTTATGTTGTAGGTGTTTATGTTTCCTGATTCCCTGTTTGCAGGCAGGAGAGAATGAACAAAGTGCAAACCCTCTGGACTCTGACCCCAGAGGAATGACTGCTTCCCCTTATAGAGAGAGAGTCTGCAGCAGCCCAATATTCCCTTCCTTCCCCAACATTTAAGGGTAGTGTGTGCTACTCTTACAAAACAGATGTGTTATCTAGAAGCTTTTGAAGGTTACAAATGAATCCCAAATACATAATTTACCTCAACTAAAAAAAGGAGCTAAAGCATAGTCCTGAAGAGGGGTGATGTACCACTTTGATGCTGATGAAAGACAGGCACAAGTGTCCAATATTATTTTAATAATGGATTTTAATGGATTCAAAACAACCTTTGACTCTGATTTTAAGATCAGAGAAGAAAGAAGAGAACTTGCAATGTTTTCTGGTCAACTTGGAACAAGGAAATAAGGTTTTTAGGGCAAAAGTAGTAATTTCGCACTTAAAAAATTTTTTTTCTGACAAAAAGCAACACACCTGGATGCAGGCGGAAGATAAAGTTTTAGTGTAGACAAGCACTCCTGCACACATTGGTGACAGCAGTGCCCAAAATGAAAGTCTATTTTTAGGGTAAAAAATTATATTCCTTCTCCAAATTCTAGGCTTGAACAGAGATGCTTGAACGTAGCAAAAATCTCTTATCTTTCATATTTCCCAGGGACCTTTGGCTCTCATTTCAGTTTAGTTGTGTTGAAATAACTTACCTGGTCAGGCTGGGGCACAGCCATGTTGTCCATCATGGAGGATGTTCAGGGCAAAATGATGATGTGGACGAGTTTCCTACTCCTGGACAAGTATACAATCCCTCAAATACAGATGCTTTTGAATCCTTGAGCCCTCCTTCATTGAATCACATCACTTGCATGAAGGTTATTTGTTTTCTTCACTCCCAATGCTCTGAGGGATGTGTCATCAATCTCTTCTGGTGTCAGCTACCTCCAGCCTACTTAGTAATTCATTTTTCTTCTCCTACCTGCTTTGGGGGAAGCCTCTTTGTCCCATTCATGCTCTGGGGTCACCTCTGCTTTGTGAGCTGGTCTTGGTATAGGGAAGAGCAGAGGTGAAATACTCTCCTACTCATGGTTGAAGCTTCTCTAATTTGGTCATTCAGTTTCTTCACACTTAAAATGCTTCCCTTCTTCACAAGGTTTCCCTGGGTTTCCAGATATTTATACTTAATTACAGGCCTCTTCATTAATGTTTTTTATTCTGTCTTGACAGAATGAGATTACCTCTCATAATTCCACTTTTCACTTCTAAATAGAGGTTTTATTAATTGATATTTTAATTAATGTTTAGTTATTCATATTTTGATATTTACAGTCTCCTAGAGGTGTCTGGTGATTTGGCAGCATATAAAAGGGTTTTAAATGCTTGCTGTATATTTTTAGACAGCACTGTAAGCCATAAAAGAAGGACAAGGCACAATCTGAAGTAGAAAAATATGAGAATTTAGGGATGCCAGTATTCAAGATGTTGGTATACCAAGATGTTGTGTTATGTCTTCTTGGGTTTATTCTTCTTTGTAATAAAGATTGGAGATTTTGAAAGAGGTATTTTAATATACATGCATCACCTAGAAGAATAATGGAATGTAAGAAACGTGTCACCAAAGAAAAATAAAACAAAGCTAGTCACAAAATGTCATAGGTTTGAGCACAATTGAGAAAGTAATTAATTAAAAAAAAAAAATCCAGATGACCTGAAAGGTAGATATGTTTCCACTGAACTTAAAATCCTTTTTAAATGGTTAATTTTTTCAATGAAATATTTTGCGTGCATTTTCCTTGCAGCCAGTTTTCTGAAATAGTCTTAAATTTTATATATCTTTACTGAAAAAGCCTGGAATGCAATTTTTTTTTTTTTCTTGTGTAAATAAGAGTGGTGATTCCTGGGTTTGCATGCTAGTCCAACCTTCAGGCTGGAAGAAAAACATAGTTTAGGGGACTATCAGTAATATTCTTGCAATGTTGAACATAACATTGTGGAAAAGGGAGATGTGTATGTTACACATAAGTTGGTTAATAAAAAAGTTATAAAAATTAGTGAGTTAATTGTGGGAAAGTAATCAAGCAAAACAAGACAGAAGAAATGGCAGCTGCAGAAAAGTTAGCAAAATAACTGGTTTTATTGTGAGCAAGCAGGAAGGATGGGACAAATTTAGACAAGCTGTAAAATTCCTGGGGTTCATCCTAAGATCACGACAGAAGGCATTTAGAGTGCACAGCCAGAATGGAGCAGTGAAGAGTTCTGCATATTTTAAAATTTAAAATAAATAAGGTATTCAAAGACAAATGCACTAGCATTGCAAACCATAATGCAAATTCTGTAGGAGGTATTTCCTCAAGGAGAAATCAGGGGTCATTAAAAGGTTACTTTTAACTAATGCTGCTTGATCGGTTGTTAGTGTTCAACTTCCTCTGAAGTGACAACGCGTTAGGGTGACCGTTGCCCTCTTCCAGCAATTATTGGTGCTCTGGCAATTGCACTCAGTTTTAATCAATTAGAGTCCTGAATGGTGCTTTTCTTGGTTTCAAACAAAAGACCCAACTGTTGGACCAGAGATGTCCACTTCTTTTTGGCAGCTTCCTGTTTTCTTTCAGAAAGGTTTTGAAGATCCTGTCGGGTTCAGGAATGGTCATGATGAATCCCTTCTCCATTTGTATGGCACTAATTATGTGATCTGCATTCCAGCAGAAATCCAAATAGTCAACAGCAAGCAAGAGGATGAGAGCTCCTGGAGCTGAGCAAAGGCCCATCTGGCCTCTGGTTCCAAATCTCCATCAAAGTATGGGTCTCAGGAAAGGTTTCAGATTATCCTAGTTGGGAGGCAAGGGGCAATGTTCCTCTTTTTCTCCCCTTTCATACTCTAGTAGGTCTGTTTTACATCTGTAATGTTTAGATTTTGGCTTAAATTTTTAAGAATGAGGTTGAACAACAAAGAGGCATTGGTTAGCAATATTTATAGCTCTGGATATTCCTGTTATCTGTGTGAAAATAAGTCTTATCACAACCCCACTTATTCATCTCTGGCAAGAGTTTCTGGAATCAGGTACATGTGTCATTAATGATGCATAAACTACCTCAAAGACAGAAAAATTGCTGGCTCAAGAGCTGAAAATTCTCATGGAAGAAATGCACAAGTAACCTTGGGTGGACATGGTAGTGCTGTCCCATTACCCATGTCAAATGGTGAACCAGGATACTCCTTATCACAGGCAAACACTCTGCAACTCTTGTTTCAGTACACAATTCTCACCAAAAGGATCAGTTTGAAGTATTTTTATTTTCCTGTCATGTGTTCCGGCCCCACACGTTAGCCCCATCTCTCTGGCTGGGATAACCCAGCAGCCCATGCAGCTGCCTTGTGCAGTGACTCTGGGAGCTGCTGCAGCTTGCAGAGAACAAGGTTTGAAGAAACTGGATTGCTTCCCTGTTCCAGTTCACAGTACAGCCAAGCAAACCATTGTGCCTGGAGAGCTAGCTGGGACTAGATGGCTAACTTCTCCTCTGCTGCTGCTTCATGATATGGATTTCTTGTTGTTTCCCTCCACTCACCCATCCATGTCATCTATTGTTGTGTTTGGAGTGTGTCTGTTCATATCCATAGCAATTTGACAACCATGGGGTTTGGTCCCTCCTTGAAACTCCTTCAAGTCCTGCATTAATAGCAGTAGCTGAGAGATTTCCTCCAAAGCTTATTGGAAATCCAGTGGTTTGGAAGACTGGATGTGACCATGGGACTGCTATGACTGGTTCAAGTGAGAGTTTTTTTCCTGTGCCATGACAGCCTAAATTCCTCTGCTGAGAAGTGGCTGTTCACTAAACAACAGTGACTCAAACACTGGGAGTCTGTAGCTGAGTCCAAACTCAAAACATCTTTTCCAGGAGTCTCACAGGTAAAAACATGTTCAAATTTTATGGTGCTGTGGTGTGTCTATGAACTTATGAGCTTGGATTTGAGATTTAGTAAAAATATAGTTGCTGTAGATCACATTTAATGGATGAGTAGCTCACAAGACAGCCTATACAAGGCATAAAAGTCAGAGAACAGGAATTTACTTCAACTACTCCTCAGAAATCAAAAAAGGCTGTTCTTTCTCTTGTCCTCCAGCATACCTTTCCCACCAGATGATGCCACTGGAGGACTACGCTCCTAAGAGGAAACTTGTTATTTGTTTTTTTCCCTTCCCCCTGACTTATTTATTAAAATTAATTTAGTGGCATCAAGTTTAGTAGTACACAACTTATAGGTTCATAGTAAGCCAGTGTTTTAAAAAAATAATATTAAAATCTAAGAGGTTTCAAAACAACCTTTGACTATGTCTAGTCTCTAGGTGTGAAAGATTCAGTAGGTAGCTGCCAGAATATTCAGCTTTGTGAACTGAATAGTCAAGATGCAGTGATCTGTGTTTCAGGGAGGGAAGACTTTAATTAGGATATGAGTCATTAAAGAGTTTTATATTGACACTTGGCACCATCAGGAACACACCTGAAGCTGACCTGAACTCTGTGTTTTCTCAAGGTGAACTGTGAAGTAGTGATCTCTTTCATTGCTTTACAGCAATGTCATAACTTGTTCCCCCAAAAACCCTTCTAGAGAAAGCAGGACAAAGGAATGCCTAACTGAAAATATGAAAATAATAAAAAAAACCCCCACAGCCTCCCATACTCTGGTTAAAATTTGCAAGAGGAGAGGGGGAATGAAATTTAATGTAGAGATGAGCAAGATACATCAGTGTTCTTGTGACAGCAAGGCAGTTCTGGTGTTCTCAGTAAAATATGGGAATCTCCTCCCAGAAGAGCATCCAGTCAAGCTGCAGAGTGGCCTGTCTGCAATACTAATTAGTGCTGCATTGTAGGAGCAGATCCAGACAGTGTGGCAGGTTGTACCAGGGACTCACTGCTAACACTGTCTGCATTTTGGGGGGTTCTTTACATTACCTAGAGTATGTGAACTGAAATACAATACTGAAGCTGCAGGAAAATTTTCCTTAGCTTTTGGTGCAAGGACAGTTTCATATTCCCCTCCAAAGGATAGAAGGCACATTCAAACACAGAAAAGCCACACAATTAAGCATTTTTTGCCTGTGCTAATTTTACAATCAAGATGGCTGTGTCTAGAGTCCCCAAAGGAAAAAGAAAAGGAAAAAGAAATTGATAAAGAAAGTACCTTAGTATGATAGCAAAGGGAAGCCTTTCAAGAATTAATGAAGAGCTTTCTCTCTGCTGCATAATAGAAATTATCTCTAGTGGATAGAGAAATCCTCTAATCTTCATACAATATCTGAGCAGGCTTACCTTTTCTCACTAAATTCTTGATTTTTATCCTACTAAAATTCCCTGGGTCAGGTCCTGAAGCAATCACTGCAAATTAGCAGTGTTCCAAGATTCAGCTCACTGCACTTGTGCATGAATGTGGTCTTACCTTACATTTTGTGATGCCATGTAACTGCTTTTAATAATTATAAAACTTTATTTTTATTTATTACTGTTATTTACTTATTTGAGGCCAAATTATTTTATCGTTTTGAATTATATAAATCTAAAATAGAATTACTCCACATTTATAGCCAACCTCTTGGGTCCTGAATTTGTCGAGTGTGTGTGAAGAATGTATTTCACACACTCCTTCAAAACTCTTTTCCCTCCCTAGACAACATACACAGAAACTGTGCAAAAATTTTGGTAGATCTTTTCTGGTTTATGCTATCATGATGAGTGGAAGCCCCTCTGCCTTTGAGGAGGGCACTGCACAAGTGGGAACCTTTGCATGTTTGGGATGAGCAGTGTGAGTGGAGACACCTAGATCACACATGCCAGAACCTCAGATGCACAGTTTAACAGTTAACCACGAGTTTTAATAACTTTTTTTTTTTCCTGTGGCAATCTAGAATATTGAAGAGGGAATCAGGAGCTGTGAGGAAAATATCAAGCAGCAAATCCCTGTGGGAGAGACTGTATCCCAGTCAGTCACTGAAGCTGTGCTATTGCTGCCTGCTGCACAGCTCCGTGTTCAGAGTCAGAGTAAAAAATTCCCCCTTGCCATGCTGTGAAACCCATAGATGGGGTTTTCCTTTACATTTTAGTTGGCTTTTGTGGGCTTTGGATCAATTTTGTGTGCCATGCTTAGCTTACCATCTCCTGGGGAAAAAACAGAGAAAGACAATGTCAGCTTGACTGCATTGGTTGACAGTCAGCTTTGTGAGACCTTTGTGGTCTCTTGAAAATCAGTGAGGAGCTGCTGGCGTGACCCTCTGGTGAACTGCAGTGATGGGCGAAGGAGCAAATATTCCAAGGAGATGAACCAGGACATGTACTTACGTCTGATCCAAATAACTGCTGTACAAAGGAAAAGTGAATGTAGTCAGTATAGCCAAGCTGGTATTTTGTGACCTTCTGATTGCAGAGTTCAAATATCTTAATTTCTTTTTTGCTGGAGGCTTCGAAAGTGGGGGAGGAATAGTTAGCAGTGGTGAGGCAGGAGAGAGTAAATTTCCTTTCTAAAAAATATTCTTCCGGTGGAAACAGTGTATTGTTTCTTGAAATGGACAAAGTTATTTTCTAACTTCCCTGTATCCTGTCACCTGGTCCTTCCTTCCTCCTCCTGATACCACAGTAAAATACACAAACACACGAGCTATGCATTATTTGCATCACATCAGGATTTATATTCTGATCGAAGGTAGTGATTTATACTTGTCGGATTTTCTACAGGCCACATTCCAGATGTGGAATGAATTTTACTGACATTTATTAGTCACTAGGGGTGGCTGATGATGGCTTCCTTTATACCCCTGACATTTATGCTCTGGTGTAGCTTCCCTTTTCCTTTCAGCAATGTTTTTCCTTTTAAAAGAGTTAAAAACAAAAGGAAAACAAAAGGAAAAGAAGTCCATTCTATAGCAGTGCAAATATAATGGGATGGATTATGTTTATGGAGAAGGACATTTAGAACAGAAATCCTATTCTTCTAATAAGGAAAGAGGGAAAAAAAAGCACTGATTACCTTTGTTAACAAGCTGTTGTTGGTGCTTCCAAGATTTTAATCACCTTTACAAATGTTGTGATGTCAGCATTGACTTTCTAAGCTTGTCTGTTCCAACATCTTAGCTGTAAGTCAATATGTTAATAGTGAATCCTTTACTGTTCTCTTACAAATTAAGAATTATGTGAAATTTTTAACTTGAAGAAAAGGTGTGAGATAAGCCTTCCCAAAAGAACAAGTAATGTGAAATCCAACTTGCATGTGGGTTTTTTGATGCTGCTGGGAAGCAGAAGGGAGCTGCTTTCTTCTTTGTGAGTATGGTCATGGTGGGTTTCCAGCCTGCAGTCTGTAATGGTGTAGAAATGGTTGCCAAAATTTAGAGAGCAACAGAGGGAGTGATCATGGAGAAGGTGGGTGGAAGAATTTCTGAGAGAGGAAATTATTTTGGCAAAATCAAACAGATTTGGTAGATTGAGGTTGGATTGCAAAGCCAACCTGTGTTATGTGGGGGTTAATTCACCAACCTCTATTTCTCCCAATTTGAGATTTGAGAAGGTTTTTTGTTTGCTCACACCTGACAAGCCAAAGACTAAGATGGGTCTGTAATGGGGTTGGAACACCATATCTGGGTTTGCTAGGGTGAGTCTAGTGAATTTTTTTCTTTCCAACTAAAATCTAATGGTATAATTCTGTTATTAACTGGGTGCTTGCTGACAGCCAGCTGATGCTTTACTTTCTGCTTGATTCTGCTGTGCCAATATTGCCTTTCTCATACTGCCTTTCAGTGGGGAGATGAGCTGCCACAAGTGTGATTCCCAGTGAAATGGGTAAGAGAGTTTCCATGAACAATAACGGGGGTTTGGGTCTGGTTCTTGTGCCATTGACAGCTGGTGACCACAAGAGACGAGATGACCAATTTTGTGGTATGACTTCTTTAAGAATGTAACATCAGATTAGGTGGAGTAAAACCTGTGGAAGAAGAAAATAGCTTGCCAAAGTTTTTCAGGGATGAACTCAGTGTGAGAGCACAGGATAAGTATAAACAAATAAGTAAATGAAGAAGCAGCTGGAGCAGATAAGAGTAACAGCTCAGGGAATTATTATAAGGCATGAGAAAGCAGGCAGTGTGTGTGAAGGATTTAACTCTGATGGTCCCATTAGCTACAGGCAATACTGAGTTTAAAGAGCCCAAAGTCCCTGCAACAGCTAAGATCAATGGGAATCTGTTCTCTTTGGTTTTTATTAGATGAAGAGTAGGTTAATGGATTCACTTGTCAGATTAATTTGATACTTGATTTATATATAAATACTAGCCCTTACAGGGAAATATTACTTGACTCTTTTGACTATGACCTAGCACATTCAAATAGGGCAGCTCTTTGCCCTTTGTTGTTTTTGAGAAACATAAACAAATCATGCAAGGTGATCTGGGAGTCATGTGTATGTTTGTGATTTCGGTGAGATTGTTTCTCATGGCAAATAACCTAAACAAAAGAATAAGCAAAAACCCCCAAAGCAGCCAATACAGTCATTTACCTTTACAAGATGGACTCAAAACAAGCAGGCTGCCACATGGGGCTTGGTTCACTGATTCACTAAGACCAGTGTGAATCCTTGTTATTGTTTCAACAGGCTCTAGATCAAACCTCAGCTTCTCAGACTCTGTGCTCAAGCTCAGCTGGTTAAGTTGCTTTTCCCTGCAGTTCGTGGTTGAGAATCAGGGCCAGTGTTATGCACTTGGCAAAGCAGATATTTGACTGCTGGGTGTAAAAATGATTATGATGCTGGTGTTTAGTCAATGAACATCAGGACACAGGACAGGCAGGCTGGGGTCATGGAAGGAGGTGAGATACTTGTGGAAGGGAAAGGAAAAACAACTTTGCTAACTCCATGCATCTCATTACCTCAGCTGCATCCCCCCGGAACAGCCCTGAAGCCCTACTCAGCCTCTTCCCTACCACATCCATCGCCTGCAACCAGAGAAGCCACCTCTCAATCCCCTCTGATGGGGGCACACACCTCTGTTCCCTCTCTGAAAAGTCCTGAGCAGATCTGGGTTGGAATCTGCTGTGTTAAAATCAAGGCAGGACAGTAGAGTTTATCTGACAGCGCTTCTCATCCCTTTTATTTAAAACAAAAGGCCAGTGTGTGCAGTCAGTGATGAATTATTTCTTTGGTTTTGGACTAACAACCTGTGTCAGAAGTGTTGAGAATCCCACTTCCATTAACAGCTGGGTCAAGGTGCTGTGTGTTTTAATCCTGTATGTTTTATGTATAAGCTCTGTCACATCTATGAAGCTACAGATGTGTTTAGAGCCATCTGTATGCCTGGTGTGTTCTCCAAATTCTTCCCTCACTGTGTGCTGTGATAGTCAAGATAATGCTGCCTTTAAAAATATGCTTTTGAGATCTTGAGATCTTCAAGTCTGAAAATGAGGACCTTTGCTACTCGGGGTTGACCAGGTTTATGCATTTGATATGAAAATTGCAGCAAGGCAAATATCTCAGTCATCCCCAGAGGACATTCCCAAGGCAGGAGGACCAGCAATGGGCCAGTCTCACTAGGATACTGCTGGGAGCAGCCAAAGAGCCTGGGGGGATTTTCAGCTCCCAAAGTGAACACACACGAGGCCATGCCTACCTACAGCATGCCAGGAAGTGATGGATTACCTGCAGTCAGGAAGCATGCTGGGGCTCCTGAGCTGCCCTACTATCAGGACAATGGCAGGGAGCTCTGCTCAATCCCAAAACACAGGAGGATGCAAACGAATAAAGTTTGCTGAAGCTTGCAGCTCTCCACAGCACTTTGTCATGGTCCTATCTACTCAGGAGCTGTGATCTCCTGTGGGGTATTCCCAGAGTTCCCATTCTCCTCAGCTCTGCAAGATCCAGTGTCCATGTTTGAGCCCTCTGCTTTTGCATTGGGTTTGTGTGGCCAGGTTTTGGTCGTGGGTGGCTTCTTTGAAAAGCTGTCAGAAATTTCCTCCATGTCTGACAGAGCCAATGTCAGCAGCTCCAGGATGGATCTGTGCCAGCCATGGCTGAGCCCAGCAGTGACAGTGGTAATGCCTCTGGGATCACAGATTTTAGAAGGTGAGGAAAATTTCCGCTCAACAGCAGCCAGAATGAGAATATATGAGGGAAACATCCCTGCAGACACCCAGGTTGGCCAAGGGGCAGGAGGTCCTCCAGGAGCATCCCACGAGACAACTTCTGGTGATGCAGCTGTGCCCCTGCAGCCCATGGAGGTCCACAGAGGAGCAGAGATCCACCTGGAGCCCATGGAGGAGCCCAAACCAGAGCAGGTGGATGCCTGAGGGAGGGTGAGAGCCTGTGGGAAGCCCATGGTGGAGCAGGCTCTTGGCAGGACCTCTGGTGCTGTGGAGAGAGGACCCCATGCTGAACCAGGTTTGCTGGCAAGAGCACCAAGAGCTGCAACCTGTGCTAAGAACTCAGAGTGGAGAAGTTAATGGAGAACTGTCTCCCCACATGAAAGACCCCACACTGGAGATGGAAGAATGTGAGGAGTCCTCCCCCTGAGAAGGAAGGAGAAAGACAAGTGGTGAGCTGACCACTTCTGTGAGCTTCCATTCCTTGTCACCCTGCACTGCTGGGAAGGAGCAGGGACAGAGAATGGTAAGAGCAGTTGAGCCCAGGAAGTAGGGATGGGTGGGGTGAAGTTGTTTCAAGATTTAGTTTTATTTTTCATTATCCTGCTCTGATTTGACTGGGAATCAATCAAAAACTTTTCCCCAAGCTGAGGCTGCTTTGCCCTTGATGGTTACTGGTGAGTGATCTTCCCCTGTCCTTACCTTGATCCACAAGACTTTTGTTTTATTTTTTCTCCCCTGTCCAGCTGAGTAGAGGCTTGATAAAAGCAGCTTTGGTGGACATCTGGTGTCCAACTCACCACAACTATTTGGAGACCTCAGTGGGTACATCACAGAGTTGAGAAGGCTATTCACTGTTGTACCATGTCAAGGATATTTTTGAAGGAAAACAACTTGGGGAAGCCACCTGGGTCTTTATTGTAACCAAAAATAAAGTAACAATACCTGAGGCTGTGATTTGTAAAGAAATGCTGGCAGTAGCATGGAAAAAAACACAAGAGACCTAGCTCTCGTGAGGACAGGCTCAGGGCTTGGGTAATTCTTTCTGCATCTTCTACAGAACATGGCAGTGGATGTAGCTTTGCCACCCTTGTCTGACTGGTTTATCATCTGGATCTCCAGGCCCAGGCTGGAAGGACCCCGTTCTGCAAGGCCCAAGGACATCCCTGTGCCAGGAATTGCTGCAGTAGCTGTGTCCCAGCAGACATGGCAGGCAGTGCTTTCCTCACTTGGACTGCCCTCAGAGCTGGCTGCCTTGTGGCATACCTTGAGTCAACTCTGTACTGCAATCTGTATTCTCATCAGAAGCTTCAGAGGTATAAAACACAGCTCTGCCTGCTTTTGCTAGACTTTCCCAAGCTTCCTTCAGAAAGATAAGTAGGGCCCTTGGGGTATTAACAGAAGTAGGTAGAGTGTATTTTTCCTTTGGCATATGCAGCCAGGAGCCAGCCAGCATCTGTCCTGGAGGTGAGTTAGGAAAGGATTGTGACAGAGGAAGATGCAGAGGCATGACCCAGAAGAGATGACTAATAAAAAATGACTTAAGAGCTCTTCTCTGAGGATCAAAGGTTAAGTCTAGGTCAATTGTAATAACTGCATTGCTTCGCCAGTCAGGACATGTGCAATGTCCTAGAGGAACATCTAAAGCATATTCTCAAATGGCATTAAAGTGGCTGCCATTTGCAAAGGATTGGCAGGTATAGTTTTACACTGGCCTGAAGCTTCTCAGGAACAGGCTCACAGAATTATTTATTTTCTCAAAACCTCCCCAGTGAGCAAGGAACTTTCCCTGGGTAAAGCCAAGATCACTGAGTTCCCTGAAAACACCCTCTCCTTCAGCAGCATGCCTTGGAAAGCGTGGCAAGACAAATGGGAAAATGTTCCCACTCCCATGGCTTAGACTATTATTGCTGCTCAATAGAAACTAAGCAGAGTCTATTTACTTATCCTAAAAATGGATAAAAGCGTGCAAGAATAGCAAAATGTGGGGAGAATTGATGAATAAAACAAGTAGGAGTCTGCCTGTCTGCACTATGTAGAGTAATGCTGTGGAGAGATACCCAAGCCAATGCAACATAAGCTAACCAAAGAATCAGAAGTAGGGCAGCATCCTATACTGAAAGATTTTAAGCACTAGGATCCAATTCAACTCCCAGGCATCCTTTGTTCTCTGCTGCAAAACTTGGCAATGCTACTTCATGTTTGTTTCACACACTGGTTTGGGAAGTGCTGATTCAATGAGATGTTTTTCCTGCCAGTGCCTGAGCTTGCTGCCTCACTGCAAATGGGAGTTTAGTCACGGCATTTTGCCTGACACATACCTTCCCACCCACTTGTCATTATCAGTTTAAGTATTTCCGTCTCACACAGGGGTACACAGTAAAAATATATTACAAAGGATAAAAAGATTTAGTCATCATCAGGAGTTCAGTTAAGCCTACATAGCTGGATGCTCAGAAGAAATAAGGTTCTTAATTGGATAGATTTCTATTTGAAAAAGCAGCATGGCCTGATGTGGAGCTTCTCCTAATGAAACAACTGTCCAGAAGCACCAGTGGGCAGCACAGGGAGTGGCTAACTAGTCACTAGAAAATCCTTCTGCTCATCAGCTACTTACCATTAACTTTTTAAGGACACATTTTTTTCCTGAGCAAGATTGATTAGCATGATTAGACACTGCTCATTTGCACATTAATAGGAGAATATGTTTCGTTTTGGTCCAGCTGGATCATAACCGTGTGCATTTTCAAGGTGAGCTATCCATAAGGCTGCTCCTTGAGTTTCATAAAGAAGATGGGTTAATAGCTAGATGGAGCTCTAGTATGGACAATTCTTCTGGGTTCTCCCTTATTGCTTATTCCCATTTGCTTTTGAACAACCTTTTATTCAGAAAATGCCCCACCTGTGATTGTGTAGTGTGTGTTAAATGTGAAGTGTGGGGCAGAGAAACATGGATAGTTCTCACTGTAAGCACTACATATGGTACGAGAGAAAAGGTCCTGTTCTCTTATTCCCTGTGGCACTAAACTGGGCTGGGGCCCTCACTGGGAGCAGCTCTATTTCGCTGTGAAGCTGATAATTAAAATGTCACTTGAGTTTAATTCTCCTTCACAGAACTAGACTTTTCAGACCTTTATGGGGAGTTTTTGCTTCTGTTTACTCCAGTAAAACAATATTTGGCCACTGCTGAGTGGTTTCCATAATCCCCTTATAAATATCTGTGAGAGGGAGTCAAGAGTTGTTGACAATTTTTTCACTATGTGTGGCATTCAGAGGATTATTCCAGATTTTAAAGCAAGTTAAAACTTGGCTTCAGACATTATGATAAATGAGGTAGAGAACTGAGACCATTACCCATTTTACCTGACTGCTTTGGGAACAAGCAGACATTTAGATCTTTTTTTGTCATTTCAATTTATCCAAAAGTATCATTTTATGGTGCAAGTGAATGTCCGACCAAAGGCTCTTTACCAATTATGTATGTCACATACTGACCAAAGACACTGATAATCAGAAATCAGTGTGTTTGTTGTTTTCCTGGCCACTGGAATGGTATATAACTTTCTCCTTTTT
Source organism: Zonotrichia albicollis (assembly GCF_047830755.1). Classification (NCBI taxonomy): domain Eukaryota; kingdom Metazoa; phylum Chordata; class Aves; order Passeriformes; family Passerellidae; genus Zonotrichia; species Zonotrichia albicollis. The sequence goes on from NC_133819.1 coordinate 144,261,218, forward strand.
TTTTCTTTTTTCTTTTCTTTTTTGATTTTAAAATGGTATAAAATTTTATAAATTTGCAGACCCTTGAGCAACTTCATGTGAGAAATTATCTACTCATGAAGGAAGAAGGATATGTGTATAGGAAACAATGAAGACTTAAAAAATTAGAAGACATGTAAGTCCTGTTCTTTATCCTTTCATGAAAGGAAATAGGGAATCTAGAGATAAATTCTGTTTCACATAGGCAGGTTGAGCTGTATCAATCCCAGAAGTCATTCTTGCCTGTCAGAGAAATGACAGGAGAAAATCTAAAGCACTTGAAACATTATTTGCTGCTGATCAGATTTTATATCTGTATAATTTTATAACATAAAATGTTCCTGTAGTTGCCTCTACATGTCTAAGTGCAGTACTGCTTGTGATGCCTTTTATCTTATACAACTGTCATCTGTTCATGGGTGAAAACACTGACATTTCATTTTGGGGAATTTCATTTCCCAGCCAGGATCAGGTTTGGTGAATTAGTACTTTACAAACCAGTGTGCCATGAGAGCTCACTGCGCTGCCTGTGCATTGTCTGAAATGTGCCTGGGAGAATTTTCCACTCTTTTCCATTGTGTCCTGCTTGATAATCTCCTAGAACTCAAACATCAGGTGGCTGAATGCTTGAGGGCCATGGCCAGCACATCTAGGGTCTCATTTGAGTGCACAAGGGATTATGATTATAATTTTCTGCTGGTTAGAGGGACTTGAGAAAGGTTTCAGGGTCCTGAGATCTTCCTAGAAAGTTCCCTGATTTCTTGTAAGCTTCCTGCTAAGAATAATACCCAAAGAGTGTCATTAATTTATTTCTCTTTTGAGTTCCCCAACCCCAAAACAAGACCATAGGGAATTATTGTAGATGATGGCAACCTGGAACTGAAGGGATGTTACCTGATAGATACAGATAGCCAAGGCAGGATCTCCTGTACCCAGGCCACTCCAGACAAATGGGAATCTGCCTTGTTTTTAAAGACCTCCAGTGTAGAGGTGTCACAGCATCCCCAGGCAATTCCTGTTCTTTGCTGTTGTTATCATTAGAAATATTTCCTAATGTCTGACGTAAATCTTCCTTGCCAGAAGCCGAACTCATTATTCTTGTCCTGCCCACTATAACCAGAAGCTACTTCTACTTCAGTAGTTACCCACACTTCCTTTCCCACCAAATGCAATTTTGTCCTTTAATTCTGATGTAATGGTGGAGGGTGATTATGTTCACAGGAGTAGAACAGACGTGTTGACAAGCATTCCTCAAAGCTTTACTATTTCTTGGCATTGGGAGCTGTCATGCGTAGTGTTACTGTGCTAAAAATGTAGCTGTCTTCACATGCACAGAGATCAGAAAAGACTTTTAAGGTTAATGCAGGCATAGAGAGTACAGATAGAAAGCAAACATCTAATTAGGTGATGTACAAAATGAAGAAGGTAATTTTATTTTGTCTGGTTGTGTACATTTTGTATCTGTTAAAAAGTGCGCTGAAGATAATGAGGGTATGTGCACTTGGTCGCTTAAGACAGGGCTAACAAATCTTTCAGGACTAATCTGCACCTCTAAGCCTTTGCCAGACCAAACCTGCCTCTCAAAACAGCAAATTCCAAACATGTTGAATACCTTAACATGAGTTCAAGTTTTTTTTTCACACAGCCTGGGCTTCAACTGTCTCAGTCATAATAGAACCATACACTGTCAGGTACCTCAGCCTTGACATTTCCCAGCCTAGCACACAGGTTGTGGAAGGGACCAATCTCTCCTAGCAGTAGAGAACAACACTGTAGTTCCTACATTTGAGCTACTTATCATGGAATCACAGATTGACTTGGGTTGGAAGGGACCTTCAAAGATCATCTAGCCCACACTGCACTGCCATGGACCATCCAATCTGGCTTTGAACACTTGCAGAGATGAGACATTCACAGCTTCTCTGGAGAACTTGTTTCACTGCCTCATTACCCTCATTGCAAGAATTATGTCCTTCTCATATTCTTTTAGTTTGAAGCCAATACCCTTGTTTTAGTACGAGTCCCAGTAAAAAGTGTCTCTCCATCTTTCTTGTAAGGCCCCTCTATATATTGAAGGGTTGCAAGGAGCTGTCCCCAAAGTCTTCCCTTCTTCATGCTGAAGAGCCCAACTCTCTCAGCCTTTCTTCCTTAGAGTGGAATAGAGGGACAGGATCACCTCCCTTGACTTGCTGGCCATACTGCTTTTTATGCAGACCAGGATGTGGCTGGCTTTCTGGGATGTGAGTGCACATTGCCAGACCATATCTAATTTCTGTCTGTTTATATCCACAAGTCCTTCTCAGTTCATCCATGACCCTGTCTGTGTGATACTGAGGATTTCCCTGACCCAGCTGCAGCACCTTGCCCTTGGCCTTGCTGAACTTCATGAGGTTTCCACGGGACCACCTCTCAAGCCTGTGCAGGTCCCTCTGGGTGCCATCCTTTTATCCAAGCCTGTTCAGAGTACTTGCAGTGTACTTGCTGTCCTTTCATCAGGGGCTGTGTCAATACAGTCGAGTTCATGTTACCAAACACACTCATCTCCCTGTGCTGCATCCCATGCAGTCTGGGAATTGCACTGGCTGATTCTCTGTTCTCTGGGACAGCAGCCCAAAGTGACTTGTACAGGTGTAGATGCCTTCACCTGGGACACCTGCAATTAGTGACACATCCTTTATGTAAAAGGAAGCCACAAGTGCTCAATGCCAAGCTCAAGCCACCAGTACAGATAGAAAATGTATGAGTCATGAGGTTTCTATGCTTTCACTTCTTTTTAAACCCAAGGGTCAGCACAGGCTCAGATGGAAAATCTTTCCCTCCATTTCAGAGGTGTCTGCATAGACTCTACTGCAGAAACTCTGCCTTTGAATTAAAAAAAAAAAAAAAATTAAAAATTGTTGAATCACTATACAAGGGTGCCGCAGACTCCCAGTTAAAATCTGAGAATGGCTATGCAGTTTTGAGGACTTTGTTTTGCAGAAAGACAAACTTAACTAGCAGCTTGATTCAGAAATCCATCTGAATGGTTTCTACATTGTAAATTTATGGATAATTAGTTTGTCAAGCTTTAGCTACAAAACAGGAAGTCTCATGATTGTTTATTTGTACAATGCAAAATATGATTGAGAATAATGTAAAAGTATTTCATTGGTCAGTCCTTCTTGTCATTTCACTTTATTTTCAAAACGATGTGAGACTCAAGACTCTCGATTTCTCTCCAGGAATTTTTGCAGCTGTGTTTAAACCAAACATTCATTTTCTTATAGCAACACAATGACTATGTTTTTGCAACAGTTCAGTAAGTCATGGATGTTATCTGAAAGAGTTAGCTAGTTGGTATCTGGTGTTTGTTTAAATGAAAATTTTGTTGTTGCTGTATCTTTTCCATCAGAGGGGCTTTCTTTACTTGCCTGTAAACAGAGAATTTGAATCCTGTCTACAGAGACTGCTTTTCTTTTTTATGTTTCAAAACTCAGTTTTTGCGACACACTAAAACTGCTGCAGAAACTTCTACTTTGTGAGGCAGAGTTTGCTGCCCACTCATAGAGCAAAATCCTAAAGTCTAGAAATACAGATCAAAAATTTAATCTAAGAGTTGAACACAGCCATGCAGAAAATCTCAGTGCTTTCTCCTTTATTGCACATAGAGGCTGGACACACTATCACTTTGTTAATGCTGCTATTTAGATAGATCTTCTTGGATGTTGAAGCACTAAGCATCTTGATTCACAGATATTTTCTAAGCAAGGGTATTTCTGTGACATTAAGTTGAACTTGAAATTGGAAGTGTTGAGTGAAGTATTTTAGTGTTTTCTATCTAGCTGACTGCAGTTTATCCATATGAAATCTGATCTGATCATCGAAGGACCCTAACAGAAGCAAATGAAATGTTTTATCACCAGGAATCTCTTGAGATGACTTTCCAGAAGATGTAAAAGGCTGCTATATGGGCTGTCCTCCTTATGCTGGAGCAAATCTGCAGTATGAGGGCATATGTCTGACAAAAAGTCCTCATTCCATCTATGATCTTATTTTGGCCCCATTCAGCAGCTTCCAAATGCTTCACACTCTGAAACAGTAGGACATAATAATCCCTTGACCAATGAACTGTTGCCCTCTGTCAAGAAGAGAGCAGAGCTGGCTCTGAGACTCCAAACTCCTCCCTGGCTCAGTACCAAGAAATCCCAGAGGCTGATGGAAGTTGTCCTTTGTTTCAAGATTACGTTATTCTTGCTCAGCTAATATTTTGACCTGACATCCAAAATTAATTTTATCAAACTTACTTCAACTGTCTCAGCTCAAGACACAGTCCCTCCCTTGTTGCCTTTGTGCAGGGGAAGTTTGGGCATGGCTTTGAGATGGAAATGGTTTTATGTCACTGTGTGTCCTCTGTCCACTGACAGAGTGGGCACAAAAGGAGGTCACAGTCATTAGACATCCACAATACAGCTTAAGCTAAGGTCCTGTGGGAAAGAAGAAGGGGGGCATATTGGTATTTAAACATCTGAATTTCCTTCATTCTCTTTTTCTCAGAATGATTTTAAAGTTCCAAGGAAAGCCAGTGCTCCATGTCTCCACTGGCAAATGGTAAGAAGATTAAAATGATAGTCCACATCACTCTGTGAGCCTCCAAGTGTTCACCTGGAACTGGATTGATTACTTCAATCCCATCCTCAGCGCTGGAAAAGGATCTCAATCATGACTTCAGGGGAGAGCACAACAGCTTCAAACCTGCCTTCATGATGCTAAGCTCACTGAAAATAGCAATAAAACCACAAGACAGAGCAATGTTCCAGTTGCTTCTCAGCTGGAAACTCTGGGGAGGCAGTAAACAGAAAGCCTGCCACTTCCAGGGAGGTGTTTGTTTGTGTTTTTCCTAATGAAGCTATTCTAAAGAATGGAGCCCTGCACTCCCACCATGCAGTGGCAGCCTTAACCCAGCCCCTGTTGTGATAAAAGCAGTACTCAGAGAGGAGCAGGATATGGCAGTCATTCATAACTTCAATTGTGTGTTTTCAAACATCAGTAAATAGATGCTTTTCAGAGTAAAAAGGAGTGTGAACAAGCACTCTTCGAAATGCTTTCCCTCAAAAGCAGCCAGCTGCTCCTGGCTCAGCTGCCCTCTGCAGTCAGGCACAGAGGGAACGTGGCAGCCCTCTTTGGCAATGGTGGGCAGGTGTTTCTGGCTCCAGGACCTCCTGTGTTTCCCACAAACCATCTTGGTCATTTCAGAGGCTAAGTCTGTCAAGTTCATGCTATGCTTCTGCCTCCTGTTGAAGTTTCCTGCTCTGTGTGGGGTGAGAATTTCACCTCTCTAAAATACAGCTGCTGGGATCTGAGACAAGCTTTCATGGCAGCAGTTAACATTTCCTATGAGGCATGCGAGCTGGGGGGCTTCTTCTGAGGTTAGTAAGGTCCCCAGAAATAGCTTTCTCCACCTCTAGCATTCAGGGAAGTGCAATAACTTTTTTAACCCTTACCCTAGATCTCCATATGCCAGAAAAAAAAAAAAAAAGGCAGTTTTTTTCCCCTGACATTCCCATGTGTCACACCCTCATTACAACATCCTTCTCTGGGAGAATTCCTGTGCGTGAGAAAGAAAAAAGTGAATCTGAAGTGACTTTACTTGGTCTAACTCTGGGCAAAACTTCTGCCAGCAGTTACTCCCACACATAGCCATTGCTCAGAGGTAAACATAAAACTTGAGTTAAGATTTATATTCTTCTGTCAAAAGGGCTCAAAATGTCAGAATCAAAACTTGTAAGAGAGGAGCATGGTGTATGCTGGTGAGTTGACTTAATTCACAAGTCAACAACAGAAATAATTTCAGTGCCAGGCTCATAAACACTTTTTGAAAACCATCCCAGTGATTCATACACTGAAGAACACGTTGGTGGCAGCTGGAGCTGTTGCAGTGTCACAGTCACTGAAAGGGGCATCAAGCTCACGTGGTGATCTCTGGGGTAATTTCCCAACTCTGCTGGCTGGAGGGGTGGGTTTGCACCAACTCCTGCCTCATGCACTCATGCCAGAGCACCCACCTGCCTGCCTGTAAAGGGGATGCTCCCTCTGGGAAGCAGACTTGTGGGACACGGCTGCAGTTACAGCCCCTTGGCATATTACATATGTGGTGGCTTGAATTTCACAGATTTTCTGTCCTTTTTGTCAGTCTGAGACTTTGAACAATGAATGTGATAAATGACGAATTTTAAAACAGGGCTACACATTTCATCCAGATATATTTCCTTGGGAAGTTTGAGAGACATACTCCCAACTCTTGGTAGAAAAAGTCAGCACTCATAATTTGGTGGAAACCATATGCTTTCCCCGAAACAAACACTGGAAGAAGAAAGCCAAGTGAAATCTGATCTTTATTAGTGCTTGGATGCTTGGCATGTGGTACCCAGGAAAAGGGGACTGTTGAGTACATCAAACACACATATAGAAGTATATGGTGACACAAAATGTTAAATACTGACAAGTCTCCTTTGGAAATTATATTTTCCCAAGATGTTATTTTCAGGCTGCACAAGGAGCAGGAATCTTACATATAATGTGAAGAAATTGTGCACATTTAAAAATCAACCTCATGATGCTGCTTGTCATGTGAAAGTTTCAGCTGAATGCTAATGAGGAGAATCTGTTTTCAGCTAAGCCAATGTAAACTCAGGGAAACTTCACTGACTTTGGTGAAGTCACTTCAGATTTGCACTGTAGCAAAATTTGATTGGAACATTTGCTTTCATGTAACTTTTGTGGCTTTATTCCATTCATTATATATGACCATAATTTATGGAGGTTCCACATGCACATGCAAGTTAAGGCAATTTGGTTTCTTTTATTAAGCTATGAGTCTGTTTTATAATCAAAGTAAATCAGGCTCATTTGCACACCAAAAAATCTTGGTGTGGATTTCTGTCTGAGGGAGTGGAGACAAAGTATCCTGCTTGCTGACTCTAGCCAAACTATGCATTTAGCTTACCCAGTCAATTTTCATGGTGACTCAGTGCAATTCATTTGCTCTAGTGAGATATGCAAATGCTAATTTTTGAGAGCTGTATTCGAATTTAATTCTTACCAATGCATATGAATTAATATGAAGGACTTCGTTAATGGTTCACTGGAGTTTCACCATGATAATTAAGGAGTGAATATGGCTTGACACAGGGGAGAGGAGAAGCCACAAAGATGATCACATTACAGAGTTGTAAATTTTCACATTAACTTTGCTCTGCCTGTTCCTTATCACTCTCTGACTGTCCTGGAGACATCCAAGTGAAGATGTGTCCATCAGTACCTCTTGGACTCCTTCCCCCAAGTCTGAGTACTGACATGCATGACGGGAAACCTGAGGTCCTATCTCTCCTCTGACTCTCTAAATGCTCATTGACAGGAAGCATAAACCCCAATTCTTTTTCTGCATGAGCTAAGACATGATAGCTCTGAGCTAGCTGCAAACTCACAGTGGATCTGGCCAAACAACTGCATTTCTCTACCTTAAGGACAGAGTAATTCCTTAAAGGATGGGTTCTGTACTAGGAATAGTAGGAATTTCATTGCTTAGGACACAGGTCTATCTGACATTTAGCTGAAGGGAGACACCCTGTATCATTTTAACTCCCCTAAGTATGGGGCAAGGTGTGCTCTTCTTGCTGTGTGATGAGTTCTGTTACCTGACCCTGACTGCTGCAACCAGGCCTGCCCATTGTGTCTCCCAGCAGGGAAGGAATGCAGAAATTCTGTTTCTCACCTAAGTAGTGGAGTGAAAGGCTCCCAGCTTTAAAAGGCTTGGTTGGAGTTAGCAGATTTACCTTGGCAGTACTATGAATGTATTTGTGAGTACAGCGTAAAAAACAAATATCTTAGACGTGCCTGAAATCTTTTCCAGTGACACATTAATGCTAGATATTTTGAAGAATTGGCCCTCTGTGGACCTGATGTCAGATTGCTGTCATGTCAGGATGGTCATACAGAGGTGCTGTGCTTCTTTCCAGGCTCTGAAGCCTGCAGTACCTTTCCTTCTTCATCAGAATCTTTAACCTCTCACATCTTGTTCCCCATAAGGAATAATTCCTTGACACAGGCCTCTCTTGGATTGTTTGCCCTACTTCTGTGTGGCAAAATGGATTTTCAGTACTTTCCTCTTTATGTTTAGTATAATGCATAATTCATTACAGAAAATCTTCACCCTTGTCTTGGGATAACATGGAGAGGTTAAAACACAGTTGTACCCAAATGCTAGAGACAGCAGAGCTTTTTTATTAGTGAGACCTTTTCACTGCTTGGGTACTGTCCTGAATGGGCTCAATACCTGGCCATTGCTGCAGACTGCATCTCAAAAAGAAGTTTGCTAATGGAAAGGTATATTCCTACACAAGTCATTTTAGGATTGTACTGTCTATCAAAACAATGAATATATGAACAGATAAAAATGAAACACTATAAATAAAACATGGACCATCTTTTTTCAGCTTGCCACAGGTCAGCCTGAAAGAGTTGACAGCTTTTGGAAAGGCTCTGCAAAACATTTCAGCATTAAACAACTTTGACTACTAAATGCCTTTGTTTATCTGGGCCAACATCCAGAATTCATACAAAATAATTATCTACTGACACACAGACTATTTTCATGCAAGCCCTAGACATACACACAGCCATATCAGATCCTTATTACTTCTCTTAGAACTGTCCTGTAGAGATGACTGTTGCCTTTGAACAAGGTTAATGAATGCTTGATCTTGAAGCTAATGGCAGCTCCATTCTTGAGCTAGGATTGTTCAGATAAGACACACTATTTTACTACTGAGGAGCAAGTCAGGAGGAGATATTTACAAATTCTGTAAACCTGACACTATCTCACTGATTCTTCCCAAAATTTTTAGGTGGATGATGGAATGGTGTACGAGAGAATATGTTGAATTATTTGTTGCTTCCAGATACTCCTGTTACATGCATTCTACTGTGTCTGTGTAATAGCAATAGTCCATATGGAACAGTTCAGACCCCCTTCTAAATCTTTGTAAATAATATTCTGCAGAAGAATGATGGACTGGGAACATGGCATTTTTACCTTTTATTTTTTAGCTTACTATTTGAAAAAGCTGAGGATTTTCCAATGCCAGCTGAATAACATTTCCTTAATTTCTAACACTCTACCTAGCATGCTGCTTTTGTACTGTTTTATGCAGCCATGCTGTGTTCCAGGGATGGCACCTGAAGTGCTTACAGCATAGAGGTGTCTGTGGCACAGTATGAAAGGGTCTGGAAATCGTCTTAGAAGATACATAAAGACAAGGCAGCCCAGTGTGTGAACCACTGTCAGAGGATCTAGGAAACCTGGCTTTTTTTGTGGGGTCTGCCACGCTTCTCATGTGACTTTTGTCAGAGAAATCACTTCACTTATCAGCCTCTGATTATTCCATCTAGGCTCCAGATTGGCTTAAGAACTCTGCTGCTTATCACAGTACTGAAAATGATGTGTGAGCTTTTCAGATGGGTCCTCTGTACATGGCATCAATAATAAAAACCTCTTAGGGGTCCATGATCAAGTTGATTGTTCATTTCTTGAATTTCATACACCATTATTATCATAGTAATTATTACTGTTAAATTTTAGACTTAGATTTCTTTTAGAGATATAGTTCCATTTTCATTGCTTTTCACTTTGTAAAATTTCCCTTTTGAAAACTACTGATTGTTATCAGTAAGATACCAAGTGCCCTGGGTGAAGATGGTATGCCATCTGAAACTGTCACACTACTGAATTTGAATTCCCCACCAAATATATGCAACAGCTGCACTGTTGATGCAAAAGACCTAATGTAAATATGAAATGAGAAAGAAAACCAACTGCTGTGTACTGTGTAGTAAAGACAAGGGTCTATATAACTGTGAAATATTACAATTTTTTGTTAAGGGAAAGAGCATGGCTACAACCTGCCTTGCATTTTCTTTTGCACACATACAGTTCCCATGATGGGCAGAAGAAAGACATATGTGAATCATGTGAGAAAAATTTTAGAAGCCCAGATAATTGTCAGGACAATTAAAACACGGCAAAAACAGGTCATAACTAGTCTGAGCTACTATTTGTTCAAACTATCCAAAGACAAGTTTAAGAAGAGAATAAGCTACCTTCAGGGCAAGGGCAGGATGGATTTAGGCATGCTCAGAATGTTTGTCATTCTCAGCAAAAGAAATAACTAACAAGGCCATAGCCAATAATGAGATAAATTCTTGACCTGGATTCCAAGACCCACATGAATACACAGGCATGGAGAGACCCTTTGAATTTCATTTCTCAGTCTCTTCTGTGAGAGCTGTGGATGTTCTTACAGGTGTTTCAGTCAGCTGGATAAATGTTAATTCTATGGGAAAGCTCTGTCTCAGGCACAACACTTTCAAGATACAGCCTCAGTATGCAAATGAGGCAGAATTATAAACTATTAGGCTGGGATTTGTGACTATCTCCTATGCGTCCTACTTAGAAAATAGGAAATCTAAACCCTTTCCTGACATGATTTTCATTGAATCAAACAGTCCAACAGAGCAATGTACTGAGATGGCTGTTGGGTCTTATTGGTGTAGGACTTGCAGGACTTTTTCTAGGAACTATGAGGCACATTCCACCACATGGCCATTGCACAAAGCTCACACTGATAAAAACTCAACATTTTTATTCTGGTAAAAATTCCTTCCACCTCAAAAACTTCAAAATGTTTACAGTGATTTTTTTGGAAACTGACATGGCTGGAACTGGTGCAGGATTTGTGTTGAAACCGCATACAGTTTGTATGCTCTGTTTGAACAGAGGTTTTATGAAATTTAATATTAAATATGAATTTTTCAGACCTCATTTCCAATTTAAATTAAGAAGCAAGTCTGAAGATCCAGCTTGCAGGTTACTTTTCCAGGTTTTCCTTGGGTAGAGCCCCACTGCTGTAAATGTGGTCATGCCACTTCCACCAAGGTAGATCAGAATGAGCTAAAGACATAGGAATGAAACCTGGAGGTATTCACCAGGTGTGTGACCTGTCAAATGTATGTCAAAGATACATTAAATGGACATTAAGTAATAATGCATTCCAAAATCTCCCTTCTCTAAAAAGGAAAATTGCTGATTTACCATGCTGTCTTCCTCTAGAGATCGCAAAAATGAGAATACTTCTCCTACCATAATACATACCAACACGATTCATCAGTACAAAGAATACATCTCTCCAAATCCTGTTATTTTCCTATTTAGATGTCGTGGAAATCAATGAACAGATCTAATCTTGCTGTGTCATATCAGTACCTGGGATAAGATTTACTATACACTCCACACAAATAACATTGAAGTAATTACTTTTACAGCATAAAAACATAAACAGTAATTGTAGAAATTATTTTAAATTATGTGGAATAGTAAAAAGAAATCTAACATACTCCAAATTTATTCCTGATACTATCATCCTAACAGATGACAATCTTTACTTCTTTTGGTCACTAACTTATTTTGGCTTTTGAATGCAAAAGTCAGCTGATTATGATACTGTTGCAGGAAGGAAGAGAGAAAACTGAAGGGGACATTTTTGCACTGGACAACAAAGATACTCTTCATTTATGGGAAAATACATCATAATAATGCCCTTAAGTTTCCTGACATACTCGATATTTAGTTATTCCTAAATTATCAAATGCTATATAATAGAGCAATTCAGCCCTCAAACCTAGTCATAGTCCATGTAGGGAGCAGACTGTTTAACTTCAGTGTGGTAGGAAAAATCTAATGGCAATTAGTAAAGATTTTTTTCCTCGCAGAATGAACACTATGATGAGATGGGAGGTCATAAGTGTGTCTTGGGGATCAACAGCAGCATTGTGAAAAGCATTTATTCTAAAAGAAATAGTGGCATCAGAAAAAAATGATGTTATCTTAAATACATTAGAGCTAGAAATAAAACATTTTCTAAACTTCAGTGTAGTAAGATACTGAAACTGTCTTTTAATAAGAGTCATGAATTAATCCACTGTGAAAAATGGTTTATAATTTTCTTGAAGTCATTCAAGTAAAAGTCACTCAAAACTCTGCTAGGAGAGCAAAAGTGTATTCTTCCAATTCTCCTAGCAGAGTTGTGGTTCAGTACTTCCATATTATGACTTGGAAAAAAAGTCTTTGAAAATATGTCTGGGGATGTAAGCATCTTTATAAAGATGAGGGGTGTTAAGTTTGAATATTGAAGATTGTTGTTGTTTAACTCTAGTCAGCACCCCAGCCCTACCCAGCTGCTCACTCTGCCCTGGTGAGATGGGAGACAGAATCATAATGGTGAAACTGAGAAATCATGGCTTGAGATAAAGACAGCTTAACATGTAAAGCATAAGCCACACATGTCAGCAAAGCCAAACCAGGAATTCATTCACACCTTCCCATGGACAGGCAGGTGTTCAGCCACCGCCAGGAGAGCAGGGCTCCATCACACATAGCAGTGACTTGGGAAGACAAACACCGGCACTCAGAACATTCCCCACTTCCTTCTCACCACAGCTTTATGAGCTGAGCAGATGCCATGTGGTGTGGGATGTCCCTTGGGTGATTTGGGGTCAGCTGTCCTGGCTGTGTCCCCTCCCAGCTCCTGGGGCACCCCCAGCCTCCTCACTGCTGGGGTGAGGAGCAGAAAAGGCCTTCACTGTGTCAGCCCTGCTCAGGATAATGAAACATCCCAGTATTGATTACCACACTGTTTCCAGCACAAATCCAAAATACAGCCCCATGCAGCTACTATGGAGAAAATTAACTCTATCCCAGCCAAAACCAACGAGCTTTTTAATTTCAATTAATTATTAGTTATTAATTAATTTAAAGATCATAGTAGAAAGGGGCATAAACTTGTAAGACAATAATTTTATAGTGCACCAGTTCTGACTTTATTTTATAAACCTTATATAATGAGTTTTAACCCTTCTGCTGAATTAATTCTCTATTCTTTTTTAGGAACAATTTTAATCTGAATTCTTTATTAGAAAGCACTGAATGATACTAAATAGCAAAAGAACAGATTCTCATGAAAAACAGATCTAAAGACTGAACTCATTCACTTTTCTGGAACTGAGTGAAGTTCTGAAGTTTCACATCTGCAATTGATTGCTGGAGCATTTAGGGGTCACCAGTGATCAAAGGTTACATGGGACTCAAAACTTTGATTTGATATGCCAAACCCCTATAACATAAAATTCAGTGAAGCTCTTGGCACTGGATTGATCTAAATCTGAGATGAGGTGCTGGTTGATCTTACACACCAAGCGACATCATTTGAAGTGAATGGAGTGATGACTGGTGTTTTGTTTTTAATTAGAAAATCCCTATTTTAGAATAGATTTAGCTGGAGGCACAGGTAACACTGACAAATGCTTCAAAACAAAAATATTCAGGAAAAGGATGGTAGCTGTGTTATTTTATTTCAAAATTTCCAAATGTCATGGAGAGAAAGAGAAATTTCTAGTGGAAAGCATTAGAAAGATTTATATTTCATGCATGGCTTAGGATAATAATGCACAAAGAAAAGATACTGCTTTTTTTAAGAATACCATAAATCTTTATTTTTTTGCAGCTCAGTGAAAATAAAAATATTATTTAATATCAATTTATTTCTATTATAGACCTAAATGAGAGTCAACTGCAAATCAATAGAGATAGAGATTTTTATTTTAATTTTTAAACTTATTTTTAGCAAATACTATTCTTTCAACAGTTCTGCCTTTAATCCTTAATTCTGTCTATTCTGTGATCTTATTAGATGACACATTTATGCTCAGTGAAATGTCCTGGGATACAAGAAGGGGCTGCATGTGAAAATGCAGTCTGTAGCTCAGACAGAGTGAACAGCTGATGATGATCAAGACTGACATTTCAACAATATTTATGTCCTCTGTGTGCATGAGAGATAATAAGAAAGAGAGTAGTACTAAGGGGCCAGGCTATTCCATATACAGGAAAAACCTGCTTAAAGGACAAGAAATTCCCATGGGTTTCCATTCACAACTGTTTCTTCAAAGTTATCTCACTGCTGGCAACAGGTTTTGCTGCTCTATTGAAATTCCTGTGGGTTCACCCTGATAAAGCAAGAGATGTGTCTCAACTCCAAATTTCCTTCCCAAGACTCTTTCTTCCTCTGCTAGCTTCCCCTGTTGGCAGCACAGCTCTTGCAAAGGCTGTGTTCCTACAGGCTTCAGGGCTTCAGATCCGTTTCTACATCTGAAGGTAAATCCAAGCACATCAGCTGTGTCCCAAGGAGTTCTGTTGCTAGGTAAGATGAAATCGGAATTTTCCAGCTGATGAATCACGAGTGTGAGTCTCTAACCAAAAATTGTTACACAAGGAATAGCAATTCAACTGACAGAATGCAACCTATCTGGATTGTCTGTATTTTGTCCTCACCCTCCTGACAAAAATACAAGGAGTTGAGAAGTAAACAAGTTCAGTAGATATGGTCATAACCCCTGATTTCCTAAAGAAACAAGGCTTGTGGGATCTTTCCTTTTGTTTTAGAGGCCCTATAGTTTTTTTCTGTGTTTGTCAGCAGTTAAAACTCTGAGATATTTTATGTCCCTGTAGGATTAATATCAGTGAGAAGACATGAAGCCACACAGGAGAGAGTCTGTTGATTGGACAGTTCAGGAAAATGCTGCAACATTAACTTCCCTGCCAAAAGTTTCAGTCTGAGCCTACAGTGCCAAGAACCCCTGAGGATCCATCTGACCATGGCACAAGTTCACTGTAAGCCCAACCTTATTTGTTTCAGTAGTCACAGACTTCATTGTATGCTTATAGAAAACTTGTATGCAATCCCCAGATTACCAGGTTTTCCAAAGCCCTCAGTGTAATTCTCAGTCCTCCTTCCCACAGGGCCAAAGGAAATTTTGATCACTAGGTTCAAAAGAAACTTTGTGAAGCACAGATTATAGTAACACATAATTGCCTTACAAAAACTTTGAACTCATGAAAATAATTAAATCAGACATATTTTGTATAACCTGATTTGATTTGCACTTGTGCTGCAGAAGGTTTTTCAGCCTAAGCATGAGGTAGTTGATGCGCAAGTATTATTTGCATGGGAAAGCAATAGTTTATATTCTTACAATCTAGTTTATCTTCACATTCCACTTTTTTAATTGGCTTTCTCTTTGCTCAGTTGTTAATCTGCAGGATTAGTTGGTAGCAAGTGGCAAATTAAAGACAGCACCAACAAAAGGTCAGAAGGTCTCCCAGAGCTATTTCATACCCAATCCAGAAACTTCCTCTTGCTCCATTTACTCAGAGGAATGAAAAGCAGGTGAAAGTAGGGTTGTGTGCAACTGATGGCATCGAGGACTGCTTGAATATGAAGTAATGAATGAGTAGTTCTGGCCTGATTGCCCTTGGTCTGCTGGGTATTGACCTGTTTTATCTGAAGTAAACCTGAAAAGAGCCATTCTGAACTAAGGAAGAATAACATAATGGAAATGCCAGGTTACTTATTGCTATTATTATTGTGTGGCAAATCAAAACAAGCAGAGAAAAAATATAGAATAGAAGTATCCAACAATAGTTTCAGGTCGTCCTCTGATGTTTTTTGTTAATCGGTTATAGTGATTTTCTTCCTTCTGGTTAGTGTACTGTATTGTCTGTGTGCTGTAAACAGGTTGCAAATCAGACTTTGTTGTGCTGTGTGTAAGTGTAGAAGGCTCCCAATAAGTCAGAAATAATCTTACTAATTCTAAGTAATTCCCTAAAGAAAGTAATTAAATGTGTTTCTTATTTTTAAGATATTTTCCGTTTTGTTGAACCAATAAATTTTGATGTAAGTGCATGAACATAAGGATCTAGCATGCACATTATCTCACCCTTCTTGTCTTTTTCAGAAGATAGAAATATATTGAGGGAAAGACCATTTTAAATGTTCTTGGCTATTCTGAGACTTTTGTCCCTGACCAAATCTAAGGTCTGTTTGCTCTCACAGAGAAGGTACCATCTTATGTTCACAGGTCTGTACAGTCACAGAATGGTTTGGGTTGGAAGGGACCTTAAATATCATCTCATTTCAACCCCTCTGCCATGGGCAGGGACACTTGCTACTGGAACAGGTTTCTCGAAGCCCCATCCAACTTGTCCTTGAGCACTGCCAGGGATGGGGCAGCCACAGCTTCTGTGGGCAGCCTGTGCCAGTGCCTCACCACCCTCACAGTGAAGAATTTCTTGCAGCTAACCTAACCCTACCTTCTTTCATTTTAAAGCCACTCCACCTAGTCCTATCACTCCATGTCTTTGTGGTCAGTTCCTCTCCAGTTTTCTTCTAGCCCCTTCAGACACTGGAAGGTGCTGTAAAGTCTTCCCAGAGCCTTCCCTTGAGGCTGAACAGCCACAGCTCCCTCAGCCTGTC
Source organism: Zonotrichia albicollis (assembly GCF_047830755.1). Taxonomy (NCBI): domain Eukaryota; kingdom Metazoa; phylum Chordata; class Aves; order Passeriformes; family Passerellidae; genus Zonotrichia; species Zonotrichia albicollis. The sequence goes on from NC_133819.1 coordinate 144,277,636, forward strand.
CTTACAGGAGAGGTGCTCCAGCCCTCTGATCATTTTTGTGACTCTTCTCTGGGTACACATCCTTCTCATGGAGGAGAACCCAGAGCTGAACACAGGAATCCTGGTGGGAAGTATATGCAGATATATATTGATATATATACGGACATATATGGATATATGGAAGTATACAGGCAGTGGAGCTGAAAGATAAATTAAAAAAATTGTGAGTAAACCTGCAGCGTAAACCAGTCTGCTCGGAAAGGAATTTTAGTTTCCAAGAAAACTAAAAACTTTCATGTTAACAGATAGTATACAGTGAACATTTCTTTCTTTTCACAGTACTTTTCTTTAAGTTAGAGGTGTTATAAGTAACTGTAAAATGAGAATGTCCATTGAATTAGTGTGCAAAATGTGAAGGGGCACAATTTTCCAGTGTCAGAAATCTGCATTTTTGCCATTCTTCAGTTCAGAAGCCTAAAGAATAGGCAAATAATACAAAGATACAAAGAAAAGGCAAATTAAGTTTAACGCTAGATTCAAATGCAAGCACTTTTTAACTTTGCTTCAATAATTTGTTCTTTTCCAATATGTGCATTCCCCCCTGCTTTAAAATACTCAGACTACCTCCATCTACTGAAATGGTGCCTTTACTTTCTAGTAAATATTTTGACTAGGATTTTTTAAAAAATGAAAACAAACACACAACACAAATTATTACATTTTATCTGGTGGTCATCTAATGTCACAGTCTGGTTTGAATGCAGTTGGTACCAGACTGTAACACACATTACACAAACTTAGGGAGAAAACATGCTTTCTTTCACATACAAACAAGTGAAGGCTATGAGAACAACAAACACAAAATGTTAATGACTGTAGAAATGTCAATAGAAATATTGATCAGGAAAGGTCATTGTGTACTTTAAGTAAAAAGACTTCCCCAACTAGTACCTTTTTCTTGTCTGATGGAAGGAGGGGAAGGAAAGCAAGTGTACATTTTAAAGAAAAGAGCAAACACAACTTTATTGGTTAAGTGATGTATGTAAAGAAGACAACTAGTAAAACATTCTGACTTTCAGATGCCTAGGAAGATTATTGCCAGCATAAATGTCCTTGGTGTAGGAAACAGTCCTAACTCTGTTTAAGTCCCCATCTCGCGGTGGATTGGATGTGTTCACATGTCAAACAGATGGTTTTTTTTCTTTTTCACAATCCTTCTTTCATCAGACAACATGTGGCAATTTAGAAATAATAAATGTTTTTGTAAAAGTATTCATTAGAATCTCTTTGTGCAAGGCATGCTGTTTCCTTTTTTAGACTTTTTTTATCAAGGATTTTTTTATTGAGATTACCTCACATGATCTTCTTGAATTTACTCTTCATGGAGTGAATACATTGTCTGCTTCAGGCAACTAAAACAGTGTGTAGAGTCTAGAAGGTGGTAAATTATTGTAATTTGATCAGCCTCAAGGATGGAAGTAAAGCTGGTTTTATCCTCTGGATAAAATGCTATGCCATGTGGCAGATTTTGAACAATATTTTGCTCTCCAGGGAGAAAGAGATAGTATGGGGAAAAAGAAGGTTCATGTAAGTAGTGGAGACTTCTTAGCTAGAAAACCCAGCAAGGACAGTTACACAGAGGCATCAGCACTGCTTCAGCAGGTGCCTGAGCTGCAGATTACTGGATGCTGGAATATGTGCAGTGAATTATTTCTGGATATGCTTTTTGTATTCTTTCTGAGGCAATGCCAGGAGAAGGTACCAGGCAACCCCTTGGGCTGACTTGTGTTGGCTGTTTGTGCAGTTTTATGACTGAAACAAAGGGATTCCAAAAAGCCTGTGCTGCTGCAGGTGAAGACTGCTGTATGATTGTCATCTTTTTCAGTGCCAACTTTGGTACTGAAAGTATGTTTTGTGCATCATCCTATCCTACAAAGGAGCAGAATAAGAGTTGGAAAGGAGAAACTGTCGAAGACAAAAAATAGCTCCATAACACAGGAGATTTTCTACCAGAAAAGTTCAGAGATATGAAGATGAAGTGTTTTTTAATTTCTGTCCCCCCTTGGCATTTCCGCCCCACCCAAATACCCTAGAACTGAGAAGTGCAGAACTGAATCCAGTGCGCTGGATTTCCTATTTATTCCATGTGTCTCTTTTATTTCCCCTCTGTGTTCCTAACATTTGCCTGAAGATATTTCTTCCTTTGTAATATTCCCAGTGTAAGTCTAGCTTCATTTTCCCTTGCAAATGCTGCTTTTTCTACAGTGATATTCATCTATTACCCATTTTTTGGGGAAACTGGAGAAAATGTTTGATCTTTTCTCCTGCTTCAGCATTCAGAGTTTGTATGGTATCAGCCAGGAGACTGAAGCAGCAGATTGGCACCCCACCCCAGGATTTCCAGAGAATCTGAGCCCTACCATCCAGCATCCAAGACCAGACAAGGTTGCCTGGCTCAGGCTTTGATATCAGACTGCAGGTCTGACAACCCTGCAATCTGAATGGTGCCAGAACAAGATTTATCCAGAGTGTGACAAAGCAGCATAACTTGTAGCAAAGACATAGTTAAAGTATTTATTCATCCTGATTTTGCAAGGTATTTATCTCTTGCTATAGCAGCCTCAAGCGTTTTCATGTTGGCATTTCTTATAAAAACCACTGCCATTTACTGCCATAATTTTTTTTTTTTATGATCACTGGATTTTTGCTCTCAATCAGTTTGATTATAGCTCCACTGGGGGAGTCTGAGAGCCCATGGGTTAAAAATTATAATTAAATACTCAAGACTGCAATAATCACATGTAATTTTATTAGGTGGCCCCTCAATTCAATTTCTGCTCTGCAAGAGAGATTCTCACTCACTCACTCTATGCATATGCAATTATGTATGAGAATTAGTTACAGTGTCTTCCACAGAGATTTAATCCTTCACCTTTCCCCCAAAAATGAAAACGCAAGAACATTCAACAGAACATCTCTGCATAACATGTTAGCCACTACTGTGAATGGAATTTTGTTCAGAAATATGAAAAAGCTCCTATTTCAACCCAGCATGAACTAAAGTTCTGTGTGTCATTAGCACTAACCAGAGTCACTTTCCCACTCAAGGAAACAAGTGGTACCTCTGCAGCCCTTTGTACTAATTGCCAAGCCTGGGGAGTGGACCTGCTGGTGGGTTAAGTTCTTAATGCAATTTAATTTTTATTCTTGCCTTTGAAAGTCTCCTCTCTCTTAGAAACCCTGTTAGCCAAAGAGGGTACAGAGGATATAATGTGTTTGAAATGCAAGATATTATTGAAATATCCTTTGATGTTATTTTTAGAGGCTGATGGTTGATTCATAAATGTATTTGTTAGGATACTTATAAAGTTTTGGTACTGAAAAGATTAGTAAAATTACTCCTTAGTTATTTTAGTTCTCCTTGTCCCACAATACCCTTCATTTGCTCCCACACTTCATACACATTTATTGTCCTGTTTAAATAAAGGTGTTTTGCCTGTGTAACCCATTAATACTGAGGTTGTAGGAGCCCTCACTAAAGCTTCTGTTTCTGTGAAGCTGATACAGATGAGCTTTATTGTGTTTTTTTAGTCTAGAAAGAAAGGTTAAAAGGAACATCTGCAAGAGTCCACTTCCACATGAAAATTACTTTGGTTTTGTTTTCTTTGTTAAAAAATTTGGTTGAAAATCTGCCTTTCTGCAAAGGAAAAAAATCACCATGTTTTTACATAACTGAATTTCTTTTCTTATTTTCTCTGGCTTGTATGCTTGTTGAGACAGTTCAGTCTGCTTTTTGCCAATGGATTTCCAGTGTGAACTATCATGATTTAAGCTCTAAGGAGATCTTATTTTGATAAGGCATAAGTGTAATGGTGAATTTTATGTCATCAAAACAGGCCACCTGGGCAAGGTCTGAACTTACATAAATTTCATGTAAATTTAAAATTTCATTGGTCTTTTTATGTATAATCCACACTAATACAACTCAATGTGCATATCTGGTAAATCCTCAGAAGTTTTGGTGCGAAAGAGGTAAATGAACAGGCTTCTTCCAAGCACTGAATTTCAAGAATTTTCTTGGGCCCTTTTCAAACCTGTTTAAAAGAGGTGGATGTTAGGCTGGAATTTTTCCAACACCAAGAGAAATCTCACTGTAAGCTGGTCTGAAAATAGATCCATCATGTTACATATTAGTTAGAAAATCAGCATTTTTTTTATTTTTCATTAAGCACCCTACACTATTTGTACCCCTAGATGTATACCGGCAACCCACAGTTAAAAAAAAACTTATCCTGAAAATCTTAATGCTATAGGCTTCAAAATGACTGGGTTAATTTAGAAACAATTATATAAATCTATAGAAACTTCTTTTCCCTTGGGAAAAACACAATCTCTTTGGAGTAGCCAAATTGTCTATCTCTATAAAGTGAGGTCTAATTATGTGCGTGGGTGAAGGTATAATAACATATTTTTTAAAATATGTGATTGTTTTTGTTCATACAACTCTTATTACAATGAAACAGTCAGATAAAGAGTGAAAAATACTGTGACAGGAAATTTTCTACCTATAGATAACATTTGGTTTTGGACAAAAACTTTCCAAGGCTGTATCCTCTTGTATTGCTTGATATGTTTTTCATAACACCAAAAATGTATTAATTCTCACAAATCAAAAGCTCTTGAATGAAACCTTGAATAAAACAACTTTATCCTTACTGTTAAATAAGGATTAATCTTTCAGAGCAGAATCTCTCTAAACTCTCAAACCTTTGGATCTCCTATAGTGCTTAACAACCATAATTAATAATGTGAACAAAAATTAATTGCTTTTAGTAGCATTTTCCACTGTGATCACACATTTCAGAGCACTTCTCTGAAACCTGTACCTATGATATTTGCTTTTCCAGAAGAGATTACATGACATTATGTCTCTTTCATTAAGATCTTACTGATTGTCAATCCAGTGTTAGTATTTCCCTGGCATGAATGAGACAGGGCTTAATCCTGTGTGTGAGTATTTGCAGAGTGAGAGGCATAACTGTTTTATCCTGCTTTGAGATCCTAGCAGATGCTGATAGGACACCTACAGTCTGCAATCAGTACCCATTGCTGAAAATTAAAATTCAATAATTATAAAAAATTAAAAAATTAAAATTAAATTATTACCTAGTTTAAAAATAACATTATCTGCTCTAAACCTCATTTAAAAGTCTAGCTCTCATTTCTACAGCAAATGTATCATTTTCCCCATTTTCATTTGTTCTCCAGACTCTCTACCAAGCAAAAGAACTTGCAATGAGTTGCCATGTTTCAGGCCAGCATAAAGTAGGCTAAATCTATTTAATATGCTTCCCAGAATGCCTGATTTACTTTTCTAGGCAGTTCTAATTTTTAACATCTCATTGTTAATTTATAATGAAAGGATATTTTTACTCCTTTATCTTTTGATAACACTGTGTCCTTTGTAATTTAGAACTCTATAACCCTGCTGGTGAACCACTTGTGGATCCTTCAGCTCAATCAGAATATACTGTCAAGAACACTACAATGAGCCCAACTGATGCACTGAAAAGAGTAAGTCTTATGACAACCAGTAACAGAAAGAAAACACCTTTTTGAAGGTAACATATTCTTCTTGTAAGAGTTAGCAGATTTTTCTCCAATATTATTTTATTTTTAGCAGGTAATATGCCTGGTTAATTGTCATATAAAAAACACCAATTTCTTGGACAGAATGAATGAGCTTTCATAATAATGCATTCATACAGTGAATGGGATAGAAAATGAGCTGGGACACAATTATCTTGTCCCTTCTGCAGTTTTCTCCAGCTGTTCCTCTAACATATCTACACTGATAATGCCAACTTTGTCAGCCTGTGCTTTTAGTGTTACACCTTGACCTAGAACAAGAATGAAGACATTTCAGATTTCTACAGGATTTGTTATTTTTCTAAAACCGTGTGCTCCTCTGACCTGCATTTTCTTTTGGTCAAACAAAACAGCCATAACATACTAGGAATAGCTGAGCCTGAATTTCACAATTCAGCAAAGATATTAAAACATTTTCTATTAGATTTACTATTCTGGTCCTCTTAGAAGATGATTTTCTAGTTCAACAAGGCAGGAGGATGACTTGTTGAATGTCTTGAAAAGATAATTTTATGTTCTTTGTATTCAGGATGGTTTTCTGGTGCAGTGGCTATATTCACTCACAGCAGGAGTTGGGTACTGAGTGTTCTCATACAACAAAGAGCAAGTAGCAACATGTAAAATGGATACTTGAAGGTGTCCTAATATCACCTTAGCCTCACCTAGAATTTCCTCTGTGGTGGATGGCACCCCATAACCAGCACGAACACTGCTCCTGCTCTGCTCCTCTTGGCTTTGCCTGTACCATAATTACAACCCAAATTACAATGCACCCTCTTCAGATGTTCTTTCTTTCTTGTGTGTAGCAGGCCAGATCATATTAACATCATGACCAAAGGAACTATTCTACAATTGCAATTGTTTAAAGCTGTCATATGCTTCCCTAATGAGTTATGAAATTATTTTGATCTTGTTTATACAGGCAAAACCCAAATTGTGTCTGTTGGTATAACTACACCCCGGCCAAATTAAAATTATTTGTAAATGTGGCAGATGGTAGAGTTTAACAAAGAAGGTCATTGTCTCTCCAGTAAAGCGATTGGAAAAAGCCCTTTAAGAGTAAGTGGAAGACACTGAGAAGGTAAGTGATTTCCTTCCTGAAAAAAATATCTAGAAAGATTTTGGACTGCAAGGATAGAATGGATAAAGCATGTTGTTAATAATACCAAGGTTGTGGATTCAATCCCCATATGAACCATTCACTTAAGAGTTGGACTAGATCCTTGTGGGTCTCTTCACACTCAGAATATTCCATGTTCTTATATATAGGTGAAGACATGTTTTTCACCCAAATATTTTGAAATCAAGTAATTATCTCAACAGTAGATAGACTTATAAATTCATTGAAAATATGTCAAGTTTAAATGCATCTCATTCTAGACACATATATTTTGCAATTATTCTGCTTCTTTAGTTCCAAATGATCTTTGACTGAACCAGTATTTAAAACAGCAAATAGGACAAGGAGCAACTGCACACTGGACCAGTCCTGTGGGACATGAGTTTCCAATTTATTTTGTCTCTAATTAGAACAGAAATCTAATAAAGCACTTGAAATCTTTGAAATCTATAAAGCGTTTGTGGCTATAACTTTTTAGAGTTTCTACCGGCAACCTCAGCTTTTTTGTTGAGATATTTTGGTTTAGATTAATATTTTAATGTTCATAAAATGTCTTCCTTTTACTTAATGAACATTAAATGTTTTATTTTTTAAACTATTATGTTCACCACTTTTTTAAACTACTATGTTCACCACTATCTTTTTCCCACAGTGGCAAGATGCCTTGAAGTACCTTGTACTTGGAAATCTTAATTTTTCATTCTTCAAAATCTGAGTAACTACCAATGAGCCACATGAAACCCACAGCCTGTTGTGGGAAATAGGCTATTCCTGGGAGCCCAAGCTGCAGGATTGAAGGGGGACCTAGATTAGACCTCATATAAATCAGTATGCTAATAGGGAATGAAGGATAATGATTTATTGCACCAAAACAAAATAAAATATTTGGCTTATTAAAAAAAAAACATTCTGATTAAGGTTAAACAATTTATTAAAAAACATTTTAAATGGAGAGATCTAAATGGAAATGCTTTGATTTTACTAGACAGGAGTTGAATTACTGAGGTTTCAAGAGGAAGTTATCCTGTTTTATGGAATCTTGTAGATTGTTTCCACCAAGAAATCACGTTTCTTTTTAACACCAAAGAATCTGAACTTTACGTCCTCCTGCTTCAGGCTTTAAACCACATTTCCTCTCCCTTAGATTTTAACTACACCTTTGGAATAGTTTGCACCCAGCTAAGCAAATGCTGGGCACACTAAGGACATGTTGTGTTTTGTGCTGAGAAGCATCTGGAGCAAGAGATAAACCTGTGTTGCAACACAAGGTTGTCCTGAGGAAACAGACTCCACTGCTGAACAAACCTTTTTTCATTCTTGTTAAGGCACTGCTTTCCAATCCTCACTTTCATCGCATTTGGTGCACCATGGATTTGAGTCTCTTTGTATTTGATATGGGGAGGAGACTTTATACAAAGGAAAAATAGCATCAAGAACCATCAGGCACAATCATGTCAGGGTAATTCTTACACAGCAACAAGATTAGTGATTCACCATGTTTCATGACAAACACTTTGAATCAATGTGAAGCAAGCAAGAAAAGTAATCCTGCCCTAGAACATTCCTCCTTCATCAGTGCTCCCCAAAAATTTTTTTTTAAACTCAGGTTCATAGAGCCGGTGCAAGCCACAGATGCTCGCGCATGTTCCAGGCCGGGTGGGGGTTTGAACAGTCATGATCCCTGCTCTGGGTACCCTTTGGACAACTCTTGCAAGGCATGTTTTGTGTCTGCACATCTTCTACTCATTGTTTACCAGGCAGTTATGGGACCAGAACAGAAATGAAAACACTTCCAGCATTGCACACAGCTAACAGAATCAGAGTGAATGAAGTATGTACCTCTGTGCTATCGGACCTGGCTGAGTCTTTTTGCACAAGGATTCTGACCAAAGGGCTTCTGCAAGCATAATCCCTTGACTCAACTCCTATATCAGCCTCAGAGGAAGTGCATGACCCTTACTGACATATTTTTGAAATAAACAGGATGGTCTTCTCTGCTATTTTGATCACCTACAATGCTCTCTATGTCTGTTGCTCCCTCACCTGCCATGCTCTTCCCTTGGTGAGGCTGGAGCTCCTGCCCCACCCTCAGTGATAGCACCTTTATCCCCCAGAGATCCCTCCCAGCTCTGAGTCACAGCTCTCCAGGAAACAAGCAGAAACCAGTCTATGACCCAACAGGCATGCAGGCATTTATCACCTGCAGAGATGCACATTTTTAAACTCGGAGGTTAAACACTCTTATCACATCCTACACTTCCAGCACAAGGAAAGATGGTAGTTTCAGCATTGCATCAGCGTAATGCATATCTAATTTATCTTTAGGGAAAATGATGTCTCTCCCCCTCATCATAGAGAATGGGGGGAAAAGTAGTACCTGTTCTTCCTTTAGATATTGCCATGAGTCTTCTAGGTTCAGTTAAGATAAAGCACAGGATTACAGGAGCAGTTTTCATTTCACTCAGCTTCTGAGACCCTGTAGGAACATAAAATGGGCTTAAGAGTCTGGTGAGTTGGCAGGACACAGCAAGACAGGGCACATCAGCACACCTGATAGGATGTAGCAGCACTGGAGATGTCATTGTGGGAGTGACACTGTGAAAACACAATGTTGACAGGGCCAGTGATAGCAAAAGTTGAGAAAAATCAAGAGGAGACCAGCTCTTGACATCTGAGAACAGGAGATGCAGAGCTTCCTTTCAATCATGATACACAATTGCAAAATCAATAGCTGAGGTCAGCAGGGACCTCTGGGGGTATTCTGGTCTAACCCCTCTTCTCAAGCAGGGTGACCTAGAGTTGTTTGTCCAGGACCACGTCCTGTGTCCTCTCCCCAAGGATAGAGACTGCAATCCCTCTGGGCAACCTGTACCAGTGTTTGAGTACCCTCACTATAAACCTTGTATTTCTTATTTTAAACATAATTTCCTATTTTTTTACTTTGTTTCTCCTGTCAATGGACACCAGTGAAAAGAGTCTTACTCCCTTGTCTTCATTCCCTCCCATCAACTGTTCATCCACACAGAAAAGATTCCACTGGAGCCTTCTCCTCTCCAGACTGAACAGTCACAGCTCTCTCAACTTCCCTTTGTGTGAGTGATGCCCTAAATTGTACAGAAGGCCAGCTTGGATGAGCAGGGATCTTCTAGAACTCAAACAGGAAAAAAAAAAATATATATGGACGTTGAAAGGAAGGACTCTGGGAGTCTGCAGGGATGCCATTAGCCCCTGTAGGGAGAAAACCCATGTGGACAAAAGTCAGTAAGAACTCAAGACCTACCTGTGAAGGACAACAAAAAGGCCACTTTAAAAAATACGTTAACAGCAAAAAAAGGACAGTGATGACATTGCTCCACAATTTGAAGAGGTCAGTCACCTCAAAAATAGGGATGTAAAACAAATGGAGATATTTATTCCCTGCTCCACCTCTGCCTTTAGCAGTGATGATGGGCCATGATACACCTAGAACTTTGTCTTGGCTGGGGAATGGTAAACTCACAGTTGCCTCTGAAATTGTTCATGTCCTGAGAAGGATGTCCAAGCTAGTTAAAGGTGTCAAGAGCAAGACTTACAAGCAGCTGAGGTCACTTGGCTTATTCATCTTGGAGGAGAGAAGGCTGAGGTGTTCCCTTGTCACAGTCTAACCTTCCTCGAGGGGGCCAGTGGAGAGCGAGGTGCTGTTCTCTCTCTGGTGACTTGTGATTAGGCATAAAGAAATAGTATAAAACTGCATTGGAGAATGTTCATATGGGACACTGGGAGAAGGTTTAGGTGAGAAGGTCACTGGGAAAAGTTCACCACAGAAGTGGTCAGGGCACCAAACTTGCCAGAGTTCAAGGCGTGACATTTTCAGTCATCTACTTGAGGTTAAAGGCGTCCTGCAAGAGGCAGGGAGTTGGACTTGATGATTTTTATGAGTCCCTTCCAACGTGATGTCTTCTATGATTCTGTTCTATTATTCATCTTTCTCCAATATTTCCATATCTCTTTTTTTGTTTTTTTGTGAGTGACCAAGCTCTGCACATGGCACCCAGATCTGCCTCACCAGGGCAGAACAGAGGGGCATGATCACCTCCCTCAACCCGCAGGAAACACTTTGCCTAATGCTGCCCAGGGAACAGGCACTGAGCTGTGCTTTTGAGCTCAGTTGGGCTTCATGGGCAGAAAAAATACCTCTGTATTTTAAAATGAGAACTGCATTTGGGGCATTTTGTGCCTTCTGCCCACTCTTTTGCCACCGAGAGTCCATGAACTATAGCACAGTGACAAAGTTTGCATCACTTGATCTCAAACTTTTGGACAAATATATCATTGCAAATGTCTTCATAAAGGGGTCTTGTAGAGTTGGTGCAACACTTTGGGGTTGGGATTTGCCACATGTCAGTTACAATTCACTTACACTCTGTGTAGATGCTCTTAGTGTAAAGAAAGTGAGGTAACTTACTCTTCTTCCAGGCTATGGCTTATAAATGCTCACCCTGCCTTTCAGCCCAGTGACTTCTCCTGAAGAAGAACTCCGGAGTGAAAATGCACCACATTGCATTCACATGAACAATGTGAAAGTTCAGTTGGTAGAAGGCATTCCACAGTAAGTGCAAACTGTGAAGCAGAACCTGCCTCCAATGAGATATCTTGCTAAAAAGCAGCTTGTTTTGCCCAGAAGGTCTGGCAGTCAGATATTCAGGATGTCTGACACTTAATACTCACATCATAGTCCACAAAAAGATCCACACAGAGCCTTTCAGTGTTGATAATGAGCAACCCCTCTAGTAATTAAGCTCTGCACCTTTTAAAAACAGTTTCAAGTCTTCTGGGAATCTTTAATTCTCACATGCGTCACCGAAGCACAGGTTCAGTATTCCCACAGAAAGCAGCAATCCCTCTGATTTATGGACTTCCCCACCCTTGGAACTGAGACACTGACATGTTCTGCTCTAGGCACTGGAAAGCTCAGCACAGCTCTCTCTTGCTTTATTTTTTTTTTCTTTCTTCCCTAAAGAAAGTGTTTCCTGTCAAATTAACGTTCCCAATTACAAGTGAATCTAATCCCTGGTGATTACCTACCTACCCTAATTGACTGTCTTGTTCCCAACCAAGGTTGGGTGTTTGAACAGACAAACAAAAAAAAAGATACTGATTTGCTGAGACAGAGAGAAAACACTTACCTCCAGAAAATATAAGTCCTCAGAAAATATGAGCCAGCATTCTCTCTCCCAATTACTGCTCTTCCTCCTTTGAACAATTAAAAATGTCTTGGAAAGTTTATGGGTTCCAAAAAAGTTTAGTCACACACAAAGTCTGCTGGTCCAGCTGGTCTCTGTGGAGCTGCGATTAAGATACAACTCAGAGTTTTCTGAAATGCATTGAGAATTAAAACATTTTTTTTAAATTCTGCTTAACACCAAAGTAATATGTTTCCCTTACTGTCTAATTCCTAATTTCAACGTGTTAGGTGCTAGTTTTATATTTAATAGACACATAGAGTTTAACATGCCAAAAATTATGTGTTTTTTCTAATATCATCCCATATTGGTTCCTGAGGTGTTTTTTTCAAGGAAGAAAGCAGGTACCTGTTAATCACAACAAGATTTTGGATCACTAATACCTAAGTTATTCGTATTCATCTTGTGTATTGTTCAAAGCAAATATGGTCAATCAGAGAGTATGAGACATATAAACTAACAGGGAATTTCTGCCTGTTTTGGGCTTTATCTATTGATATTAAATTGCCAGAAATAAAGGAAGAAATAATCTTCTGATGTTTCAACAATGTCCTTCAAAATATTAGAGGCACATAGAAGAGCTCTGTGCCCTGAGAAGGAGTGGTAAGGAAAAGAGTGTGATTCTCCTCTGCTTAATTTCAACAGCACAATGCCTGGGAACTTCACCACCTCCAACACCTCTGAGCACTGTCCTTCCTCCTTCTAAAACAACTTATAAACACCATGGTTCAGATCCAAATCTGAGTCAGCTGATAGTTTTTTACTGACTTGAAGAAAAGTGTCCTGATCTACACTGTAGAAAAATTTTCTCTACACTGCAAAAGGAGAGAACTGTAAAAGGTTCCTAAAAAGATTTTTGAACAGCCCCATGATCCTGAGCAAAGCCCTTCACCAGCCCCACGTGTACCAGTCATCAGATCCAAAAGGACATTTAGGTGCTGTCAATGCACTACAGCAGCCAAGAAGAGTGACAGGCACCTTGACATATTGGTTTTGTTAGCACAGGAGAGTTACATGAGAGCCTGATGGCAGAAGATACCAACACTGACTATTGGTTGCAAAGTGATTTATCAACCTTGTTTAAGTGGAAATATAAATTAGAGGGGAAAGAATTTAAGTGTGCAAATTATTCTTAAACTTATTGTCTTATATGGAAATTCAAAATAGGAAAAACATTGTTAAAAATTATAGGCTGGTGCTAAAGTTCCTAAATCATCAAAATACCTCCCAGGACATGTTTTTCCATGCTTAATTCAATGAGCACTTGCAAAAGGAAAGAGAGGTGTGTAGGAGGAATGGTAAGGAACCAGGAAGAACTCTGTGTGTGTTCCTGATACAGTTCTGCATTTTAGTAACTCAGGACCTTGCTCAGCATAATCTGTGCCCCTACCTACATTTACCAGCACCAAGAAAAGGGGTACTTTTTAGTTGATCAGATTATTAAATGAATGTGCAGATGCAGACTTATTTGCAAGAAACACTTACCCATATGTTATGTCAATGCTGCAGTGGATACTGTTCCTTAAAGGAAAATATACTTATTTTACCTAAATTCTGATAGAACCAGAATGAGAAACAGCCCCAGACAGAATAAAATGGAAGCCAGTCCTGTTCAACTTACTGTAATGGTATCTTAAATACACTTTATCCCTTTTTTACAATGAAATTTTGAGTCATTTACATTCACTGTCTGGTGGAAAACCAGTGTACTCAGAGATGGTGTATTGCAGCCATTTCAAAAGCCAATATCACCCCCTAAATATTTTAATGAAAACAATTTTTAATCCTGATTTATTCTTAGTTTTTCTTCCTGATACTTTTTTAAAAACAAAGTACATTTGTTAAAATTGGTCAGGATTACAAATAACTTGCCCTGACAGCTGGAGGGCAGCATTTCCCTCACAATGAAATACAATTTGTCTTCAGTGAAGACATATGTCAGAACAGTAATTAGTGTATTTCAACTAGAGAGGACCAATAATTCTTCAAAATCACCCCTGACAGAGGTGAAATCTGAATCAGTCTCCTGAAGAGTTTGGGTGAAGAGGGATATAGTCCTTTATTTACAAAGAGCTTCAGTGTCCATCCTTGGCATCCCATTTCTGTGGAAGGGGCAGGATAGACCAGACCCCAGACCAGATGTAGGGATGCCACCAACATCCCAGGGCTACTCCCCTGCTGTTCCTTCTAGGAACTGTCAGGGTTTCACTCTTGAGAGTTTCTTGGCTGGACCAGGGAGAGACATCCCACATTACAGGACACAGTAAGTTCATCAACAGGGGTCCGGGCAGAACCCAAACTGCTGGGCTGGGCTCTGTATTGGGAGTCCCGAAGTTGCTGGGGAGGTGGAAGTGTGTCTGAAAAGGAGGATAAGGAGGGAAGCATCAGTGGGGAAGTGGTGGATGGCCAGTGGGAGGGTGAGGAGGGAGCAGTGGGAGCCTGGATTGCCCTGACTGCACAGCACAGGTGAGCCTGAGCACACCTTCTGACCTGGGGTTGAGCTGAATTCCTCACGAAGCCGAGTTCACACCGCAGGCTATTTCCACATATTATTAAAGTCTCATCAGCTGAGGCATACAACCCAGCTCATTTTTGTGCACCCACAGATTACAGCTGAAATTATGAGTGATCTTCTGTAGGAGATGTGGGTTACATGCAAAATAAGCACACATGGTATTGTCTTCAATACTTGTTAATTACGTTCCAAAAGGCAAAACTTAGAGCAGGTTTTAATTAACGTATACAATGGAAAGTTTAGGTTACAGCAGTAACCTAAACAGTAAGGACTGAAAAGCTCTCAAGTCAAATTAAATGTCATTATGTTTTAATTCCATTGAAGTGAGGAACACCTTTAACTCATACCTAAGTCTGAATATTTCTCCCAAGATTTATTTAGTATAACAATAGTCATTCTGAATCCATGTTATCCATGGAATTGACTGCTATGGTTTAACCCCAGCCAGCAAGTAAGCTCCACAGCTGCTCTCTCACTGCCCAACCCTTGGGGGGGAATTCGAGAGAGAATCAGAAATGTGGGAAGGTGAGAAAACTCATGGGTTGAGATGAAGACATTTTAGTAAGTAAAGCAGAAGTTGTGTATTCAGCAAACCAAGAGGGAATTATTTCACTACTTCACATGGTCAGGGGATTTGTCATCTCCAGGGCTCCATCATGCATAATGGTGACTTGAAAAGACAAGCAGCATTACTCCAAACGTCGCCCCTTTTCTTCTTCTTCCTCCAGATTTATATGCTTAACATTATGCCATACGGTATGGAATCTCATAGAAACATGGAATCATAGAATTGTTTCAGTTGGAAAATAAGTCTCGGATCCTTGAGTTTATCAGTTAACCCAGCACTGCCAAGTCCCCCAATAAACCCTGTCCTGAGTGCCACATCTACACATCTTTCACCTCTAGGGATGGTGGCCTCCACTTCCCTGGACAGCTTGTTCCAGTGCTTGGTAAGCCTTTCCATGAAGAAAATGTTTCTAGGATCCAATCCACACCTTGAGGCCATTTCCTCTTGTCCTTTTGCTTGTTATTTGGGAGAAGGGACTGATCCCCACCTGGCTACAGCCTCCTCTCAGGTGGTTGTAGAGAGTGATAAGGTCCCCCCTGAACCTCCCTATTCTCCAGGCTAAACACCTCAGCTCCCTCAGCCACTCCTCATCACACCTGTGCTCTTCCTCAGCTCTGTTGCCCTTCTTTGGACTCACTCCAGCCCCTCAATGTCTTTCTTGTAATGAGGGACCCAGAACTGGACCCAGATTCAAGGTGCACCCACCCAGTATAGGGGGACAGTCACGGCCCTGGTCCTGCTGGCCACATTATTTCATATACAAGGAGGTGCCATTGGCCTTCTTGGCCACCTGGCACACACTGGCTCATGTTCAGCCACTGTTGACCAGCATTCCCTGGTCCTTTTCCTCTGAGAGTTTTTCCAGCCACTCTGCCTCCAGCCTGTAGTGCTGTGTGGGGCTCTTGTGATCCAAGGGCATTACTCAGCACTTCACCTTGTTGGACTTCATACCACTGGCCTTGGCCCATCCTCTCTGCCTGTTCAGAACTCTCTGCAGATCCTTCCTACTCTCCAGCAGATCAACACTCTCTTGTGTATATATCCCTTTTGTCAGTTGGGGTCAACTGTTCTGGGTGTGTCCCCTCCCAAGTCCTTGGGCACATTCAGCCTCCTTGCTGGGAAAAGTGATGATGAGGATCAGAAAAGGCCTTGACTCTGTGTCATCACTGCTCAGCAATGGCTAACCATCCCTGTGTTATCAACAGTTTTTCCAGCAAAAATCCAAAACACAGTCCCATACCAGCTGCTATAGAGAAAATTAACTCTACCCTAGCTGAAACCACCAATTCCTATCTGAAAATTACAACCAAATTATTAGCCTGCCTCCAATCCAAGCAGTAGGGGAAAGGAATCACTGAGTGATAACTCAGCAGTTCATTACACAAGTAAATCTGTATACATGTTAAGCTAGTGGTATCTGAATAAAATAAACTAGAATATTGTGATACTAACAAATAGGACTGCACTATATTTTCTTCATTCACTTTTTATTTTTGAGAACCCTAGATGCTGCTTCTTTTGTTTTTTGCTTTCCTTATTTTCACACACACGGAGTATTTCTATCAGGTTCCAGCCACCTCAAGAAGCAATTTCAAAGAAGCTCCTGACATGATTTGTGTACCAGTGGTCAATTGTTCTATTTTCTCACAGAAGGTCATTGCTAAGACAAACGCCTGACAGAAATCTGCAGTCTTTCATCATTAGATTTTTCTGAGTTGATGGAATCCTACCCAGGGAAGCTTTACACAAACTGCACTGAGAGAGGCAGAAAGACTCTACAGTGAATTTTTACCATTTTATCTCCAACTCAATGCTTTGCAAACTGTTTCCCAGTGGGAGCCAGGTCTGTGTGTCTTGGGCTATCTGCTGCTTCCTTTTCAAAGCACTGCTGTAATGCAGGCTAGGATTTGCATTTTCAAATTATTTTTTACTACCTTCTGGCTAAAAAGTTAATGCCAAACTGGTCGTAAACTGAGGTTAAGTCAGGTCTTGAAGCCATCTTTTGGGCAAAAGGATTTCCTTATTTGTGAAGGTACTGTGGGGGCTGCTGCAAATAGCAGTGTTGATTTTCACCTTCTAAGGACTTTGTGGCTTTCTACAAAAAAAAAAGCTGAGCAGCTTTTTTTTTTTTTTTTTTTAGAGATGTGAGCTTTTAATTATTATATTAACATTGTCAACTGTCAAACGCTTTGAAATGATTTAATATTTCCAGTCTCCTTACAACCTGTTTATTGATATTCATGAAGTGAATCCCCTCTTGAGATGTCTAGACTGAATGTCAATATGGTTTATAGATGAAGACATGGTTTATAGATGGAAGGTATTAATAATTGAATCCTGAAATTGTTTAATTTTACTTTAATAAAAGGCCAGGCAGGACAGGAACCAATATACCATTTTACTAAATTGATGTACAAGTGAGTACAGCAAATTGGAATAATTTCAACCATCAATGATGGACAAAAATGATTGACTTTGAAGGCATATTTTAATAAATAAACTTATTTTGTTGTAAGCATTTTCCTGGGTGAAATTCCTTCTTGACACATAGGACATGATTAGAGATACTTCTTTATTGTGTTTACATGCACTAGACATAACTTAGAGAGGATATAATTTAGCCTTCTGCCTCTCCTTGAAAGTCATACAAGAAAGGACTGAGTAGAGACATGTTTGCAAGAATTATCACAGGAATAATATTTAAGGTCTCTGCAGGAAATGCAGAATAAATATTGTTTCTCCTGTATTATTCATAATGTCACAATAGCTGGTCATAGCACTCCCTGTGTCCTTATGAAATATTCTTATCTAATAATCTAATCAGGATGAGAAAAGATCTGGGAATATCTTGAAGGAGAAGATACATAACCTTTCAAATAAGAGAAAAACTTCTTTCATGGACAAGCACGTGACAAATGCAAGCCTAGAGAAAAGAAGAAATATTGTCCAATCTGTAAATCACAATAGCTCTGCTGGAAATGTTGGGGTCCCAAAGGTGCCAGCAAGCTTTCACAGAGACCACCTGATCAATGCTTCACTTGCTCCTTATATCTATAACATTTTCTGCCATTGAAGACTCACTGATCAAATATCCACTGTCTGATCCCATGCACACTGAAGTCAACATGACTTTATTTCTTATTAACTTTGCAGATATTGTATCTCAGTCTTGAAAAGATGCATTTATATGTATTATGTTGTATTATGTTGTAACCTCTGATAGATTCAGAATTTATTGTTTATTAGTATCTTAGGTTTCTACACTATTTTTTAGTTTTACTAAGACTAGAATCAAAATGTTTGATTGCTTTCATAAGGGAACTAAATGTTTTTCTAGGTGCACATGTGACAGGAAGGTTACATTGCTATAGTTTCCTGGTCTACACAGGATCTCTAATATCATTATCATCTCTTTTGAAACAGCATATATTAAATCCTAACAGATATTCCATACTAATTCTATGCCAGTGTAAAACAGTTCAAAAGTTAACTTCAGTATAACATCTGACGCATCTGAGTATGAACAAGGCTGAAAGATAATTTTAACTGAAAACTGCAAGGAGACTTTAGCCAAAGATAGATACTTAGTACCTAGGTTTAACTATGGGTTACCTGCTAAGATTTAGGATTCACTAAGAACCTCTTATTGGGAAGCTGATCAATACCTTCTCTTAGGAAAATACCACCTCGGTTTTAGTCTCACACAGCACTGGAATGGTACCCATCTTTGATAACTATGCTTTTAAGAGACAGATGTTCCTGTTGTCATCTCAGTACCAAATCAGCAATCTTAGAATCATAGCCTCACGGAATCACAAGGGTTGGAAAAGACCTCCGCGGTCATTGAGTCCACCCTTTGATGGAACATCACCTTGGCAGCTAAACCATAGGACTAAGTGACACATCCAATAGTTTCTTGAATGCTTCTAGGGATGTTGACTCCACTAATTCACTGAACAGTCCAATATTTATCCACCCTTTGATGAAGAAATTACTCCCGACGTCAAACCTGAACCTCCCCTGGCACAGCTTGCAGCCATTGCCTCTTATCCTGTCATAGTTGCCTGGGAGAAGAGACCAACCCCCATCTGGCCACAACCTCCGTTCAGGCACTTGTAGAGAGTGATAAGGTTCCCTCTGAGCCTCCTTTTCCCCAGGCTAAACAGAGAATCATATAATCACAGACCGTGCTGAGTTGGAAAGACCCATCAGGATAATCATATCCAGCTCCTGTCCCTGCACCTGAAGAATCCCACCATGTGCTTGGGAGGGTTACCTGGCCACTGCTTGAACTCAGGTTTAGTTGTCTGATCCCTTCCCTGGGGAGCCTGTCCCAGGGCTCCCTCAGATGCTCTTCGTGTGACTGATTCTCTAGACTCTTTCCCAGGTCCATTGCTCTTCTCTGGACGTGCTCCAGCACCTCAATGTCCTTCTTGAAGTGGGGGGCTCAAAACTGAACACAGCATTTGAGGTGTGGTCTCACCAGTGCTGAGTACACAGGGATAGGCACTTCTCTCATCCTGCTGGCCTTCTGATTCTCATACAGGTCAGGATGCCCTTGGTCTTCTTGGAAAATTGGGAACATGCAGCCTCATGTTCAGCTACCATTGATCAGCTCTCCCAGGTCCTTTCCTCCAAGCAACTCATGTAGAAATTGAATTCATGTCTATGCAATAGTGGCCAAGAAGTCCACAACTTATAGCTTCTAGGGAATTATAAAATTATATTTTTCAAAACAGTAAAGAACAGCTTTCATTACAAAAAAAACCACCAAAAACAAACCCAAACAAAAAAGGCAGAAACAAAAGAAACCTAAAACCCTCAACAAAAAAACAAGAAAAGGCATCTTAAAATATTGACTCCTTCTGTCACATTTATGTTTGTAGGAACATTACCTGTGCAGTGATATCCTTGATACATCTTAACCTCTGCATCAGTGGGCCCTATTTTCCTAATATCAGTCAAAAGGTGTTTCCTTGGTCTCCAACGGAAAATGTTGATGCCCCACCCTTGAAGTTTTAGGTTCAATGTTTTCATTCAGTTCCAACATTTTTGCAAGTCTTCTCACGCCTACCAGTGCTTTTCTCTCCTCCATCAGTGAAACTGAAATGTTTTTCCCTTTTGCAACAGCTGTTGGACATAATGACAGAAAATCTCTAATATGAGATTCAGACTTATGGCAACATCCTCAGATACCTCCTTCCCACCAGCTCCAACCTTTGTGGGCTGTGTCCTGCTATCTCTGACCCAAGACAGATCATACCTGTATCTGGATCCTTATCTTGACTGGGACCCCCAGGATGTCTTGTAAAGCAAGCAGAGATCTGTCCTGCTGCATAACGTGTCATTTCACCAATCTAACTCCTTTGCCTGAGGTGAAGAGACTGTTGACTTCCATAAGTACAAGAAAGCTTTTCAATACTCTATCTCAAGTATGAATTCCCACTAGTACCAAAACAAATCAATATCAAATGTAGAACATTGTACTGTTTACTTACATGTTTGTATTTTATTGGGGAAAAATGTCTGTTTGTATCTTTCTGCTGTGTTCAAATGGACAGCTTAGGAGGAAGTGTATAAGAAAATAAACAATTATATTCTTATCTCCATGGGTAACAGAGAACTGTGGCACTGCCAATTCTTTAATATGGTTGTTGAGCTAATCTTTTCATATCAACAGCCAAATATGCATTATGCCCTCACATTCCTGCGCGGCTGATCCGGAAATGTCGCTGTTTATAGAGTGTAATGAACCCTGAAACTTGCTCCACTGGAGGGCTTTTCCTCCACCCTTTAGATCCATTGTCCTTTTTGTTTCTGTCCCAAAATATGAGCAGATTTTACCACAAGGTCAAAAGTCATGTCAATTAAACATCATGAAAGAAGCAAGAAGAACTCAACCTTGACAATTCATGATAGGCAATGTTCAGCTGAATTAAAAATAGAACTTGTATTCTTTAGAGTTATGTCTTCTAAGCTCCACACATAATCATTCAATAGGTATCCTTGATTTAGATTTCAGATGATATAGTGTAAATAATTACTCATGGCATGAAATAAAGAAATGGAAAATATGGTATTGGTATATCATTATGAGATAGCCATATGTCAGCAGACAGAATCACCTCTCTTAGTAAAGATTGTACTTCTGAATAAATTTGTTGCATTGAGAAACTGGGAAGGACAGTGAAAGATTATGTTATAGTTGGTTTTGTTTCCAGCTGATTTCTGTTCCCAGCTCTTTCTATTTTACTCATTCCTAATCTTTTACTGGACAGTGTTCTTGTACCTGCAGTGTGATAAACATCAGGTAATTGATCTTAAAAAAACCGAAACAAATGAACAAGAACTCCCAAAAATCAAAAACAAGTAAAGCAAAACCCAACTGCTGTTGCTTTTAAATTAGATCACTGAATGGTGCATGCACACCGAGGAGAGGTGCGTGTGTTTGTAGGAGCACAACCAAGCAGGAGGTTGGCACCCAGACATCAGCTGGTATTTCAGTAAAAAAGATCAGTATCATGAAGCCCATAGACTAAAATGACCAATATCATAGAAACATAAAAGAGTTTGTGTTGGAAAGGACCTTAAAATATAATCTAGTCTACCCCCTCTGCAATGAGGAGGGACATCTTG
Source organism: Zonotrichia albicollis (assembly GCF_047830755.1). Lineage (NCBI taxonomy): Eukaryota > Metazoa > Chordata > Aves > Passeriformes > Passerellidae > Zonotrichia > Zonotrichia albicollis. The sequence goes on from NC_133819.1 coordinate 144,299,325, forward strand.
AGCTAGACCAGTGTTAAAGCTGGATCTCTGTAAACCATGATCCAAGTTAAGTCAAAGCCCCTGGAAATCTCTCTATTAGTTTTAATAGACTTTTGATGAGGCCCATGACAAGTGTATGAATTTGTGTATTCTGATCTGTTAACAAAGAATACATTGCTTATTTTATATAACAGTTTCTTTATCCACAAAACATTTAAGGCAACCACAGAAATGTGAACATCATGAGAGCCTGAAGTAAATGCAAGTTGTGTTGCCTATGGGTCTCTTTAAATTGTGACCATCTGTTGGCCTGATGAAACAGGTGCTGAGCGTTTGCAACTCCAGTGAAGCACAGGGAGCTAGGTGGAGTTTTGTTCTAGCTGAAAATCTTCTCATTCTTTTCAGTGAATAATTAGCTATTGGCCAGTGTGTGCTGCCATTAGTTGAACAAGCCCAATACAATATCATAAAGAAAATCTGTTTCTTTACAGATCTAAAAATGGTTTTTTTTTTGAGCTGAGTATTATTTAATCCTTTGTATTTGGGGTTTATCTATGCAAGATATAAATGCAGCAAAATACTATTTCTTTGAGCTATGGGCACATTAATTAACAGCAAGAAGTGTTGGAAAGAAGTACTATATTGTCAGTCTAACTTTACAGACAAAATATATTCAGGCAATTAATTTTAATATGTTCTGAATTTTATTCACTGTGGCATGCAGAATGGAAATGAAATAACACTTAGTTGAAAACAAGGAATAGTTCCTCAGCTAGAGTTAAATTATGTTACTCTTTTTAATTTCAGTTGTTCTTTGCTAATTCCTTTAAGTTAAGACCTGTCACACAATGCAGATTTGATCCAGTTAACTAGAAAAACAAGATCAAATCTATTAGGAGACTCTAGGCCAGCAGATAGAATTTGCAGGCAAAAGTGACCTTTTCTTGACATAGCTATATTTCTGTGGGATGCAAATTCCCCTGGCTCATGCCTACCAGCTAAAAAATATTGCCACAAGCAAATGATAGTTTTAACAGAATTGTTGCATGGGGCAAACAATCTGCTGAAATGGTTGAGAGGTTTAGAAAGCTTATTCCAAACCACTAGAAAATTGCTACAATAATTTCTGCAGAATTTATAGTGCCATTGTAGCCAGTTTTTCTTCATACTATCCACATTATTGATTCAGCTGTGCTAGTAATTGTAAGGGATGATATTATAATAATGTCATTTTGGCAAGATGCAGTACTATTTAACTAATACATTATTTTCTAAGAGGATTCCTTTTAGAAACCCTATGGTCTTACTATATCATTTATTCCTTTCTTCCTAGCCTTTGAATACAAACAGAAATAGAAATGGCAGGAGGTAACAAAGCTTGTCATATAATCTCTTTCCCCTTAACCTTTATTCAGGATGATTCCTTCAGCTCATGAAAAGTCAGCTTTCAAGCAATGTGAAATGTTTGCTAGGAAACCTGAAGCAAAGTAAAATTCAGCTGTTTGCAGCTTTTCCTGCAGATGTGGTATCCGGCCCATGTTTTGTCAAAAGGGTTGAATCTTTTGATTAAACCTCAGGCTAGTTATGAATGAATTGAAGCCAATTTATTGTTTTGCATTAAAAGAAAAATATAAACTCCTGGATTTCACGTGCTTCCAGCTACAGATTGACCAAAATTTGAACTGTGAAGTTCTTGTTATTGCTTCAAAGAGGGAAAATGCCAGAGTTGAAGCCTGGAGAGAAATGGGCTGTGATGAGCAGAAAGGCTGCAGGCAGAGGATTGCAGTTATTCTTTCACATCCTGCACTGCTCTCTCTGAGAGAAAGTGTTCAGATTCCTGATTTGCATCCCTGCCACAAATGAAAAAAATGAACAAAAGAAGGTGCCCAGTAGACAGCTGAAACCGCCTGAAAATGTCTTCAATTTTTGCTTTTTGATTTTGCTTCCGTCCCTCTCTGTTCCTCACCACAGAGTCTGAAAATGAGCCCACAGTGCCAATTACAACTCATCTCCATGATATGGATACTTCATCACTTTGTGCTGGACAAACTCATGAGCTCACTTAGGATATACAGTGAATAGTTGTCATTTAGCTTTGTGTTTGTTACTAAAACAGGAGAGTTGCAGAGGGAAATAAGCAATGAACTTTTCTTAAAATTTGAGTGCTTCAAGCATGTTCCCATTTCAGCCTTAGAGCAGGTTTTCAGTAACCTGCACTGGCCTTTCAGAGATAAATAGTAGATGTTGGAAGGTTGTTTGATTAAAGTTGTGTCCCAGGAAGCCAGTCTGTGCAGATGGTGAGAATGGTAGCTGCAGATACAGGAAACAGGCAGTAAAACACCACCTTGGGTTTAGAAGCAAGAACCCATCATATTATTGCCCAGCACCTGCACTTGGCAGGTGATTAGCTATACAACCAGCAGAGAAAGGCAGGTGATGGGCAGATGAGCAAAATAGTACCTAGAAAAGGGGCAAAGTAAGAATCCAGATCAATGGGAATGACAAACTTCAGGCAAAATAGTATAACAAAAGCTTTGGAGTATTGGAAAGAAGAATCTAGTCTGTATAGAGGATTGCCTAGGGAGGTTAAAGTAAGAAAATAAAAGTAAAATTTTTGTTTCACTACCTCATGGGAGGGAAATAATAAGAAGTGAATATAATAGCAGATAGTAGCATAGTTGTAAAAACTGAAGGGGAAGGATAAACCATCACAAATGATCAAGTGAAAATAGTTTAAGAAGTTAAGACTTCCTCAGATGGATTTTACCAATCCCCAACTGAAATGTGATCATTGACTGTGTGAAAATCTCCATCACTCAACCAGAGAACAACAGGAGAGCTCAAAGCACCCTTCACAGCACTTTTCAATGCCACATCTCAATAAGTTTTACAAAGGACTTCAAAGGATACAGTGCAGTTCTGGAAATTTAAAAGATGTCCTCATTAGAGACAAGATCGCTGGAGGATCACTGCCTGCATACAGCACAGAGAACAGACACACTGATCTTACTCTAGAAAAAAGGCCTGAGGATGACAGAGGAAACAAATATATCCAGAAAACAAGGTAAACTGGCTCAGGCACTTAGAATCCTACAGCAATCATAAGGTTACCCACTGAGGAAAGTTGGGCTCTGAGGGAGTACAAAAGTCCACTAACACAACTGTGGAAAATAGAACAAATGGGAAAACTCAAATGCCCAAATTGTGCCAGCAGTGCTGAAAACAATTGGCAAACAGGAGCTGAGAATGAAAGACAATGGAATTCTTATGATGATTTCTAGTGAAAGAAGAGGCCAGCTACCTAGTCTGATGAAAAGGATGTCAGTACTTGTTATAGACAGCTAAACTGGTGCATCAACAACCAATTTGATTTGTATCTGAACTGTAGAATAAGTGACAAACATCCTTTTTAGGGAAGGTGCTCTATAAAACTGAGTTTGGGCCAATGACAGTCAAGTGTTGGATGTTATGGTTGAGAATTCACGATGCACACAATCAAAAGCAACAGGAAAATGCAAATGCAGCATCTGGCATCACACATTTGCCCTCTCTTGACCAAAGGAGATAGAATTTTCTCTATGGTATTTGTTCTAGTAGTTCTGCAATGGCTAAAAGGCAACAGAGCTTGGGAGGAACACTGAAAAGAGAGTGAGCCCTGTGCTATCTCACTAGATTACTGAAATGCAGAATTCCACTTGAGGAAAAAAGGGATTAGAGAGGCTGCAAAGGTATGAAACAATGTTGGGCTTTCTAATACTCTTTCAAAGGGAGGGAATCGTCCAATAGCAGTCATAGCAATCAATATCTTGGAGAGCTGCATTATTTATTAGGAAACAGGTAAAAAAAAAAAAAATTCCATTACTGATGACTGTGGGCAAATTTGTTAACAGCAAAAATTCTAATTTTAACACCAAAACCATTTTTTGGCATACTGTGTTACACGAGCCATTCAGTCAAGAGGCCAGAATTCTCCACAGAAGCCTTGGTCTAAAACTTAAAAGCATCAGCCTGGTTATAAATGTGTTTATATGTAAACTGAGCCTTTCCCTGGAATGATGCCAAGCAGGTGCTGGAGAGGAGGCTAATGGTAGTTTATAGCCTGGTAATATCCAAAATGAAAGTGAAGACTGCCATAGGAGGTAACCTTCTATATGAGATGGTACATGGGTGAAAGATCACTATGTTTAAAGCAATCCAGCAGTAATGTCAGCAAAAGGAAGAGCAGGTGTCATAAAAATGAAAAATGGCACAGTAAAAACCATGCTTGAGATGAGCTAAAGTATGTTCTGCTGGCCAGTAAAAAACCCAAACCCTTACTGAGGACATAAATGAAATAGAACAGGTTGTCCAAAATTTTCCTGTACTTAAAAAGCCAGCTGAAATCCCAAGTAGCTCTGGAAAGTGCTGGATAAATATGTTCACTTGTTGTAAAAAAGATGGCATGAGGATGGAAAATAGCCATCCCATTTCTGTGTGGTGTAGGTGTAAACCTTCATCCCAAATGAGTTGCAAAGTTGGATGGAATTAATGAAGCAGCAGTTGCCCTGCACAGATATGCTTGGAGAGCAGTTCATTTGGTGTCTAAGGTTCACTGAGATGGTTCCAGCTGAAAGGAGGCCTGTGTGTTGCACACAGCTGAAAGTACAGCATTTCCTACCTAGTTCTTCTAACAAAGAGCCAGAAACTTCTTCATTTTAGGAATGTGTATTCTCCTATGTTAATGAACATGCTACATGAAACAAAGATCATTTCTCTTGCCAGTGACTTCAAAGGGCTTAGATCAAGTGTCGAGTGAAAATACACTTATGGCAAAAATTATTGAAATTCAATGCCAAGACTGCTCCAAAAGCTATTTTCTGTGCTCCTCCTCCTAAATTTTACCATTTTGGTTGCACTTTATCAAAGCCCTTGGGGTGTCTGTAGTGTAGTCTATATCGTGCTTATTCTGATATTACATTAAAATGAACAGTCCTGTGTGAAACTATCAGCGCTGCATGCAAGTGCTGCAGCCTTGCTTACACAAAATATTTGTGATGTCTGAAAGTGCTGTATTGTACTGTTTGACTTGGCTTTCCTTGATAGAAACGTTAGGAAAGCCAGTATTTTAATAGTGTATTGTTATGAGATTTTTTTAAAAAATGAATTATTATGCTGAAGGTTTTTTCCAAAGAGATAACATCCCACAGTGCTGACAGGCTTTTTTCTCTAATGATATATGAATTGGAGCTAACAGGGGAGACAATAACTGCAGGCCTTTTGATTAATCTATTTTCTTTGGTCCTCTCTTTAAAATGATAGATTGGTCCATGAGGACAGTTTGCCATAGATATTTGCAATAGAAGTGTGAGCTCCAAACAAAATAAGGAACCAAGGTTTGTTTAATATATTGTAGACATCTGGTCCATTTTCACTAGGAAATTAGCATAGAGTTATCATCTAATTATTGTCATATGTGAAAAGCTGAAAAAAGAGTCCAGTGTGTCTGATGACACAGGGGTAGAAAAGAAAAAGATTCCCGTAGCATAATTTAAAAGAAGAATGTATTTCAGCTCTACAATTTAACTTCAGTGATTCAAATCTACCTGGATGCAAAAAAAGAAAATAAGCAAGGGAGAAAAACATCCCTTTCAAGTCATGACATGCTTATGGTAAGTCTTTCATAACATCAGAGTTGTTTTACTTTTGTCTGTTTAGAGTTAAAGAATTGCTTCACTTTTAAAAAGTAAAGACAAGTGATAGAATAAATTGTACTGGATAGACAACAGCTATACAATCTGTATCTGTGAAGATGATAAAGTTAAACCAGACTCTACTCAGAACCAAGTATTATCATTTCCATGTCTAACTCAGACCTGCCAAATGGCATTCTGCAAAATTCACAATTTATAAAGCCTCCTTGCTAAATAGTGTTATTTCAAATATTGTGAAATGCCATTTAAAACGACTTTAGAAGCCATGGCAATATTGATGAGTACATTTCATAGAATGGACTTGACAATTTGTTGAAATGCTGTGTGTCTCCACCCTTCTCCATTAGCGCAGCCTCCAGCATATAACATGTAAGGTGTATTTAATTCCTTCTGTGCACTGTGGTCTTAGCAAACATGCAAACTGACCAAGTGTGGGGAGAGAGGAAACGAGGCTGATCTAGGGCAATGTGCAACAAATATCTAGCCTGATAACTGAGGTGTGCTACACAAACAAATCACACAGAGGGGCTGCACTGAACAGAGGATTCTTGTTTGCTTATTGCAAAATGGATGAAGACAGCCCTTTTGTGATGGCAGGAGGGCATTATCACTCAACCAGTAGCTTTAATTTAGCAAGCCAGAGATGCTGAGGTGGTGTTAATGGAGGGCCAAACATTTCAAGACTTTGAAGATAAGTTAGCTAAGGACTTACAGAATTAAAGCACCAAGGCAGAGACCCATCTCTCTTATGTTAAACATCTGGGTGTTTATGTTGGAAGGCTTCCTGTAAAAGGAGAAATAGACACCTCCTGAGGCAAGTTCTGTTGATCAGTGTTTCTCATCGTTGGCTACCCAGGAAACATCTGAACTAAGCACTTTAACTTACAAAAGATGAATCTGGGCCAGTGAGTTTGACTTTCCCTTTTTTGTGATCCATTTGACACTCACAGCGATGCAAGATTATAAGGAAATTGCTGCTTTCCCTTTTTTATTTTTTTTGCATGGTGTATGGTATTTACGAGTAGACTCAAATCCACTCTGTCCTTTGCTGTAGCAAATATCTTCAAAAGGAAGAAAAAAAAAAGCCACATCACATTACTTCTTTTCAAACCATTCACAAATTGTTTTGATCAATCTCAACATACATTTTTAAGGAAATATAATAATTGGTTAGAAAAGATACCACATGCTAGTGGCAGTGCCATTGTAACATCTATTTTGCTAGGAAAATACATATTTGCACTGAATCTTTAGACCAAGGAACCCCTTTTATGGCCCACTTTGGGCCATGACACACAGGGGCTGATAAAAGTAAATTTCCTTTTTACTGCTTTGGAGTTACCGACCTGGGTAGAAAAAGAGATATAACCGTACCAGGCAGCTGCATCTAAGGCAGATTTTGCTTACAATAGAACAGTTTATTTCTGGGTTGTTTCCTTTTATTCCTTAAGGCCTTATCTTTCTACACAGTTTTGTTTTGGTTTTTTTTGTCTGGTTTACTTACAAGTGTGTTGGACCATTCAGATGACAGAAAACCACACACATCACCACGAAATGGAGGTCTTAAGTAGTGACATCCATAGCACTTCTCTATTGCTTTCTGGAAGTTAAGGTGTCTGTTCTAAGTCATCCAGGCTTTCTTCAGAGGGTGGGGAGACAGTCTCTGTAGTACTGCAGAGAAGTAGTGGTGCTGTAAAAAAATTCCAAGGGAAAAATCATCCCACATTTTTTTGGTGCCTCTTCTGAGGCCTTTGCTGAAAAATATCCTTAAAGAGGAGGCAACAAAAGAGACTGAGTTGCTAGCTCTTTCTTTTTGAGTGAAATCTGTCTTCCTGCAACAGAGATAGAAAATAAAAAAAAAATCCAGGTTGTTAGAAGAAATGGAGAAAAAGAGAAGATGTGGCAGCAGTATAATTCTGCCTGAAGGGAAGGTATGTGTTGCAATGTGCACTGAATTTTTCACTGAATTAATTTGCATGAATATTGCACAGGGAAATGTGCATGTGCTGTGCCTTTAAATGTAGATGCTTCTCAGAATGCTATTTGCATGTTCACAAATTATGTATTCCTATTGTACCATGTATTGGAAAACAAAAATAAAAACAGTTGCTATAAAGGAGGAGGGTCTTTTTAATCTTTAATTAAAAATTGAATAGAAGTGTTCTTTGATGATGTCAATCTCAATCAACTTCATTAATGGCCAGATCATACCCTAATCCAGTATCTTTGGCAGACTAGGATATAGTGACTAATTAAACAAAAACAGTCAGTATTGATATATGAGAACAATCACACAACTCTAATTAAAGTTGTAACAAATTGGGTTTTACTCATTTCATGCATTCATCAACCCAAATTGCACTTATTTTGCAAAAAATCCAGTTTTAGTCTGTCTTAAGCCAAAAACTGAGTCCTTTTACACCTACATATGCACTAACACACTCTATGAAATCTGTTTTGACAGCTTCTTATAATATTTAGCCAACAATGGCAGGCAAGCTAAAGAATCAATAACTAAATCTTTGGTGCATGTTGCAATCAAGAGCAATTATTTACATGTCATGTTGAGTCATTTGGATGGTGAATTATTGTTCAGACCCATCATTTAACCAGACAACTGTATATGTGAGCTTTCAATTGGCTCTCTGGTCCCTTGGGACTTCACTTGAATTATTCTGATGTGAATATTCATGAGGTTTGACGATGGTGTTTACCACTTCATTATGTCAAAGATTTAAGAGTTGTTCTACAGTTCCTGGAAGGGAGTAGCCATGACATTTGGGAAACAAATAGCTTTGGTGATACCACCTGCATAGCTCATATGTGGAGGAGCTGCAGCTGCTCCAAGGCAGCTCCATGCATCTGTGCACATTGGGGTGATGGGATTTATATGGAAAAAGCAATGCTTTGTACTGGATCCAAAAGTCAGTGGTTGTAGGGAATCCCAGACTACCAAGTCTGCCTGTTGGGCACCCACCTAGGATGAATTGCACCATGTGTGATTTCAGAGCTCACCAGGCTGTGCCTTGCAGACCCTGAGGTTGACTTTGGTGCCCCAGATGCTCAGTGCTATCAGCTCTCACTCAGCTGCACTACTCACCTGATGGCACTTTTCAACAAGAAGTGCCCCAAACTGAGCAAATAAAAGCTGTGACATGTAAAATCTCCAGGTACCTTTGAAATAGCTGGATGTCTAGCTTTACTGAATATAAAATGGTCAAAGTAACTCTTATCCCATTTAGCTACCCCACAGCTATATTCTCCTTAATGATGGAGTGCAGAGAACTTTGATCATGGAATTCAACAAGTTCCAGTATTATTATTATTTTGCTCTTTTTCACAAATGCAGCTGTTATTTTACAGGCCTCCCATGAGGCACAGAGACAGTATGTTCCAGGAATGGAAGAACTGAGTGCTCAGCACCTCTTCTGTGATTTAAACTGAATTAAGTCTGGACTCCTGCACTGATAAATATCTGAATTTTTTAATAGTGGCTATATACTGTGGAAGTTGCATGATAGTACAATAGTGGAATGTGCCTGTTATTGGTTTTAAGTTCAATTTTTGCATTGGCCAAGAAGTTCAAGAGCATCTTGGAAGTTTAGAAACTCACGTCTCAAATGGTGCTTTGCCTTTGCCAGTTTACTGACTAACGGTGGAATATAGATGTATTACCTCTGAAAAAATGTGCCTCTATTAGCTTCCAAATGGGCAGAAGTTTACAGAAAAACGTTTATAGCATTGATGATATTGGCTGACACAAGCACTATGCTGGTGCTGAGCTGGCTTGAAAATTTGAGGTGTCTCACTCTGAGTTTCCAAGACATGAAGATCTCAGTCTCACCAGCAGTTTTGAAAAGTCGTGGGTAGATGTCTTTCTAATTGTGGCACCAATACCTTGCTAGTGCATTAGATTCTTTAAAATACAATGGGAAAAGACAATATTACTGGAGGAGCTGACAAGCTTGATCAACAGGCATAAAGGTCTGGAGGTGGGAGTTAACATTGCAGCTACAGCTGTTTTCAATGCCACATCAACCAGGTCCTATCAGTGCAAACCTTTCTTAGCAGCTCTCCCTTCCTTTTCTTAATTAAATCTAAATGAAGATTTTAAAAACCCCAACAAAATGAAACAAAACAAAATGAAACAAAAAACCCTGAAGAGCTGGCTCACAAGTTGGCAGATAAAGGTGTCTCTAAACAGCAGTGTTTCAAGGAGCAATGATTCTTTCATGCTCCTTAAATCAGAAAAAGGACACCAAAGGCCCTTCCTTAAAGTCAGTAAGATACAGGATTCAGCTGTCCACAAACTAGAAGGTCAGGAAACTCAAGTGCAGAGCCTGTGGAGCCTCCCCAATTGAAAACTTATTAATAATAAAAAAGATTATTCATTGCTATCAAATATAATTACAGGCATCAAACACCCTGGAGCTGAAAGACCATTTATTTAACATACAGAATAAGCAGATGTAGTTGTGTGATGTGCTTCACTGCAGCATCTTAACACAAGGCTTCAGGTGGCAAAATAAACCACATTACTGGAGCTATAATAGTGATTACATACAGGGATTTTATGTGGCACAGTATGCTCGAAAAAAAATTAAATTGCCACCTTACTTTTGTGTAATTTTAATGCATTTCAATGAGTATTTTATCTATCCATCCAGACATTTTGTGTTTATAGCTTCAGGTCCAGGGACTGAAATCTTCTGCAAGCCATTTTTAATGATTCCTTGACTGAGTAAATCGCACAAGCACCTGGACTGTGATTTGCACTTCTTAATCTGGAAGTTGAGCTCCCGCTACAACCCAGTGCCTGGATCCAAACACAGTGATCAATGGATTTAACTGAAAGATTATTACTGACAGGTTTGAGGCAGATCTTTCATATTGGAGGAATATCCCCATAGCTAAACTACAGTACCAACAAAGATTGAAAACACAGGATCACAGGGCGTGTCTATTTCTGTCAAATATTTTATCTGACTGCTTCAATCTTAGGTCTTGGCATCGTCACCACCTACACTAAACACACATTACTTCATTTTTTAAGTAAACTAACACCTTCCCTCCAGAAGAAATGTTGTGTATTGTGAAAAGTTCAATCCCAGCACTACTCTTCAGTTGTGAGGAGGATGAGAATTGGTAAAATGTGACCCCTTTAAATTTATGAATACCCCCAATCCCCATTTACAAGGGGAAAGCCTATAAGTATATAGGTTTATGTACTTCTTGCCCCACTTATGCCACCCTTTGGCCCATTCTTGCCTTGAGAATGTGCTCAGACTGTGCCCTGGCCCTGGGGGCAGGCAGGGGGAGGACAGACTCAGATCAAAGTGCCTGGGATTCCCTTGGTGGGGCATGAGTTACCCAGGCCTCGTTAAACTGCCAGGGCTCTTTCCCGTGCTTCCGTTCTCATTGTCGCTGCTCTCCAAGATATAGATACACAAAAAGCTTGACAAGCAGCACAGAAAGGCAGAAAACACATATGACAGCTTAATGGCTTTGAGAAAAAAACATGCCAATGTTTATATTTGCAGAAGCAAGGCGGCACGTCTTTCAATGACATAATGGGCTTCATTTGTTAGGGCATCTGATTAAAGGTCTCACATAATTTGTAAAGTAACAAAAGCTTCATCAGGCACTGAAAAAAATTATTGCTATTAGTTTATTATGCAGCACTTATACTGCAGTCAGTCCTAAGATTTCCAGACAAGAAATAAGAAATGACAGCTACGCAAGAAGTAAAAAGAATAAAAATAAAACAACTTTAATAGCAAATGTCTGCATATCTTAGTCACAAATAGCTTGAAATTGAGGTAATTCCCTACATTTTTTCTGCCAGTTGCTACCCTTATGCACATATCTGAATATATATATATTCAAATATACATGTCAAAGTTCCACCATTAGTGAGAGTGACAGTAGAATTTTTTTTCAGGAATAGATATATGTCATAATTATCTTGTTTGCCTGAAATGTATGTGTATTGCTACAATCATTGACTACTTCCAAGACTAAAACTTCTATCTAAACTAAAGGGTAAATGTGGGACACACAGAAGTACACGATATCTATTAATTTTGTATGAACTTTACGAAGTGTTGCAGAAAAGTATTATCAGTTCCTTTAAAAGTTTTAGGTATTAAAAACCATAGAAGCGAACATAAAATCTGACCTTTTTTGGAAAAGACCTTATGTAACAATATTAGCATCAGTTTTTTTTTTCATTTTGATTAATACAGTCAATTTTTCCCAACAGCTCTTTGTATCAGCTGGCAGATGTCCTGTGGGGTTTTTTCCCCATCAGTTTTTTTTTCCTGCTTCTTATGAGTTTTTAGGAACTAAAGCATGCAGGGATGATGCAATGATTATGACAACTCCACCAATATAAGCAAAGAATAGCACAGGACATTGAAAAATACAGGATATTTTTAGTAATCTAAAAAGGCTGAAACCACTGCTAAGAATTCAGGCTAAAGGCATTCTATACATGTTGTAAGTGAGCAGCTAAAATTTGGCCTTCACCAGCAGAACTGATAGGAGCCCAAAGCAAGGTGGACAGAATGGCAAATAAATAATCAGAATTTTACGCTGTGATATTTTTCAAGAATTTTTAATCCAGTGAAATGTCCAGAGAAAAGCAGAGAAAGAGAAGTGGTGTGAGAAAAGAACAGAAGAAGTGAACATGAAGTTCCTGCAGGTGACCAAGGAGAGAATCCAGCACCAGAAACAGGGGACTGGGTGAGGTAATTACCGCATGGTCAGAAAACCAGGAACAGGACCCAGCTGTGTAGCCCCACCTGCTGTGATGGACTACATTCCTGCCCCTGCTTTCCTTCTTCATCTCCACTTTCAATCCTTCTACATTCAAGAAAAGTCTGATGAAGTCCAAGTTAAATTCATCTCAAATACACACAGAGATTCCTCAACACTGAGATTCCTCAGGCAGAATCATTCAATACAGAGGTGAGACTCCTACCTCAAAGTTGTGCCATTGTACCAGTGAAGGAAACAACACAGATAAGAGTCCAAATTGAGTCTGTTTCACTAAGTGTGAAAGGCAGGAGAAAATTAAAAGCAAGTAAGGTGGGTGTTTGTCTAGAGATGTGTGTAGGAGTTGAGCAGACTGAGTAAAATTAGAAATGAACTCCTAACCTCTGGTATGGACAACATCAAGATCTCCAAAAAATAAATTAGAACAGTGAAGGAAAATCTGAGGTAAGCTGGGGCAGTGACAGAGTGGGAAGAATAGAAGGAATTGCTGTAGGAAGTCACTGTGCAGGGGCTGCACCCTGTGCAAAAGGAGCCTATGGGAGTTGATGGATTGCAACTTCACAGACACTGAGAAAGAGGAAATCTGGAGTCTAGCATCAGAAAAAATATTGAACTGAATCTCCATGCCTGTCATAGGTACATATTTGGAAGAATAAGACCAAGAGGGGATCATATCCTGTATTATCTGTATTGGTTTGTACAGAAAGAACAGGGACGTGGCTTCCAAGGCATCAACACTAAAAAAGTAATATAATACAGTAATTACAAAACAACAATTGAAAGCCCAAGAGTGTTATCTCTTTTACATAATATGTCTGTTTTCTGGTGAATTCTTTAGAAGGATATGCTCAATTAGCAGTAAGAAATAAATATTCAAGGAGACAAGAAAATGTGTTTTTAGTGAATTAGCCTGATTAATTACATTTGCAATCTGTTTCTTTTAGTGCATGTTTTCAAAAAATTGCATTTTTGATGAAGAATTGTGCTCTATTCTTGAAAAGGGAGTGGAATAGAAACAACCCATAAGATGCAGGTTTATGCAAATATACTGGTTGCACATGTACACACATATTGTTCATTGTGAATTCAATGAGGCTGTTGGTTTTACTCTGTGAATGAGTCCCTGAAAGCATCTTGTAGCTGCTGAGACTCAGAATAAAATAGTTGTTGTCCCTGGAGACAAGTTTTTCAGAACCATAACAACAAAATATTCAATATGTGAGAAATAAGGCAATACAATTTGGGATATGTATATAGAGCACAGTCCACCTACCAAAAATTTGAAAAAAAAAACTCTTATAAACTTTGTTGAATCTGAGTCATTAATAAAGAAATTTTAATTGGCCTCACTTGATACTGAAACTTCTGTCAATGGGAGGAGGAGTTGCCCGTGCTGAGCACAGCCCAGAGCCCTCACCCAGACATCCCTGTGCTGCTCCAGCTGGGAGCAGAGTCATGTGCAGGCACGGAGCTCAGGGTCTGTGGGCTCAGAGCAAAGGTAAAGCTGTTCTGCTTGGCATTTACTCTGGAGGATTCCTGGGAAATCTGCCAGGTTTATGCTCAGGCAGCACAGGCTTTTCCATGGAGATTGTGGGGAAAATCCAGTCCTCTCTGGATAAAACACGGGCAAACCCTCAAGGGAATCCTGAGAAGGAAAACAGAGGTTTTGCATCATCTTCCTTACAACAGAGGTAGTTTAAGGCTTGTTTTGTATTGCAGCTAGAAAATATAAAAGCTTTTTTTTTAATAATCCTTTTAATTTTTATGAATGTGTGCTTCCAATGAAAAGTTTGAAGTAACATCATTTTGCTCTAGAGAATCCCTGAAAAATAGCAGTAGTAGTGCTAGGAAGAGTTATCAGGAGAATAAAGAGCCTGGGTTAGCTAACAGCACCAGAAGCTCACAACGGGCTCTGATTCCCAGGTTAGCAGCTCACAGAGTGCTGTGTGCCCCTTCCAACCTGCAGCATTCCCTTCCCATGGGAACCAAGTTTTGGAAGGGTGAGGACAAGTTTGCAAGTATCAAACCTACATTTTGATAAGTTCGGTGTCTCACCACAACTCAGTCCTGAATAACACTTTTCTTATCCAGGATCTGGAAAGTTTTCCCAACTACTGCTGTGCAGACAAAACCTCCAGCAGCTCAGGCTCAGGCACAGAGGCCCCACATCACTGCATGTGTTCCCAAGGTGGATTTCCTCTTATCTGCCTTACACCTTCACGGTGCCTATGCCAAAGCTGCCAGGGTAAACATTCCAAGCACACAGAGGCACATCCCCACATACACACCAGCAAATATCTCTCATGCCTTCTTTTCATGAATATTTCTGTGAATGAAAACTCATTTCTGTGAACGCAGCCAACATTCACAGAAAGAAAACAGATACAGTCACAGACACTGAGTGAACTTTCTGATGCTAAAGAAAACTTAAACCAGCACTGCTCATCTCTTCATCCTAAGGTCCTCTGAATCTGTAGGAGTTTTCTTCATACATAGATGCCAAATTTGGCCCATAATACTCTTTTCAGAAGTTCTAGATTAATCCAAAACTCTAAACCAAATTATTTTTGTTTATTTCATTAAATTTTCTAAAGGTGTCACTTTGCAGAAGAAGAAAAAGTCTTTGTAAAGGTACTGACTGAAAGGTTAAAATTTACATAAGTCTAGCATTGTTATAATTATTAATACTTACTACATACCCCTTACAAGCCCCAAGGTGCTTCAAAGAATTAAATTATACTGATTTTCAAGGAAGTGGGAAAAGTTCTGTCCTCTACATTATTTGAAATAAGATTTTTCAAATCCCATAGATAAATTCAGATGGGAGCATTTCTGCTTTATGACATGCACAGAGAACTCATATTTTTTATTGACCTTCAGCTTCTCTGCCTGTGCTTTGGACAGTTTACAAGTAAACTGTATTCATTCCTGATCACTTTTTCTCATCCTCCCCTGAGAGATGGCATTCCAGCGAAGCTGCTTTGGGTGAGGACATTCATGGTGCAGTGCCTGGTGTCCTACTTTCTAGGAACAGGTCGAGCATAGACATGCTGGAGTTGTTTGCAACACTTGGTGTCTCATGGCATCTGGTAGGCAATCTTTGACCTCTTTGTTTTCCCCATCTTCTCATTTTCTGTGGTTGGGAACAGATTTTCTTTTTGTTTTCATGGCTGGATTAAAAAAAACATATATATAATTTCCTGATGTTTAAATTCTGAATTTAGTTAGATTTTTGATCTAGTATAATGTTGCTAAAAAAGATCAGGCTGAAAGGGATCACCAGCAGGATCACTCTGTGAATAAGGGTGGAATAAAACCTGTGAGAGAACAGAAAGGTCTGGGTACTTTGAGTAAATAAATACCTTAAATGCAATGCTGAAAGCTACCCATGGTATCACACAAACCTATCAGTTAGTTGAGCTGAACTCTCTGTGGAACCAACAAACATGTTTAACCAAATTGAAGTTTATTCAAATCACTTTACATAGCTTTGAACTTAACTCTCATTTATTCCTTACCCTGGTTTACAAGGAATTTTCTTTCTCTCCTTAATTATTTGCTTTTGTTTCGTTTTATTCCATATCATGGCATGATCTCTGCTGGAGGAGGGGCGAGTTCCACATCAGACAGCTGTTCCAACCAAAAAAAAACACCTAACCTAGATAAACAAGTCTCTAATCTGGAGGCATATGAAAGTTCTCCAGACAAGGTCTGCTCCCTGCTTGGGGTTCATTTTGCTTTCTGGTTCTCATATATAGAGGCCTGCTTGGGAAAATCAGACAGACTGTGTCTGCTTTGAATTTATCAGGCAAACACACACACAGAAAACTAGAGTGTTTAGACTCTGGGCTGCTGGTGAACACTCAGAATTCCCCACTGTCCCAATGACTGTAGAGCTAGTTGGCATATCTTCAATAAAAAATTACATCAGTGATGCTCTGGAAACTCAATTGAGGCATAGGAATGACAAGAAAATAAGCAAATCCACAGTGAAAGCTTTGGCAAAAATTCTCCACTTCATTTCAAATGTAATAGCATTCCTGGTCTTTAATTTCTATTTTATTTTTAGTGACAAATGAATTACTAGTACAGCTCCTCACAATCTATTTCTTTCTCTTTCTCAGACTCTTTTGGGGAGCAGTATAATTTTAGACTGTAAAAATATACACCATCTGGTTTATATATAATTGAGCCACTCATACTCACATTTTTTGGATGTAAAGCCATGATTTAGACAGAACTGGAGAAAGGCTGTGAGGAGTTACACATTGTTGAGACCAAAGCTGACTCCACTTCTCTGCCTCTCTAGGCATGCCCCCAGCTGGCCTGGGTTTTGGCTCACCTACAGTGTCACCTTGCGGGAGATGACACAGAGTCAGAAGGGACATCCTCACTGCCCATAGAAATTCCTGTGGTGTTAAGACAGGCACTCAAAGAAACCCCTTTTTTGGCTACCAGCCAATGTATAAGATCAAGCATTTGAGCAGAAAGTGCTGATCTTATTATTCCCGAAATGCTCCAAAGCAGAGGGGAAGGTGCAGAATGAGCAGAATGCAAGTACTGTCTTGATTGTTTTTCTGCTCCACCAACTCATGGTCAGTAAACTGATCAGTATGACCAGCAGGTCACAAAGTCCAGTATTTGGGATTGGTAAGAATGGTGACATACAGGATGAAATGGGAAATTTGGAAGAGCCATCCATCCAGTCTTCTTCTCCTGCCTACCTCCATTTGCTAAGCTCAGCAGGGAAGTCCTGCATGCTTACAGGTGACAGTGCAGCTGTGTCATGTATTGGTTTGGATTTCCATCTCTGGCTCAGCACCCCCTGAACTGCAGTGGGAGTCATTCACTGAGTAAAGTGTCCATTCCCTAAATGTATTTTCCTGGACACTTGGAAGAGAATGAACCCAAATAAATTTGCCTTTCCTCAGCAGATACCCTAATGATGTTCCTTGCTGTGCTACTGTCAGTAACAAAAGGACAAAGCTATGAAGTTTGGGTCTCAAGTTTGGGTCTTGTTGCTATTTAGATCACAGAGATCACAGCAAGGGAGTGAACAAGGCAGAACAAACAGCACAGTCAAAACAGAGAGCAAATGTGCTGAGTGTTAGAAGTTAATGAAATACAGTTGGCTACCACTGACATTGGGCAAACACAGGCTGCAGGCTTTCAGCACAGCAATATTCTATTTGCTTTAAATAGTTTTACTGCAATAATTGAAACACAATATGCAATTAAAGCATATTTACTGCATCCTCTTGAAACTTGTGAAGCTGATGAGGAACGCATTCATTCAGCAAACCTATCTTGCTCTGTTTGCATTGCTAGCTGGACTGGCAGAGACACAGGTGGGAAAATTGCTCTGAAGAAAACAGCTCTGCTGCTGAGAAATGTACATTCCATCATCCTAAAATGCCAACTAACACAATCATCAGAGCAAGATCCAATTAAACATCACACTGATACTGGCTTTACACAGGTCTGTACATCTGCTGCCAATATGTTGTCCATTTATGCCCTGTTTATGGCCCAAGGGAGCAATTTCTTTGTGCAGGGTTTGCAGTCAAGACAACTGCTTTGGAGGAAGGCACTCTAAGGGTGCACATTACCTGACATGGGATTTTTATCTTATATTCTGATCAGAAACAATGTAATTAAAGGCACTGGAAAGATAGTCACCAATATTAATGTGCATTAGATCAAATCCTAACCAGTGTCCATACTGCCTAGATGCTAGCAAAAAATGACAAGGATCCTGCCATTGCTTTTGGAATTTGTAATACTCTGTTTTCACATTCTCTCCTGCCTTTGCCTTTATTTCTAGTGATCATGCACATCATCTTAGTAGCTGGAATGAATTTAGAAAGTTGGCTTGGAGCTGGAGTGTTCACATCTGCTGAGAATGCGCCCAAGGTGATTTCTGTGGACATTTGTGACAGATCCCTGACCATTGCAGGCATGCATTCCTCACCTAAGCAGGAACAGGCACACTTGTCATTTTGCCAAGCAATACTCAATAAGGGAGACCATCCAGAAAACTTAGAGCTGCTCATGGCTCATGTCTGTATGAAGTCTGAAACAGAGAAACTTCTTGGTTAGCACAGTGCTTTCTGTTGTGCCTCTCTCTATCACTGTTTTTCAGGAGTTGGCAAAAAAATCTTTGTGGAACGACAGAGCTTGGGGACTTCTCTCCAACAGGTCCATCCCATGCACCCTCTAGGCTCCAGTCACTATCAAGGACAGGAGCTGAGGTGAGAAGGCTTCACAGAACATTTAACATGCAATGCCACCATGTGTCAAAAACTCCTTCCTAGTGGATGATTCTCAAACATTAAATTCTTGGATGATGGATTTATTTATTTCACCACTTCCCATCATTGTCCTCACTCAATTACAGGCTGGATAATGATTTAACTGAGCTCTGAGCAAGCCAATGTGCCAAGTCCTGCCTCTTATCCAGTTACATTGCAACAAAAAAGGACAGGGGAAGGTCTCCACCACACTGCTGGATAATTTGGATGCAGAGGCATATCCATGAATGCTACAGTCTCAGGGACAAGTTCAATTATGCAACACCTCCACTAAGCACAGCCCCACCAGTTGCTAAGTAAAATCAACAGAAGATAAAACACTTACATAAACCTATTTCTCCTTCAACTCTTGCATGAAATTCCTCCCACTGCAACACTAGACTAAGCACTAACAATGAGTATCATTAATTAAATTGTCTTTTAATGGCTCAGGAGGTGGACTCCGTAAAAATGAGGAAAGGGACAGAAACCTGGATTTAGAGAATAAGGAAGTATTTAGACATGAAAGATGAATTTCACTTCATTTTAACCATCTGAAAAAAGATCATCTGGTCTAAGCTCATTCTTTGTGCTCCCATCAGCCTTTTTCAAACAAAGGAGACAAGCAGATGCCTACAGAAGATAAAGTTAGATTATCTTACATAAGAAGTGATTTTGAAACACTTATATATGACAAGACAAGGAAAGAGTATATGAAGAACCATATGGAGATCAATGAACTATAGTTTTTTTCCTTCACAGAAACTGAAACGTGAACAGAATAACTTCTCAGGTCTCCTGCCTTCCTATGGCCTTGCTTGCTAGAATTGAAAGATATCACAGCTGAAGATATCACAGGCAGTTCAATGAAAGGTAGATTTCATAAAACACACATCTTTAATCTCAAGGAAAAGCTTACCTAAACACTGATCCCTGGAAGCCAGGAATATCTCTAAGCAGAACTAAAAAATGGGTGTAACATGGTTACAGAAACCACAGCATTGTAGTATGGTCCAGGAATGGAAAGATCCTTTGGAATTTGGGTATCATAAAGTTAGGATTCATAAAATTGTCTCTAACTTATTTGCCTAAGCTTCACATGTGTTCACAGGAAAGATCACTTATTCAAGCCTGTCCTGTCAAATGGTGTGATGCTATTTAAAATCAATTAATTCTTTCTAGGACTTGGGTACATTTTTTACATCACCTGTGAAGATTTCTGGACACAAGAATGTTACTGACATCATAATCTGTGGCTGATTCTTTAAGTGATGGGCTGAGAACCATTACAGAATGTGAAATGAAAAATTTAGTTAATAAGGAAGAGGTCAGACTATATGATATGAATTAACAGATCATCAAAAATGAATAGGCATGTGATGATGTCAATAATAATGCGATTTTCATTTGAAAACTGTGATTCTATGGCGATTTGAGAAAAGAAATTATAAGTCTTTATGCCTGGTGCATCTTCCTGCTTTTCCTTCCCTTCCTGACACAGGGAGGGTGAACACACTCTTTAAACTCATTTTCCACTAGCACATCTCACTAATAGTTTCTTACTCACAAATATAGCAGCCTGATGGGGCCAGTGAAACAACGGTATGGCAAAATGCTAAGAGCATAAAAAGAGCAGACAAACTAAAGAATAACTAAGTAGTAAAAGAATGACCAGGAGTCTGTATTGATGCTGCTATGAGTCTGAAACAACATTTTCTCTGTATGTAAGAAATACTCTCTTGCTTGTTTGGACCCTTTATACTTTAGCACAAGATCTTTTGAAGCAGGAAATGAAAAGCATTCCTGCTTACATTAGTAGATCTATCAGTTAGGATGCAGAAACAAAGTCAAAACATTTAATATGGTCCAGTCAGCAGAGGTGGAAACATGGCTCTGACCTAGATTGATATTAGTGTCAAGAAAAAATTTGTCTCTCATAGACATTTTTTTATAAATTTAGCCTTTCTTTTGTGATGTGGAACATGACTTTTGAAACAAATTTGAAAAAAAAGAGAGTTCAAAAGAAAGAATTTGTGGAAGAGAAGGAGCCAGGCAATAGGATCCTTGGGATAATCAAATTCTTCCTTCAGTAAAAAAAGAAACTGACACAAATGTACATCTTACTAACTAACAGGGGTGGAATTTATAATCTCACTTTATCTCATCCATGCCTCAAACTCCATAATGGACCTAAGAACTACTATAAATGATGTTGATTCTAAGTCTACTACTCTCTAAAACATTATGCCATTTACAAAACAATGTTTTGGGTTTTTTAAATATCAGTTTGGAAGACAAAGGGGGAAGGCATTATATTGCACTGCTTTGAAAGGGTCTTTCCAGGATTCCTCACTTTTATTTTCCCAGAGGAATTGGATGGCTCCTCTGATCTCATCAGGGATGTGGTGAATAACAAAGCTCTCCTCAGGTTACCCTATTGAAAGATGAATGCCTAGAGGTAGAAATGGAGAGTTAGAACTTGCAGTTCCTTTTCCAGCTTCGGATGAACTTTGGCTGCAGGTCTGTCTGCACCACACCTGGACTCCTCTTTCTGTAACTTCTTCATCTTGTCTGCATGAGACTTCTTTCTCCAAGGTTTGTTGCGGGGTCTTTCACCCTATAAAAAAATAAAGCATTTATATATTGGGACTTTTTTTCAGTGGAAATAGTTTGGCAGACTTCTCTTCAAAGACAGCAACAATGCCTGAGCTGAGTTACCATTCTTTATCTTTGACTTGTCCTGTCAGTTTTCTGGCAGACCACAGTAAATCAGAAGCATTTGGAGTTGCACAAATTATTTTCCAGGCTGTCCTAACACAGTTCAGGGCTGGAGTACAGTGAGACGTGATTGGGAACTAGACTTGTACTGTCAGACCAGCAACCTGAACTTTGATGCTCAAAAAATATTCTGCAGGCACTTGCTTTGTGATTTTGTCCTTGGACTGTGAAGAGCCACAGCAATAGTGCCCTCATCTGTGAAGATGCTGCTCAAGTGAATAAAAGGACCTCTTTTTACATAATCTGACAAATATGCCTTGTACAATTGCTTTCCCATCCAAGTAAAGAAAAAGTTTAATGAAATTTTCTTCAAGTTTGCTTCAGAAAATTATTTGGCACCTTCAAATGGGCAAGACTGACATAAATAAAATGGCAATCTGATGCAATGAGAAACAACTACTTCCTTTCCAAATGGAAGGAGATCATTAAAAAAGTGTTAGGGTTATTTTTTTTTATTCAGAAATTGAAACAAAACAGATTACTCTCTAGGGAGGATCTGTAGATTTTAGGTATAAACCAGCATTGAGTAAATCACTTGTGGTTTCTTCTACTGCCTCTTTGAGGAATAAGTCATTGGAGAGTACTAAATTCCAAGTGAATGCAAAATGACATTATATTGAATACTGGTGATTTTCTGATTTAAGGACTGGCTGTCCTCTCATTTTGGAGCATGCAAAAAAACCCAGCACCACCAACAAAAAGACAGGCCTCAGAGTACTGGGGTTTTGCCTTGAAAACAAGACTGGGGAAAAAAAATCTTGTTCCCAAATTGTATATCCTCTGCTGAACTCCTGGAAAATTTAATAAAAAAAAAGAAAAAAAAAAAAAGGAGATAATTCAGTTCAGCTTTCAAAACAAAACAAAAAGCAGTCATTGGGGTGAGTTACTATCACAGACTTCTCATTTCCAACCAGCTAGAAGGGAAAGATTGAAATTAGGAGCATGAAGCTGAAGAGGTGAGCTGCCTCAGAGCCAGGACCCAAGTTTCCCAATAAAAACCAAGAGCAAGCAGCCCTGTAATGCTTTGTCTAAGGTCTGCTCAGCAACCCTCCTCTATCTCTAACAGCCTGTTCTCTCTGCTTTAGGAGGAAATTTGGAAAGAAATGATGGATGCTATGAAAGCATGGTTCTGAAAAAGATTAGATAGGATACTAAGTGACTTTCTGGAGAGTTTTGGTTTTTTTGGGTAGACATGCAGATGGGTGAACCTCACTCAAAGTTAATTCAGTGCTGTTTTAAACAATCAGTAGAGCAAAGATATTGGGTGACCATGTAGGTTGGATATAAATTTCTACGCTCAACAGCTACATCTTGGACCATTCCAGAGGACCAAGATCTCCTGGAAACAGAGTTTGTGTCCATTACAATATATGATGTCTACATGCAAACAGTCTGCTGGAAATCACCTCTGACCTGTTCTAACATGCAAATTATGTCAAAGATCTGCTTTGGAGTTGGCAATTTTGGGACAAGTGATTCCAGAAGCCATTCTAATGATTCAATAGTAACAACAATGAAGTCCTAATGGCCAGAAAACACCCTTTGAATTGAATGTATTTAAAGGTAGGGCTATACACCATGAAAATCAGATTACCCTGTGCTTTTCAAAACCATAAATCCATGCCACAGCCCTCACCCTTTCTAACCCCGTGATTTCTGTGGGAGATTTTTCTGCACTCACTCATCTGTAGCCTCTGAAACCTGCTCTGAGCATGCTCCAGAGTTCTTGAACTGCTAACTATCTACAGGAAGATAAGAAATGAAAACACTGGGAAGAAAATAAAGATTAGGGCATGATGCCAGCATAGCAGAGCAATAATCATGGGGCTTTTCTTCAGCAGGGCGTCAGTCCTTGTTTCACAAGTCAAAAGCAGTGAACACTTCATTACTTATCCTCATGAAGAGCTTGGGGAATGGAATCCTTACCTAGTGAAGGATCAGCCTTGCTTTTTCTCCTAATTTCTCATGTTTCAAGTGGCTGTGAGCCAGAGGGCTGTACCTGAGTGCTGTTTGATGCTTCCACTCCAGTCTACTTTCAGCACAACTGCAATAAGGATCCACTATACACCAGACATCACAGTGAGGGTTCCATCAAAATGCTAAAACACACATATGGCAACAAGATACTTCTGATATCTTTCTACCAACATTCAAAATAATCTGAAGCATTTCATGCATTTAGAGAAAGTTACAGAAGCCTTACTCAATGTCTTTTATGTTTTCCTAGTCCCACTGGTGAGATGGGATGAGGCTCATCTATGTTTCTGTAAATTCAGTGATGCTTTTGGAATGAGGTTCCATACACTTAATAACTAAGGAGGTTTTTACAAAATCCTGAAGCTTTCTCCTTCCAAAGGGAAATAAAAAAGCATGTGTAAACAATGGAGAAAGAAAATTGAATATAGAAAAATACCCACTCTGGGAACAAATATATCTAGAACTAGTCCTTTTCCTAACAGCTTGAGGTCAGGGTAAGAAAACACATTTGTAAAAGGTGGTTGCTCAGCTGGTGCACACTGCTGCTGCTGCTTAGTTAACATAGGCAGACCTGCATCAGAGTTAATAGAACTGCTGACCTACACCCCTCTGACTGATGAGCAGACTTATTTCTTAAAATCTGGAAGTATTAATAACCTTGGAATAGGATTTAACTAATAATGTGCATGTACAAGTGTTTGCTTGTGTTGCTTTCTGTAGCAGTGCAAGAACTGTGTCTCTCATTACATACTGGCACTTCTAATGTACCCAGAACAGAAATCCCTACACATATGTGCACATTAATAAATATTAACATGCAAAATTATGGTTCTAGATACAGATTTAGTAATTTGACCCCTAACTGTAGCATGAAAAAAAGATCCTGATAAGACCCCAAAACAAAATGTCATCAATGTTGTTTATAATGTTACAAGTAACACCATTACTACCCTGCAGGTCAGTACATTTGGGAATTTGCTCCTCTGAAAACCCACATCGGTAAAGGAGGGTAAAATGAACCAGTTTTTTCTTTGCCTTGTGATCTGCAGAGGCATTTCAGTAGGGTACGGCTATGTTTAGACTGATGTAACCAGAGAGCTTGCAGTGAGTGAGGACAGACCCTGCAGAACATGCTTTGGCCAGAAATGAGCTTCAGTTAAGTTTTGTCACATTTTGGGCAGGTTGGGAGAGCTGCTAGCTATGTTTCCAAGAAATGGTAGTTATGGATAAAGTTCTTTTGCATGTGAGGTACAAGATATTGCTTGATTACAATGAAGCAATAGTGTGCTGAGGTGTGTGTGCCTGTGCCTCTTTCCAGGTAAGTTTTAGATATAGATGATATAGATATAGATACAGATAAAGACATAGATATAGATATTTTCTACATATATGTATATATATGTGTGTGTGAGAGTATTGAAATATATGTAAAATTCTTAATGTACTGAATTTCTCTTCTGAATGATGCTATTTATAAAATAAATATTTACATTGCTCTTCCTAATAATATTTTATTAGGAAGGGACGTAGGAGATCATTTTCTCTCTCCCCAGGCTTTGAATTTGGATCAGGTAATCTTCAGGGGATGTTTCTCATATTTTAGCTGAAATATCTGTAGAGGTAGAGATTCTTTAGTCACTCCTCCAAAATTTTTTCCTAATGTCATAAAAGTCTCATTCCCAAATGGGTAAGATTCTCACAGCAAACAGTTCAAATTATTTCTTCTAGAATGAATTAAATTTCCCTTTACCAAAGCCTAGAAACTCTTTGGTCATCATAAATGACCATTCACTTGTCTTTGCTAGATTCCTATAAAGGTCTTTGGTGTTGACTTATGACACAACTTTTGTAAATACTTGTATTACCTTCCAGATTTGCTGCTTCTTTGATCACTACATGCTGCTTCTTTCAAATTTCCAGTACACCTAACAACTATCATGAGTGCAATGGCCCCTGATGCTTTACTTAATGCTATACTGAAAAAAAAAAAAAAAAAAGATAAATCATTATTCTTTGTTTCCAGCTTTTTTGACAGTTCCAAATTCATGAAAGAGCTCGACATCTCATGCATGATTATTTCAATTCTTTTAAAAGTCTCCTGCAAAGTTTCTTCTGAGACCTTTAGAAACTCTGACAAATTGTAACTGCTACTGTTCCTTTATGCACTTTTTAGCTGATATGTTCAAAAGACATATCTGTCATTTTTCCCTTTTGCACAAACTGCTTGTATTAATGTAGATCACCTGAGGTTCATGAAGGTGCTTGAAATCCAGTTTCTCATTTTTGTCTCAACTAGTTCCTTCTCCTTTTATTTTCTGATCAACTTTTAAAAATAGTGACCTTTGAAGTAGCATAAATAGCTTCAATGTGTATTCTGCTTTCTTCAAACACTATATATGAAAACAAGAGAAAATGTTGTTCCCCTCTCTGAACACATCTGCTTCATTTTACATTACATATCATGTCCTGATAGCAAAGATTATAAACTTGCCTACACAGCATTTCATAAAAAATTCAAGAACAGAAGAACAAATAATAAAGACCTATTCCAGTGTTTATTAATTCACATCAAAGTATTCATGATTAATTCAGATATCTGACCAAGGACTGGGAAAAGGGAATTCTGCGAAACAAGCTCATGCCCACCTTAGCAACTAAGGTTCAAAAATCTTCATTTGTTGGTTAAAAAATACTTTATATCATAGATGAATCAAAAGAAAGAAAAGAAGATCTCCCAAACATGATATTTTAAAGGGAAAAATGGAGAACAGTGACTTTTAGACCTCCTGGTAATGAAGTGAATGAAAGCAATTTTCTTCATTTGCCTGTCTCCAGGTCACCTCCAGCATTCCTCCTGTGTGGGCAGGGTGCAGATGTTTTGCCCAGAGTCTGGAGCTGCTGTTTGGCACTGCAAGACATATGCAAAACCTCTGAGGAGCTGCAGGCCTTTGGAAGTTCACTCTGTGCTGCTCATGTGGTAATTCACTGGCTTTTGCATGTCGGAGGAATTGCCTGACAGACGGCGTTTCTCCCCTCCAGGCTGCTGCCGAATTCTTCTGCTTGCTTTCGAGAACATATGCTTAAAAAAAAAAAAACAACAACAACTTCTCTGCTATTTGGCACCTAAAGCTTTATTTTAATTTCTGGGTGCAGCTTTTTCTCTGAACATATTGTGAAATACCAGTGTGTTACCCATCTGTTTCCAACTTGGTGTCTTCAGGGCTGAGTGCTGTAGAGGAAAGGTCATCATTAACTCACCTTAAAAAATCTGATTTGCTTACAAAAATAGTAACTGAGAGAATTCATTGTATTCTACTCACAGTGCAGGTTATTATTGCTCATTTAACAATAAATACCTGGGAACATAATCTTCTCTGCAGCCTGTGGGGCTTGAGCAATCCAAATCCCACAAATCTTTCCTTCCATTTAGGTTCAGGCTGATCACTGATGCTGGCTCCAAGGATCCCCCAAAACCACAGATGGATATGGGGTTTTCTAAGTGGAAATATGCACACAAATTGACTGAGGAGTGTTTGGCATGTCTGTGTACTCCAGAGAGCCTGGCAGAACTGAACAGAACAAAACCAAGCATGAGCTTGTGACCTCCAAACTGAATCAGTGTGACAGGATTCTCAAAGGAGCTCCTGATACAGCTAGAACACAGAAAGGTCTAGTCATGGTAAAGGAGCCCAAAGTGTTTCAATGGGTTTAGCTCACTTATCCCGTTGGAAGCTCACTGGGACATGAAGTTTCTGCTTTTTTTATGGGCATGGTATTAATGCCTGATTTCAAGTCTGCAAATCTTGCCCTGTTATTTTTGCAGCCTTGCATGAACCTGAACAGCTGAAAAGAGGCATATGGCATTGCTCTGGGCTCCTTCTGGCTGCTGGTGAACCACTTGTCAGTGCAGAGTTCTTTGCACAGGGATGTACAGGGCTCTGCACCACTCAGGCCAGGCATTCAGATCCACCAGGGTGCCTGACATGACAATTAGCCCAAAACCCTGCACATCTATGGCTCTCCAGACAAGACTCTAACATCGCACAACTAGTCAAAGGGCATCTCAGCACTGCCTGGGCTGACTTGAATGTTTTAAATGGAAAAGTCCTGCAGATCCTAGGAAATAAATCTACTGTAGAAAAGGATAGATCTTCCCCTTGAAATGCTGTCAGCCACTGCCCTTGTGAATTGGGAAATTGTTTCTCAACCACATATCTGTAGGGAGCTGCGGTAAGATTTTGTGAGTCTGTAAGTAAAAAGAAAATGACATGCACAATTCTGTAAATCCATTCTGTAAATACACAGTTAAGTATGCAGATGCAGAGAAGCATATGCAAGCAGATATTTAAGTGTCTGTGTGTGTGTGTGTGTTGGTGGAGACGTGCTTGTGGATGCAGGTGCACATCTCTCTACCAGTCAGTTGAATCCAATGTAACAAAAGCAGGGTAATTTCAAACACATTATATTCCCACAAGTGTTATGAAAATCAGAAACTGGGTGGAGCAAAAATACACCGTGGCTACATCTACTGTGGTGAATTAATCATGCCTCATATTGTTCTCTGCTCCTGAAGCCAATTGGCACTGAACACACAGTTTGCATACTATTAAACTCTCTTACCCTCCCAAAGAGGATGACTGT
This sequence comes from Zonotrichia albicollis, assembly GCF_047830755.1. Classification (NCBI taxonomy): domain Eukaryota; kingdom Metazoa; phylum Chordata; class Aves; order Passeriformes; family Passerellidae; genus Zonotrichia; species Zonotrichia albicollis. Next base: position 144,327,457 of record NC_133819.1, read on the forward strand.
GTCCAAGTGCCTCTTTTGGTGGACCTTGCCCTCTTCTAACTCCTAAACAGTTCCTGGGAATTGTTTAAAAGAGTGCTAGTTTTGTCTGGTCAAAACTATGCCAGTCAATATTCTCACAATTTAACAGCATAGTTGGTCAAATTCCAGTGCTTGGGAACATTCCCAAGTATTGTTTAATTTATTAGTGTAGATGCAGCTTATGTGCACCCAACTGAGAAGCAGGCTGTTCTGTTAATTCAGGCTTTATTAGACACCGGATTATGCTCAGAAAAGCAATGTTGTGACTGCCCTAGCAGTGGGGAACTGCTAAGATCTGAGTTCAGACTTTGCTTAGTGTCAGAGGCAACAGCCAGGCAGCACAAACCAGCAGGGAGTTGGGCTGCATTAGTTCTACTGCTCACAGCCTTGCTTGCCCTTTGCCATCACCACTCAGTGCATTTGCTGCATACAACCAAGGTCAAGAGAGGTTGTGAGATGGGCTCTGAGAAGTTCTCAGACTGAAACGTGATTTCTCAGGGGTAACAGAATCCCCTGCTTTGTGCAGAGGCTGCCTGGAAGCTGGCAGCACACACGTCAGGCTCGTTTTCTTAATGGGTGCTACAGACAGTGCTTCAGAGCAGCTGAAAGGGACAGTTTCTGGAGCACTTATGCACAATAGTAGAAGCAAAGTTGTCAAACCTTTACCTACAGAAGCTGAATGAAGAAAACTGAATGAAGAAAAGCTGAAACAAAGACTGAGAACATAGCCAGTTGGCAGGGACACCACAAAAGGGAGAAAAAGTTATGAATTGTAAGGGAATGAGGACACTCCTGTGGTCCCATTGGTCCCGGGAGCACTCCCTCTCCTTGTACTTTTCCAGCCCTTATTGCATGTGGGAGCCGCTGTGTGCACAAAGGGGGCACCAGTGTGACAATCCTGTACTCCACAAACACCAACATACAGTTGTCAGACTGATGTGCTTACTGGTCAAAATGAGGTAAAATGAAGAAAAAAGTTTATAATCTAAATATTATAAGTTTAAATCAGAATGATCTGAGAGCCAAGACCTGCCAGAAGAAGAACACTGGGAAGAGATCAATCAAAATAAATATAGTTTTTTGTGGGACAGTGGTGGTGAGAGGCCACAGCAAGTCCTCAGTCCACACCTACAGGTCAGAAGCCCTGGAGATGGTTGGGCCCTGGAACAGAATCCCCAGGAAAATGGTCACAGCACCAAGCCTGAGAAAATTCATGAGGCACTTGGACAATTCTTTCAGGAACATAATGTGATCCTTGGGGTCATCCTGTGCAGAACCAGGTGATCCTTGTGGGCTCCTTCCAGCTCAGGATTGTCTCTGATTCTATGAACCCAGTGGGCAACAAAGGAAAGGTGCTGTGCTGAAGACCTCAAGGTGTAAATAAACATCTCCTGGTTGAAGGGAGACGTGTGACAACCACAATTTTATAGCAAGTTAGTGATAAACCCAATCCTTTGGCTTCTTCACTGCCTATCTAATGACTAAGGTACTTGTTTGGTACTTTTCTATCAGATGGACAGGGAGGCAGAGAAATGCAAATGTAAATGTACATAAAGGAAATACTGTTGTATATGAAAGGAACATTGAACTTCCTGCTTTGGGGCCAATGGAAAGCTTTCTGAAGAAAGAAATTTCCAGGGGAAAACGATCTGCAAGATCAGCAGCTTCCAGGAAATCATCAATTTATTTCAAATATGATAGGACATCATAAAAATGCAGCCTTTCAAATTTTCTACCTCATTTTCTGTCAGAGGTTTTAGCTTTTTGGTTGGAAGTGATAAATTTGAACAGTTGAACATTGCCAGGAAATAACTTCAGAACACTTAATTTTCTGAAAAGTTTCCAAAAGAGTTTCCACCTGAGTCAGGACAAGAGCAAGCTGAGGGTCCAGGGGTGTATTGGGATATTTTTCATCAGTCAACTGTGGTACAGCCAGGGGAAATGTACAGGCAGGGCACCAATAAACCAACCAACAATGCAGCTGCATGGGAATATGTGGCCATACCCTTCGCAAACAAGGCCTTGCATGTACATGCCAACACAATCACTCTGCCTGGATTTGCCAGGAGAAAATGGAATGTAAAGTAGTCTGTAAATAGCCAATAAATCTTGGTCCCTGTATTTTATGTGTTTCTACCTTAGTCAGGAAGGAACTTGGGCTTTTTAAAACCTGAAGATAATGCAGCTAGCTCAAATGTGGTGTTTTAGTGGAAGAGAGAATGAAAAAGGTTTTGATTGTTCTGCCATTCCCTAGAGAGGGTCTTATCTTCAAATAAACGTTTTTAAGAGCTTCGACCTTATTTTTAAAGAAAAACAAACACATCCAGAAATTTAGGCAGACTTTCCTGTTTAGTAGAGGAACATTCCCAAAAAGTAACATCAACAGAATAAAAAGATCATGTAGGTGATTGAAATAAACAGGCCTATAGCTCCTCTCGCTAATTCCATTTACTAAGCAAGCTGTATGCCTAAAGTGTAGGCAATTAGTCTTTGATGTAAAGACTAATTGTTATTTCTAACAGAAAAAGAGACTAGAGTTAGATGGCAGATTTTTCAAGGCAAAAAATCAGGAGTAAAACTTCCTTTCTCAGCTTCATCCTTATTCCCTGAAAAATATTTCCTGTGTTTTCACTGAGACTTGTAGCTCTCAGTGCAGATATGTCATAAATCTAGTGAATATGCTGGCTGCTCAGAACAGTTTGTTCAGCTCTGGGTCTAATTCTGTGTTGCAGTGTGCAAAAATTGTCATGGTTTATAGGGAAGCTCTGGTAGCATTGAAGGCCTTTTATTTTATCTTTCTTTGTGAGGGGAAAATATGACTTTGCTAAAAGAATGATTCCACTAGGCAACCCTAAAGGCTGAATGGACTGTAATGTATAGTTGACTTCAGAATCATAAACAGTTGGTGCTTCATCTTTCTGCCAGGACATTGGCTTTCTCCAAAAACATCATCAGTCTCCGTTTCAATGTGTGCACAGCTGTAATGCTTGAGGACACTGAGTGAAGTGTCATGTATTAAATGTTTGTAATTGTTTTTCACTGGACTGTGACTTGAATTTAGTAACATCTGACTGACGGCTACTACCAACAGGATATCCCAATGAGTGAGAGGAAGATCCTGTGTCAGTGCATTTGCTGGAGCTAGACCAGCTGCATTTCTCTTTTGTTTAATATGTTCAAAAGTCTGCAAGGAAATCATCTGTAATGGGGGGAGTGCCAGAACTTATCAGGGAGATAAGAAAGCTGCCTAAGTTTCCTGGACCTCTTTGTACTTGGGAACACTCATTGCATGCACTGGCAGAACGGAGACAGTAAAAGCAACTGTCTTCAAATCTGTCCTGTTGGACACTGTATGGTCCTCTTGTTTCCTATTCCTCTGGCACAGCTGACCCTTCAGTCAGGATCAAGACATACTGTGAAATGAAACACTGTGTTATTTTTATCTTTGCTTCTCTTCTCCAAGGTGACTTCTCTTTATAAAGAATCCTGTTACCATCAGGCATTCTTCTCCAAGACTCATTTTCTGATGAGCTAAGAAGAACTGGAATGTAATAGCCATTAATTAGTGTTTTTCTTCAAAGTGCTAATGGTCAACTCCATTGGTCATTTCTCTACCACAATGACCTCAGAGAATTGTTATATGTCAGCCAGTACAAAGAACTTATGCTTGATCTTGATCTGAGTGCTTTGAAAAGCACTTTAGCAAAGACATACAGTGTGACAGCTTGCAATAGCAAGAGACTGGACTCATAACCCAAAGGGCATTGACCTCTTTCATATTCCTAAAAAAGCAAGAGCAGATCTGCCCCAGTTTGAAGCCTTCTTTGGTAGCAACACTGATGTGTTCCTACAAGGTCTGCAGTCATGTGAGGGCAAAACAATTGCAACAGGACTGTGTGAAAGTGAAGGACCTTGCAATGAACTCTTGTGTTTGGACTGTGCGCAGGGCTTGAGTCACATCCATGTATTAAAAAGTTCACCACATTTGTTAGGAAAGAAATGAAATGCACATCTCTGTTCTACTTAATCACAGAGCCAAGAACTGTTGAAAGGGACAAAGCTCCATCAATGTAATATTTTGTCAGACTGATGAATTTACAGAGAAGTATAAAGATGATAACAAAAAGAAATTTGGCCTACAAAAACAAAATTCATTGTTATGGTTACTTCAGTTGTACCTAGAAAGCTTTAGCAGGTTGAAGAACTTTTGAAAATGAACAAAATGCTTTCTATGCTGAATTATTTTGTCCTATCTGAATTCCTTTTCTTAGTGTTTCCAGAGAAGTTTCCATACCAAAAAGTAGTGAAACACACCACACTTTATTGACATTGACTTCCTTCCTGTGTTTGTTTGAGGTATTCTTATGAAATTTCTCTTCCTTCTTCCAATCAATGAGCATCTAGTGAGCAAACACAGAAATACTTGCCCAAAGCACATTCAGATCAGGGACCAACACAATCAATCAGTCAGATGGCAGGTCCAGAAATAAGCTCTGATCACAAGGCAAGGTGATATGGCATCTTCAAGACCTCAGCATTTTAGTTTACAGCAGCAATGTACTTTCAATATGAATTTTCCAATTGCTCCTAGCTGCTGCCCTTTGGTTTAGCAGTGCAGAGTGGCCTCAGAACCATGATCTGTGTTTCTTTCAGCCAAAACAAAACCAGAGGATTCTGTCTGCAAGTGTTCTCCAACTGCAAATTGTTGTTCAAACAACAGAGCCAGAAAAGGGCCACGTGCTGTATGGCCTTTGCAGCATATATGAATGGGGGCTTAGGGAACTCAGCACCCAATTTTTTTTTTCTCTACAGATCTGCTGAATCCAATCTGAATCTGCACTGGTCCCACTAAGCTCTCCTGGTAGTCAAAGGAAAGAAAAGGAAATTTCTAGGGAATTAGTCATATGACCTGAATTGTTTTTCATATCAAATTACATATTAAATTAACCATGCTGCAGAAGCAGTCATTTCTCTCCACTGAATTTAGGCAGCTGACTTGGTGGTAACTATTCTTGGTCAAATGGGTTTCACTTTAGATAGTGGGAAATGCAAGTGCACTGAGACAATTGTATAGGTTTAAAGCCTGATAACTTATTTATTGAATATCTGATTAAGTTCCCTTGACTGATCCCCTTAGTGATCAGTAAAATTAGTGACTAATTTTATTTATGTGCTCTGTTTGCTAGTCTCCACATACCCCTCATTTGTCACTCAATTAACTGAGGTGTTTGGTTACCCAAGCCTTCTCCCACTGTCTTTTTCTCATGGGAGGCCTTGTCCATGACAGATCAATTTACACTTACGTTAATCCTAGCCATGGCTTTAAATGCACCAATGACTTCCCTGAAGATTTCAGAAGTCTTAAGACCAAAACTAGTGCTCACTGTGGGAGATCAGCAGCTCTTTGGAAGACTCAGTGAGAAAATGCTCGGGGAATGTCCTGGTCTTCTATAGCACAATTGACATGTGTATAAAATTGTCTTGTCTCATTGGCACGTTTATACTTTCAGCAGCTTTGATCCTTGCCTCGTCTAGAACCTGTCCTCCTTTCCACAACAGGCTGTTCCCCTCCCAGTCTCCACCATCCATCCCAGGGCTGCTCCTTTCCCTAGGCAGGCGGTGTCACTGTTGAGCAAGGCACAGCTCTTCCCTTCTTAGAGACCGAAAGGGATTTGCTCATAGCACAGGACATGAGAGACTAAAACACGTAGTCTCACCTCTCTGTTGGTAGTGCCAGAACACTTAATCCACTGCTTCTTTTGTAGCTGTGATATTTATTGATAAATTAGACCCATCTCAAACCGGTACTGCAAAATACGTGTTAAAGTCACAGGAACTGGCTTGACCACAGAACAGAACTGCAGGAGAGCAGGTCTCCAGAGGTCGAATAGATTCCTTTCTTTGTGGAGTGAGACAAATGGCCTATCAACATGACTACCACAAAAGAATCACTGGAAGATGTGTTTGGAAAATGGGTTTAGATGAACTAAGACATTCCAGAGTCAGAGGTACAGCTTTATTCACAGCATACAGGGCAGAAGGAACTCACCCCAAGGCTGGCCATGTCAAACCTCTATTGGGTGCTCTGCTTTCACAGACACACTTTAGTGTTGGGTCCTAACCACAGGTGAGTCCAGGACACAGCTCTGCTCGCTGAGATAATAGTGCCAAATTAATGAGGCAGGTTGCTAAGATGGGGAATTGCTACGTCCTCTTACCAGGCATCTCAGACCCTCATCTCTGGATAGAGATGTTTCCCTTCTAGGCAAAATAACTGGTTGGGATCATTGATTTCTACCACAACACCAAAACATGAATGGCCTTTGTGCACACTAATCACCTTCTGTATGTGTCAAATGCCACCTCTTGATACTGATGCCTGTGGCTTCACTATCACACTCCTACCCCAATCAGATACTGAAAATCAGGTACTGTCACATAACAGTCTTATTAGAGCTCAACCATCCTGTAGTCTTTTGGTAGCTTTGCCAGTGGCTGGTATTTTCCTCACATGCCTCCTGTTCCTCAATCTAACTTTCCTTTTCCTGATTGTTTCTACTGTGGGCTTCCAGTTTGAGGACTTTTTTGATTGAAAGTGAAATATAGCAGGAGCAAAAAACCTGTCTCTCAAAACTTCTTATTTCCAGTTATTGCCCTACTGTGTCACATATAATTTGAACAGGTGTTTCAGAGTAAGAACTGCACATTTTATATTCATATTCAAGAAAACATACAGAAGCATATAGTTGGGGAGATAAGGTACTTCACATCTGATAAAAACATACATAAACTTCATCACGACCATCTCCAACTGAAGAGTGAAATGTCTCAATCTCTAATTAGCCAAAGAATTTTTCTATGCCCATGCAGTCTCCATTGACAGTAATAGTTAGAGCGAGAAGGTTTCATAGTTGTCACCATTTGACGCAGGGGCTGACCAGGGTTTAATAAAGAGTGAGGCACAACATGGACATCCTTATGCCAAGAGCAGAGGCCTTCCTCATCCTGGGGGAGTGCAGCCAGGTAGATTCAGTCTCAGAAGTGTCTGGGGTTAAGCCAAACTGTTTCATAAGTTAAGTTCAGGTGGAGGAGGAAAAGTGAGAAAGGAGAAGAAGAGATTGATGTTAAATGACAGGCCAGTGCTTTGGGCACTCACTTCAGCTAGAGAAGACACAGTTCACATCCCTTTTTCAAATCAAGCTAAGCTGACACCACTCTGCCTCTGCTGTCGTAGCTAAATGCCCAGTGAATATTTATGTCTAGCCTTGGTTCTTATCCTTGATAACATTTGAGGGGAAAAAATGGTGGATTTTTTTTATTTTTCCTGCCTTCAGGGCAAGAAAAAAAAACCAGCTTTAGAGACCTTGTTCTTTTTTTTTTAATTTTATTTTTAATTTTGGTCTCTCTATTTTGTGAAAGAGAGCTCTTTGTTTTAGAACAGCCCCGCCTCCAGTTAATGCCAGTTAACACCATAAACCATTTGTCTTACAATGGAGTGGAACTGATTGCATCCTACAGAAAGCAGCAAAAACACACCAGTCTGCTCCTGCTTACAGGATCCAGGGGGCTGATCTTCTGTCTGATAAATGTCAGACTTCCCTTTCCTCTCTGCTGAGTGAAACAGCACTGTCCTTGAAGGAAGTGAGGCTTCAGATTAACATTTAGCAGCATTTAATCCCTGCCTAAAAATATACAGTTGTATATTTTCTTGTGGCAGTACTATTGCTCAGGCCTTTAATTAGCTGCATTCTTGGACTGTTTTTTGGTTATTTTACCGTAATGGGACTTAGCTGAGGCCACAGGTCTATTGAAATAAGCACCATACAAACAGATCACAAATTGCACATTCTCTGTCCCAAACAGTGACCTGCCAAAGGTCACACTAGAAAATATAGGCAAAGGACAGAACCCGAATCTCCTGTATCCCCAGTCTACTCCATTAATCAAAAGACCTTCTCCCTCTCTCCTTAACTTCTGTGGCTCAGTGGCAGCTTTTCCAAAACAAGATGCAATAAATTACACATGAGATGGAAAATGTGCATTATCAAAGAACAGAGCTGGGAGTACAGTCGTGCGTGTTGTAGGAAGGTTGTTTGGGGTTTTTTGCTGACACAGATGAAATGCAAAATAGGAGAAATCTGGTTAGCCTAAGATGTCACCTGATGCACTGAGGGAAGCAAATCAATAAAAAGCTTTATGTTAGACTTTGCATGCCAAGACAGCAGCTATGAAAAGACAATGGGGTATCATGAGAAAAATAAACGCATGGTTAAATGGATGACTGGAAAAATGAACTTAATGAAGGCTATTGAAAAACTGAAGACGCTTTTACTGAGATAGAAGAGAAATACTTGCCTTCCAATGGAAAAATAATTTTTGCTGAAGGAAAAAAACAGGCCTTCAAATAAAAACCTTCCTTTCTGCCCAGAGAGAGAATCAGTTTCATGTTCTCAGGCAGAAATGGAGAAGAATAAAATGTTTTGGTGAATGAAGTCTTCATCAGCCAGATGGTTAATACAGTTGATATCCTTTTAAATTCACCTCTGGGTCTTGCACAGATGGAGGAGAGTAAATTCTAGATCATCTCAATAGAGTTTGTATATACACTTCTAAAGACTGAAAAGGGTTTCCCCACTTCTCTGGGAAAAGTAAATGTGAGATGCACGTGTGAGACCCTAAAACATCAACACCATGGACAAGCAAGGATGAAAGTAACAGAGCTGCCACAGAAAAGGTACTTTTTCATTAAACTGGCTGATGAAAACTGTGGAAAAGGTAAAGAAATTGTCACTTTTCATACAGCAATGCAAATTAGAGGAGAAGGGCTTGAGACAATATTTTCAAAGAAAAAGTTATCCACTACACCATCCCACTATAACCTCCCATAAGATGAAGACCTCAGTATTTTGCACACTTTTACTCTTGATGCTTCTCAGAGATGTAAAAGTGTAAGTATTTCTGTTCAGTGGATGAAGAAACCAAGACAGAGGGAGAGTGCATGGGCTGTGTTAAGTCCCACAGGAGCTCTAGAACTCTGCCGGCAGTAGCAGTGGGAATACACTCCTCCTCAGCTCCCATCAGAGGTTAAAACTAAGGGTGTTATTGAACTGAGTTAAATTTTTAGGGTTGCAGGAGCAGATCCATCAGCCTTTAAGTACAAAGCTTCCAGTATTGAGTCACACAACAAGCAATGCACTCATGGCACCTAGGGCCATGTGTTGGGGAGAAGAAGAGGTGAGAAGCTTCCATTTCAAAATCTTTCTAATATCACAGCCCTCAGCTGGTGCAGAGCACAGCACCACAAACCTCTGACATTAAGCTGGATGACTGTGTTCTCAGCAGCGTCTGGCAGGTGGGGGTCACACAAAAAAGGCATCCCCAAGTCCCATTGTTGAAGACAGAGCTGCTGCAGTGATGGAGGGCAGCAGCTCAGTGGACCTCAAATGTAAATTGTGAGATTTGTCTGTTCTCTGCTGTAGAGTAGTAAACCACCTAAGTGTTTAGGATCAAGCTAGGAAAAATAAAGGCTTGCCAAGAATGTATTGTGGCTTCCCAACACATCTTCATTTCTGAAAGTGGTGACCAAAACATCATTTTGATTCTTAGAACTCCTCTAGAAATAAAACATGTCTTTATATTAGAGGAATAACAGGTTATCAGATGAGAACTTACATCAGACCTAATAGGGAGGGAGGTACATGAAATCTTTAATTACTCTTGAAAATTTTCTATTATCATTTGGTGATAAGACAGGAAACCAAGCAGCAGCAAAACTGAGCAGGAAGGGATATCAGTGTATGCTAACAGCATACTGGCACTGTTGAATGTGCATTTACAGACAGAGCACTCACCAGGCAGCCCATGCTTTTATTCCTTGCAGCCTTGCAGTGCATTGCTTCCTTTCAGCTGTGTGGACAGCAGTGGAGACATGCCTGCATCTAACCAGCTAGTTATGGTGTATGACACCAAACTTGTTCTCCCTCTTTCAACTCCATCTGCCCACCCAGGAAAACACTGAACACTTGGTTTGACATGTACACAGTCCTGTTTGCAGCTCTAGGGCTGAGCTGGTAAATGTGCTCCCAGCAGGATCACTTAGCCCTTGTCTGTTCCCTAGGGAAGTGAAGGCCATAAGGGAATTAATGAAACAATGCTAAAAAGAGTCATGTCATAGAATCATAGATTGGTTTGGATTGGTTGGAAGAGAATGGATAGATCATCTCACTCCAAACCTCCCCTATCATGGGTGGGGAACCTTCCTCTAGACCAGCCTGCTCAGAGTCTGGTCTTGAACAGCTTCAGGGATGGGACATCAACAGTTTCCCTGGGCAGCTTGTTCCACTGCCTCCCCACCCACACAGTAAAGGATTTCTTCCTCAAGTCTATCTAACTTTACCCCCTTTCATCTTAAAGCCATTCTCCCTTGTCCTACCACTGCATGGTCTTGTGAAATATCTTCAGCATTCTTGTAAAACCCCTTTAGGAACTGGAAGGTTCTGTAACGTCTCCTCAAAGCCTTCTCTTCTGCAGACTGAACAACATTAATTCCCTCAGCCAGTAACTCAGACCTCTGGATTCAAGGTGCTGGGAGATGTGAGCACAAACCAGCAAGGATTAACCAGAAGGGGAGAGACCAAGCTGCACAATCTTTGCCACTTGTCTACCCTCCAAAACAAGGGAGGAAGAAGAGGAAGGTGTGTCAGTCAGACCCTTGGCTCCAAGGATTTCCTGTGCCTTGTCAAGGTCAGAAGGACATAGGTCCCTCCCAAGTGAAAGGGGAGAGACACATGGCTTCACAGAACTGCTCTTGGAAATGGCATTTCATGCTTCAGGGTATAAATGAACCTGCAGAACAACACACTTCCTCCCTGCAACATGCCCATGGGCTTCCATCAGTTGCTACCAGCAGCCCCTTTATCTTCCTTCCCTTTCCTTGAGTGACAGAACACAGTGTATCCCCCTCAACATCAGAGCTGCCACTGGTGATGCTCAGAACTATTGATTTCAGCAACGTTTCAGAGCTCTCCAGCCAGCAAGTTTTACTCATTGCACTAGGTGGTAAGACCACAAAAGAACAAAAAGGAAAATGAGTTTCCATGTAATTGTGGAGGGAATGGGGAATGCAAAGCCTGAAAAGCAAAATTACACCCTCAGGCTGTTGTGAGCATTGTTATGCAAATCAGCGTGAAGGCAGGGAGGATTTTCTTCCAAGATCCTAGCAATGCCCACAGACATCAATTTTTAATTAGAAATTATCTGAAATATTAAACATGCCCGCACTGAAACACCTGTGAGAGTCCCCATTCCTCCACTGGGGTGGACAATGCACAGCTCAGTGTCCAGATCCAACAGGGCTCAGTGCAGTGAACAGTCCCACTACGGTGAGTGAGAGAAGGGCTTTAAGGAGCAGCTGAGGGAATGCTGGGTGACACACAAAGATCAAATTTGTTCCCTGCAGAACACACTCCTTGTACATGCTGTGAGGAAAGAATTTTTTCATCAAGAAAGCAACAGCAAAATCAATGGCTTTTAAAAGCTCCAAGAAGCCTGTTCAGGAAAATGGTTAAGTTAAGCTCATCTTCCAACACTTTACAGGTTTGTAAAGGCCAGGTTTACAGGTTTACAGCTTCTGCTCCACTGAATACCAGCTTCAAAAACAAACAAACAAATGAACAGACAAACAAATATTCTAAGATATTATATCTGTCAGTATTTTTATCCCTCTTGTGTTCTGGAGCATTTAAGATATGCTGAAACTTGATGGTGCAGACTAATACATCAAAGCTGTAAACATCTGTATATTTTCAACACATCTTTTAATACCAGAAGAATATTTCACCACAAAACTCTACCAGGTGAACTCAGTCTTCACCTGACATTAAAACTGGCACTTCAAACATAGCTCTTTCTTGTTCATTCTCACAGACCTCTTGGTCCATCCTGGAGCCATAATAGAAGGGTTACACCCACATGCAAAGAAATTATGTTCCAATCTTTTCCCTGCAAGAGGCTTCCATCTGAAGCTTTTTTCAGGAGCTGAGCATGCACTGGTCCTGCTGTACCTTTTCCCCACACCAATATTCAACGAATTTTTGTATCTAAAGAAAGTTATGGCTGTCATGCACAGTTATTTTAGCTAGCTTTAGGTGTGAGTAGTGCATTTATCCCCAAATACAAGAAAACAACCAGGTGGCAGGTACAGGATTCAAACTCAGCCTGCTACAGAAAACTATAAATGGCACAAGGCTGAATCATCCTCTGCTAACAGTGAGTTGTATCTGACTTGGGCTGGCAGGAATGCATTGTACATAAAGTAAAATAGGTCACTAGGGAAAACTGAAAGGGTGGAAGCTGACTGTGAATTTTGATCAAGGTAAAGATTTCTGCATGACATTCTCAATTCCAAAGCTCTTTCTAGAAACCTAAGCAATTACATGGACTTGTTATTATGAATTTTATCTCTGTTACATCCCTCTAGGGCAAGCAGTATTCCATTTCCTCTCCCAGATGGCAAATAACTATAGTAGATACATCATAAGTGACCTGAGAACAGGAACATAAATATCTGGGGGTCTAGGCTTCCTGCAGGTCCTTGTGCTGTCCTTCCCTCTACTCACTCCTTCCACCAGCAGAGTCAGAGCTGCAGCCTGAGCTGTCTCATTCCAAACATCACAGATATGTTTGCAGACTCAGCTGCACAGTGACACTGCTGGGGTGACACGGAAGGTGACATGCAGCTCACTCTGCCACACTGAGAAGCTGCAGCCTCTGGTGCAACACAGGATGAAGTGCAGGATGAAGTGCTGGCTGCATGCAGAGAGGTAGCTCTGTTTGTCAGCTCCTTCTCAGCCTGCCCTGATAAACTCAGCCAATTATACTAATGGAAAAAATGCTTCAAAGCTCTGCCAGTGGTTTGGCTTTCCCGTGTTTTTCACCCTGTAATTTCAAAAAAATAAATGCTTAGAGGTCACCCTGGCCTGATTAAATCATAGGAATATATAGTGTCTGTTTTCAGAATTTGGTGACTACTAATTAATTTATGTCATCAAACAATTATTTTCTACCTCATTAGCCCATGAAATGTGAAGATTGTGTCAGCACTTTTGCTGGCAGTCTCACACTCATTAGTTTGTAACCTTGTCCAAAAAGAGACATACAGAGAGAGAGAGAGAGACAGAGAGAGAGAGAGAGAGAGAGAGAGAGAGACAGAGAGAGAGAGAGAGAGAATACTATTCAACAACTTGCAATGTGGTTTTGAAGCCACAGGTGCTGGAAACTGGAATTATTTTCACATTTCCCTTGGTGCTAGATGACTGAACCACCACAAATTGGAAATATCTCTCACTCATGATTCAATGACTAATATATCATGAAAGGGGGAGTGGGGAAGCGAAGTGAAGGACAAGGGGAGGGTTCTTCTGCACACGCATTCCGCAACCAAGTGTCATCATGTACTCAACCTGAAGGACTCACACAAGGTGTTTGGGTCAGGTGATGGGGTTTTCACTTCTCACATTACATGACAAGGATCTAAAACAACTCTGCATAGGAAACTGTGGGACACCGCAGTTCAGCTAGCAAGCAGAAGTGTAAAGAGAGATAAACTTGAGCTATCTGGCCTAAAAAGGTCCTGCCAACATTCATGTACATCCAAGGAAGTTTCCCACTGTATTTTACTGCATATAAAAAAACCAGATGATCATCCTGATCAGTTAAATGTGCCTGAGTAGTAGTCTTTTGTCCTTGACTGTTTGCTGACTTTCAGTATGTTAGTTGTTCACCTGATTTATTTTTTAATGTTTCCTTGCCCAGACTTTTTTAGTCAATCTGTGTTAAGATTGATGTACCTCACCATTTTAATTTTGAACAACATTGTTCAGCAGTAATGCTGGCCTTTTAGTCATGGCAGTGCAGAATTCAGTGCATGGAAAATAGTTTCATTAGAAAACATAATTTTTAAAAAAATCTGCAAGGGACATCTGTTTGTCAAGAAAATTGAAACATTTGGACAGGGCACTATTTTTCTTCTTGCTGCTCAGCTTAAGATCAATTTTTTGAGTTTGAGTTCCCATTGTCCCATTTAGAATGATCATTCTCGATGAATTGAATCTTTTCACTTTCTAGGACCTTTCAATCGTGGAAGATAAAGCCTACCAAAGGAACAAAACTGAAGTACAATGTGCCCAAACTTCATTTCCTATTGATTATCTCAGATTAAATGATACTTCTGTCAATAGAGTTTTTCCGGTCTTAGATACTAAGCCACCACTGACCTGCTCTGGTGCTGGTGACACTCCTACTTCAAGCAGAAGGTTGGACAGGTGATTTCCAGAATCTCCTCCAAAAAAGCTTTTATGGTTATGCAAATGTCTAAGTGGTGCTGAAGTGATATTGCACCATAATTCATTCCATTTCCTGTCTTCCTCTAGCTTGATTTGGACAAAAATATTGATATATTAAAATTACCAGAGAATTTCTGAACTTTTATGAGAATTATTCAGGTTTTAGACAGAAATTTGACTTGTTTTTAACTACCATTTAATGGTCTGTCTAGTGGCTAAGAATTCCAGGAAAAATACCAATTTGAAGGGAAAGAAGGACAAGGTAGACAGTGATGCCTTGGGAAAACTGCCATTGCCACAACCTGGGCAATCCTGACAGATTTACTTATACCCTGTACTCCTCAAATACTCAGAAAGGAGAGTAGCCAAATAGTATAATTAAGTTCCAAAAATCAGTGATATGGACATTCTTCACTGTGCCATTAAAAGACACTGGAATATTTTCAGTCAAATCTAATTTTTCTAAATGCTCATTGAAGACAAAACACAGCAGAAGATATAACATAACACTAAAGAAGAGTTTCCAGTGTGTAAGGCTACTATTAAAACTCTTCATGTCTGATCTGAGAGAGAAAAGGACTATTTTCTGCTAAGATTTTTTGTGACTTTTCCATTCTATAAATTTCTCCCAGTTTTTTGTCCTAACATCAGTGCCTAATAAACATGAGTTTTTAGGCTTGATATGTGACAGACTTACAGAATTGACAATGTAAAAAATAATTCAGAAGTTGAAATATCAAGTTTTCTTCATTACCTGCACAGGAAAATCCCCTGGTTTAGTAGTTTTAAATCTAAAGAGATGTGAAACTCAGCAGTTTCAGTTCACAGAATGTAATGAAAACAGTATTTTGATTTGCATAGGGTCACATTTATGTAGCTTCTTTAGAGTTTCAAATTCAAAGAAATACGGCAAAACCAGGGTAAAATACTGGGTCCAGTTAACCCAGTGGTATCTTTGAAACTCTTTTTTTGGTTGGTTGAAATTTGCTGAAACTGGTAAATTCTCATCCGTGAATTTCCCAGCAAGTGTTCTGATGTTAATGCTGAAATGTCAAATGATCCACCTCACAGAGAAGTACAATAGATTTTAACTATAGTTAAATAAATAGTTAAAACAAGAAATAAAACAGTCCCTAGTAAAAATTACATAAAATCTAAAGGACTGTAATAGAGAATTATAACACATCTCCAAATTTTATGAGTTTTCTCATTAAGCTCCATTGCAGAGATAAACTTCTCTGTAAAATTCTATGGTAGGACTCTAAAGAAAATCTATATTATTTTATCACACCAGTGGTTGCATGTTCATGGCAAGATTAGGACACATTGTTTTAAGTAGTGTATTAGCATATATTGTACAGACTAAAGTTAGACTTAACAAAAAAAAAAATCCCACCCTACTTAAAACATTTGAATAACTGAAATTTTTACTCAGCTATACAACATTCATATTTTTCTTCCACTAAAAAATATTGAAAATCATATTTTAAAAAGCCCATGTACTTCTTTCAAAGTATATGTTCCTGGGTTTTTTTGAAAGCAGTTCTACCTCCTTGGAATCTCTTGCCCTCTTCGGTAGATCTAAATATCCAACATATCACAAAACCATTTGCAGGAACAAAATTCACCTTGAGGCTAACAGAATGCCTAAACACTATCACTGCAAAGAATATTTCTGGTGGCATGATAAAAACACCTGAAAATAAGGAGTTAATAAATCAATATCTCTTTGACCGTAATACCAGGTCACCTCCCTTATAAAGTAGGTATTTACTTCTTGAGGAAAACCATCTTATTTTCTTAATTTGTGGTTTGCTTTTAGGAATTTGTGGGTGCAATATTGAAAGCCCACAGGTTGGTTTCTTCTGTTTCTTCCATTAAATATTTCTTTCCAGTAAATAGACAGAATTTCCCAGTGTCCACAAATAGTCACAGCAACAGCCACAACATCAGTCACATTGATGAATCTTGACGTCTTCAGCACTGGAAAATCAACCAGCATTACAAGGAGATCCCCTTGTTTTAAAATATGAAAAACAAGCAAGATAAACAGATTGATGTCCCTCCCCCACTGTGTCCCATGCTCCCTTCCCCTCCTCAAAGCTCATTTAGCAAAAACAGTGGTAAAAAATAAAAGAAGTTCTGTTTTCTACCAACATGCTTTGAACCCACTCAGTTCACCTTCCTGTATGTATTTTCTACTGCTTTTTCTGAGCTTTGTACTTCCTGAACCACAGAAGTACCTACACACTCTGTTTCCTGTCATTAAGATGTGAGTATCAACTTTAACATAATCTGAGTGTTCAGACCTCCAGTGGCCTAATTCTTCTGTCTCTTGCACCACATTTATCACATTATTATTTTTCAGATACTGCTGAATTTTACCAGAGTCCACTAGCATGAGGCCTAAACACCTCAGGTGAACCAGCCTGGAGAAATTATGCTGTTTATAGCTACTTTCACTTCCGACACTCATGTGAATGCATGTGATGTGGTTTGGGGTGAGGAGATAAGTAGGCAGCATGACGTCCTTGTCGGAGGGTATTATTTAAAGTTTATTGCTATGACCAATTTTCCCCCTTCAGCCGTGAATTTACCAAGGGGCTCCGACCCATGAATTGCTTCTAGGCTGGTTTCATGCCAAAGAAAGGTGAATTACACAACTGCCCTAAACAAACTGGGGCTGGAGATGGAAAATATTTATTTTGTGTTTTTCTACAGCATATGTAATGGAAGTTATTATTCCAGGTTGCTCTTTGGCAGATTGCACTACAACAACAACAACCAACACTTACTCCAATTATGAGGCCTCCACCCACCAGATGCTCAGTGATAAGCATCGCTAAAGAAGTAGGAGGTCACCCCATGACTTCCTTTTCCCACTCTCCTCTCTCCATCATTTGTTTGTAGGGCATGTTTTGCTTATGGAAATGTGGGATGGTGCCTCTCTGGACCCTATCTTGAGTCTTGCGTGATCCAGTTACATCCCATACTGTGCACACTGCTAGGAAGGTGGCATTTTCACCTAAATTTCAACAAATTTGTCAGTGTGCAGTAGATGTCAGTACTGAGACACCTACCCTTTCTAGGTAAGAAATAACCCTTGTCCTGAAGCTAAACTCTATTCATTTTCCCAGTTCTAACCCGAAGCTCACCTGGGGGACATGGGAATTGTGGTGGTCTGCTGCACAGGCTAAACCCCAGATTTGCTGAGGATAGAGGCAGGACTCTCTGGTAACCACTGCCTGCCTGTAGAGAGCAATTGGTAATTATGATAGCACGTGCCCAAAGTGATGCTTAGTGAGAAGAAACTGAAGACTGGATAATAACCAAACTAAAGAAAGAGAGCTCAATTAAACACTGAAATCTGGGGGGAAAAAACCCACAAAAATTTTAGCATGTTTTCCTGTAGTCCCTCTTAATAAACAAAGCAAAATACATGGGAAGCTGAAAATTTGATGAGGTTGAAGCTGGACCAAAAACCAGTTGGAGAAGGCCAGACACAGTTCATCTATGGGGTTGTGGATAGAGGGGTTATATACTAGAAAATCAGATGGAAAATCTTAGATGATATTCCAGTATACTTATACCTATTATGCTTCTTTCAGAAGAACTATAATGTCATAAAGTGTGAAATACTAAAATTAAATTCTTTAGCACACTTTCCTGAGCAAAAGGAAAAATTAAGCACTGGTTACCATCTATATAAGTGACCTTTGTAAAGGATCAGGTAGAATATCATTAGAGATTTTTAACTTTTTATTTAATGGTGGTGAAGGACAGGTGAGCAGATATTTTTCAAGAAAAAGTTTAAGGCCTTTTAATATTTAAAGTTATTTGAGACATTTGTAAAATTACATAAATAGGTTCCATCAAGTACAGAAATTCTTTCTACTGCACATACAAATTGGAGTACCAGACAGGGATGAACAGGGATGCATGTCACTCTGCTGTGACCTTTGTGTTCTAAAGCTCACTTGAATCCTTGGATGCAGGATGTTCTTGGAACTGCAGAGAAGGATATGTTACATAGACACAGCTATAGATACAGTTGAAGTTAATGTAATTCAACATATTCTCTAATCTTTCAAGTTATGTATTGGCTGCCACTGCAGCCACGCTTCCACCAGAAAGTTTTGGGTGGAAATTTTGTTCTGCTGACAGTAAAAGTTAAATTAATTTTAAAATATTATTTACTTATTTGTCCCCAATGCTTGTGTAGATGGTAACTTCATTAGCAGAATGGCTGGCACCAGACAAGGAACAGAACAACAGAGAAAGATTGGAACCCATGCAAATAAGTGGGCTTTTATAAGTTTTCCTGCTCTGCAGCGAGACACAGGGGACTTACAATATTTTCATGCATAGGTAAAATAATAAATTATTGCACAGCATTTCAGTGTGAGACCATCTCCCTGTGATGTGAAAATTCTAGGTTTGTGGTCTTACTTTACCTGGTTCAGAGCAGGGACTTTCACTCTTATCCATTACAGATTAGAGCTCTAATGATTTAATAATTTCTCTAGGGTAACAAATGTTAATTTTTGAAAGTTGGAAAACTGAAGAGTGAGGAAGATGCAGAAGGTCTCATGGTATGAGTATACATCCAAGACAGAAGAAAATTGGGGTTACATTCTGTTTTGAAGTGGGTCGAGCAGGAAGTTTGATTGGGCTGGGGGCACTTGCTGCTTCCCAATGAAAGTCATAGGCAAGTTTCAGCCACAATGAATCATCACATTCCTCACTGAAAGAAAAAAAAAATAATAAAAAAAAAGAAAATATGCCAAATCTTCCACCACTTCCTTGGAAGGTTTCCAGTCAATTCTAGTGCCTAGTTCACACAGTCTGCTGAATACTGTGGGCATATTTCCATTGACCTCAAAAAGACTTTTCATAAGGCTCAGGTAAATCAAATATGGTTATTGCAAGAGAAATAAGAATTACACAGAGGGAAGAGATACAGAGGGAGAAAACTGTTGATTCTTAAAATGAGAGGGAACAAGAAATGTGATAAGTCACTCAGACCACATTTGAGTCAGGAAACATGCATTGGGTGTGGAGAAAGTAGAGATCACTGGACTCTTAAGCACACTACTCTCAAATTTCCAAAGATACTGAAGGCAGGCATTCTGAAATTGGTTTAACTTTGAGTCATCATGTTCCAATGCTTGTAAAATAGTGAAGAGTAGATGATGAGGGAAATGAACGGTTTCTTTGCCTCAAAACTATCCTGTTCTCTCATACTGAAGGCATGAGTGACTCACAACATAAAAGACATGAGGGTTTAATGTGTAACAAGAAAGAGAGCAGGAAGGGGTACAAAGCTGACCTTTCACACACATTGGGAATGACAGCGGAAAGCTCAGCGCACTTCACTCCTAAAGTACATAGCAAGATAAATACTCAGGACTGACTCTTGTAACAAAAGAATTTCCTTTTGCTCACAGTGGTCAGGGACATTACAGAGGAATCTCTCCAACCTTATCCTTCATATTTGTGGTTAAAGAAGCTTTTGCTGTGTTAGTGGATAGAGGATGGAGTTACTGAATCTTCTTTACAGCTACTGAGTCTATGAGAATGCAGAGAGCCTGACCACTGGGTCTTCCAAATCAGGTAGAAAAAGATTGCTTATTCAATCAAACAAATAAAAACAATGGGTCAACCATAAAAGGTCTGAGACATTGATCTTGAAGAAAGGCTGGGAATGGAGACATGCCAAACCTTGGGAACACCTCAAAATTAGCTTGCAAGGCTAACCTTGTTATTGGCAAACGTACTGATTCATTGAAGGTAAAATTCTTTGAGAAAGCATTTCCAGAAATATTTGCATTGTTTCCCTATCAGTTCGTGTCAGTTTCATGCCAGTTCTCAGGCTTCAAGCTTTCCAGCTTTGCAAAGCAGGGGATCCCTAATTCCATTCTTTACTAAAGATGTTTTCACCGAGAGGAGGAGCTATAAGGCTCAAGAGCCATTCAAGCCTTTACACATAACCAAGAAAGTGACATTTTTCATAGTACTCAAAAGTCAGGTACTTACAATGCCTACAAAAATGAATAGGAAAACCTGTATTAAACATTAACTGGGTGCAGCCAGCTGAAGAACCGCAGAACTGACTTTTATTTAAATCACTGCATGATATAAGAAAGCTTCCTTGCCTTGGTTGTGCTTATACCACATTGAGCATAAAAAAGTGAAAAATGCATTTTGTTCAATAACAAGGAGGAAACCCTATGAAAAGTTAATCAAGAATTCTAATTCTTGCTTCAGCCTGTTACTGATGCCCCAGGAGTCTAAATCTTAGAAGACTTAACATCAAAGAGTTTCTAGGGAGAACCAAAGGAAAAACAATACTAGGAGTGCACTAATCCCATGTTACTGATGCAGGGAACAGAAGCAGCAGAGTTTATGCAGCATCAGTTCACATTAGAAGCTTGTGGTAGGATTCTCAACCCATTTCCTGAGTCAGAGACTCGTGTCTCAACCACAAGACTATCATTCTTCTCTACAGATAATTTCCCTTGATTCCTGACGGCTGGTAATGTTTAGTGGACAGAATTACATTTTGTTGTTGTGCTTTTTCAGATGCTCTCTATGAAGAAAGATAACCACATGTCAGAAGAAGGGTCGTGTTTCCTGGTGAAGTCAATGGCAGAATGCATGAAATTTGGTCGATGCTGTAGCACACACTCAGTGCTACCAAGAAAATCCTTTTGACCACTGTACAATGTATAGAGAACTAAATTCTCCCATTCACCTTAATTTCACACTCACACATGGAGAGAAAGCAGTTTATTCTTATAGAGGCACATTCATATCTTAGGAGGAAAACATAAGAAAAATATTATGTATACGACTTTGGGATTATTATTTCTATGGGTTTATTACCATTAGTCCTCATGAGGAAAAGATCTGAATGGAAAAGTTGCTATTACATTTAAATGTGGACAAGTTCTACTGAGAGTGGCTGAAAACAACTTCAGCCTTATGGAGCACTGACTTCTGTTGAAAGAGACAGAGGTTTGCTCTGTCTCTTCCAGAAAAAGTAACAAGGGTGAAAAAGAACATATGTCTAGTAAAAGGAAGAGTGATAAACTTGTGTCTTCTTCTCCCTGCATCCAAAATGTGTGCAGTATATTCTGTGAAAAAATCAAATTAATTATATAGCCAAACATAGCTACCATAGCCTCAATGGGATTGCAAACAGATCAATTAGAAGAAACGGACTGCAGCCCCAGCATGAGAGGAGGCAAGAGGTGGTGCTGGGTGTGCTCCAAGGACTGGATTTTCCCCAGGTGCCCTCTAGTCAACAGAAGCAGTGAGCTTCACCCCAGCAGAGGGACAGAGCTGCAGGGCAATCTGAGCTGTCCTGGGGGGCTGCCCATCTCCTCTGCTGGTGAACAAAAGGCACATACATTGACCTGTAAAACTAAATGCTACCAGTACCCAAAATTTGGTTTTATGAACAATCTCACCACAACATAAAACTGATTTGAAAAAACAAGAGGTGGCTTTGAATTTTTGTGATGGAAAAACAGCAACAATATTATATATATAAATAACACCTTAATATCTTCAATTTTCAGGTAGGAGGCAGGGGATTTTAAACTCTGACAAACACCTGAACACAAACCCCATCCTATGCAGTCCCTGACAGGATGGTCTGCACACAGAGTCAGTTCCCTTTGCATAAATTTTGGAAAGCCATGTTAATTTAAACTGAATTGGCCACTCTGCAAGCAGCCAACATAAGGAAAGCAAAGCAGTCTGAACCTCTACTTGCTCAGTTGTAAACTTTTGAATGACCCTAACCAGAAACAGGGAAAGCAAAGCAGTCTGAACCTCTACTTGCTCAGTTGTAAACTTTTGAATGACCCTAACCAGAAACCAATACACAATTTGATGTGTATGCAGGGAAATAACTCCCCCAAATCCTCTGTGTTTTGGATTCATTTTGTAAAATGGAAGACTTGTTCCATAGCCACCCTCACTGAGAATGTCAGTTCCCTCTGCTCCACAGGTTCACACAAATGCCCACACCTGTAAAACAGACTTTGAATGCCAAAAAAACTCTTTGGCTGGATATGTTCCAGCAAAAGAACTAAAACCTTTTGAAGAAAAAACCCCAGAGTTTTGCTCTTTCCCACACTCCATTCCTGATTTCTGGGTTAGGCAGGAGGTAGATAACTTTGACCTATACTCGTGTTGCTGCCAGGTTTTTCAACACATTTATTCATGTTTGCACTGTCTTTGTTTCAGTGATGTGTTGTGTAATGTGAGCAAGCAGAAAGCCAACTATGCACCAACAGGAAGGCTTAGAGCGCTCTGATATTTTGGCACAGTGTGATGCATTGTGAGCTGGGTTTTCAGTATCTGACAGTTAAGTCCTTGGAATTGGCATCTGTACACTGGAGACCAGAGCCCTGAATAATCTAACTTAGAGTACAGCTGGGACCAAACCATTACTTCATTCATCCCACGTGCTCGGTGCAGTGAGCATTCAGGATTTGCTTGAGTTCATGTCCTGTGCTCAAGGGCAGCACCACACTCTGCCCTTAGCACATGCTGCAGAGCTGAGACAGGGAGCTCCATGCAGGAAAGTGTGTCACACGGACATTAGAAATTACTCATTGAGAACAAGGACTTAATTGTGCCTTTACCTTGCTCCATAAACACACTATAGCTTCTGTATAACCTGCGCACTGAGCGCTGAGCACTCCATTACTGAAGATGATCAAAGTTTTAAAAAAATCAAAATAATAAAGCTGAAGAAAAAAACTGAGAACTCTTGAATCTGTTTGCCAATCACATGTATTAATGATAGTACCCCAAAATTGTAATACTGTTGTTTTCTGACCAGGCTACCTCAGCTTTCCTCCTGTATTTTCATTTCAGCTCCCCCGTGACCCCACTGCCTTAGGCTCAGCCCTGTCTTCAGTCACAGACTGAAAGGCTGTGAGGAAAGAAAAACTTGTGACCCCATTTCCTACATGGGGAAGAATATATTTAAAGGCATTTACCAGCTGAACAAATCAGCCTAGCAGACAGCTGTGAAAATTTCACAGTGTGTTTCTCTGCATGATTAGAAGCCAAGACGTCAGTTCCTCATTGATATCAGGAACTAGTAGGATTTCCTTACTTTTGCAGGAACCTGTGAGTATCTCAGAGATTGCATCTTAGGTGACAGATTGACCTATTGCCTCTGGTGGGGAGAGCACAGGACAGTTCTGAGCCATAGGGTTTGTTTCTCAGCTGATTTGCTGTTTTCTTATCAATGCAGTTCTGCTGAGAACCATGCCATGAGTCAATCAACCAGCCATGAAACAAAGCTCAGTTCCACAGGATTTTACCAGCTACCTTTCCACTGAGTCAGGGATGACAGGCACTGCACTTGGGAGAGTGTTTCAAGGCATTCTTTTTTCTTCTTGTGTCATGGAAGTAGTTCTGCACAGACTCAGGGTTGTTGTTTTTCATGGTTTGTGAAGAGAAGGGCTCCTGAGGTCAAAAGCTTTGACAGTACTTTCCAAAGGAGGAGTCAAGTATCAACTGCAAGACTGCCAAAGAGAGCTTATCTTGTGAGATACCCAGTTCTGGACTCTGGCATTCTCTGTGCCACCCAAAAGCTTTATGCAAGCTGTAGCTCATGGCCAGTGGAGTGACCAGAGACACACATGCTGTCCAGGACCTGGAGTGCACTCAGGCACAGCAGTTCACCCAGCTCAGGGTGACTGCACACAACATTCAGCATGCTTTATGAAAGAAAAGTCCTGCTTATCAAACCTGATCTCCTCTTATGTCAAGGAAAGCCACCCATCTAATCAAGGGAAGCCAGCTGATGTTATCTTTATGAACTTCATTTGAGCTTTCCATACTGTTTCTCAAGGATCCTCTGGACAAAATATCCAATACACAACTAAATAAACACACCCTGAGATGTGTGAGCAAGTGGCCCATGGGTTGGGCACAAAGGGTTGTGGTGAATGGGTGACATCAGACTGGGGACCTGTAACCAGTGGGGCTCCACAGGGCTCCATCTTTGGTCCTGTGCGCTTCAATATCTTCATTAACGACCTGGACACGGGACGGGAAGGGATGCTGAGCAAGTTCACAGATTATACAAAACTGGGGGGAGCTGTTGACTCCCTCAAAGGCACAAGGGCCCTGCAGAGACACCTCACAAATCAGAGGACTGGGAAATGACCAACCTTTTGAAATTCAGCAAGGCAAAGTTCTGGATTCTGCACCTGGGATGGGGCAACCCTGAGTGTACAAACGGATTAGGAAATGAGAGGCTGGAAAGCAGAACCATGAAAAGGGACCTGAGGGGGTCCTGGTCAGTGGGCAGTTGAACCTGAGCCAGCAGTGTCCTGGCAGCCAGGAGGGCCAGCCCTGTCCTGGGGGACATCAGGGACAGCATGGCCAGCTGGGTAAGGGAGGGGATTGTCCTACTCTGCTCTGCACTGGGGCAGCCTCACCTCGAGTGCTGGGGACAGTTTTGAGTGACACAATGTACGAAAGACATTAAACTGTTAGAGAGTGTCCAAAGGAGGGCAGCAAAGATGGTAAAGGGCCTCAAGGAGAAGCCATGTAAAGATCATCTGAGGTCACTTGTTCTGTTTAGCCTGGAGAAGAGGAGCCTGAGGGGAGACTTCATTGAAAGATACAACTTCTCTCTGGTGACCAGTGGCAGAACCCAAAGGAATGGCCTGAAGTTCTGTCAGAGAAGGTTTATGTTGGATATTAGAAAATGGTTCTTTACCCAGAGGGTGTTTGGGCACTGAACAGGCTTCCCAGGGAAGTGGTCAGCCACCAAGCCTGACAGAGTTCAATATGTCTTTGGACAATGGTCTCAGGCACAGGGTCTGAGTCTTGGGGATGGTCCTGTGCAGGGGCAGGATTTGGACTCAGTGATCCTTGCAGATCCCTTCCAACTCAGCATATTCTGTAGTTCTGTGATTCCCTTCTGGACTGAAGAGCTAGATTGTGTTTATACAACTGCAGCCTCATTGCACCAAGAGATGCCTAGTGCAACCAGCCACAGAATTTAGTCTTTTGAATCTATTTCCTCCTTTCAAATGCACGTTGCAACATAGACACCATTAGTAGAGCTTAAGTCAGTCATTCACAGACAGCATCCTGCCTGATCTGCTCAGTGCAGGCTCTGTTTTTTGGGGAAGTTTTGCAACCTTATTTAACATGGAGCAGCTCTGTCAGTTCCTGCAGGGACTCCTGATGATCTCTGCTTGTCCCTGCATAACTTTGTTAGTTTAGCTGCTGTCCAATTATCTGTCAGTCTACAACCAGAAGCCCCCTGAAAGAATTGATTGAAAGCCTCACAGTCAAACGGCATCAATCTGTAACCAAGGAGGAGATATTTTTATTCAAAACCCACAGAAATAGAGATCATAATGGGAAAAAATAGCCATCACCACAAGTTAATAGTAACAGAAAGGACGATAAACTTAAATACATGGATTCAACCAACACAGGGTTGCAGCTTTCTACCTGTTTTCTGCCTGCTTCTTTCCCACCAGACACCAAAATTATGAGTTTATCTACTAGAAATATTTATGGGATGATGCATACACATTTTGCAATTCCTAAGATAAAATAAACTTTAAAAGACTGCTGAAAAACACCAAAGGATATAATGAAGTGTTTATTAATAGTTAATAAAGGACAGACATAAAGCAAAACCTTGCATTCATTTTGCCTTCACCGCTGCAATCTGGCTTTCTTTAATGTTGTTACACAACCACCCTAGGAGGAAGAAAAGAAAGGTTATTCCACATTTTATTCATTCACAGAAGGAGAAGTGACTTCCATTCAAATAGAGAGGAGGAAGCTGTATGCTAGAGATCTTGCTCTTCTCTCTCTCACCATTTTCCTCTCCTTGGCCAGATCTGATGATCATCAGACCGTTTCCTGAATTCAATTCATCTCACAAGCCTGGCAGACAACTAACGTGGGAAAAGTGTGAATATTTTTCTGCGTGAATTGAACTGGCTCAACCAAACATCAGCTGAGCACCAAAGCATGTAAAGAGGAGGAAAGCCCCAGGTGCAGAAAGGGGAGTTAAGGAAAGAAGGAATGGGTTTGCCTCTTTTTTTGACAGCAGTTGATAAATTCATTCAGAGACCATTTCAGAGGAGGGAACTGAATCTGGTTCGTGCCCTCAACACAGAGTCATCCTATATCTCATATTAGTTATGGCCAGGGCTTAACCCCTCGTGTTCTGAGAAGGATGTTTTATGGTCTGAGCTCACAGGCTGAGAGCTGGAAGATTCATAGGCACTATTCCTTGTTGTGGGTAGGGATACATGTGTATGAGATAATATCCTACACAGCCCTGAGCAAAAAGGAAGCGTGTATTTCCAAGGAAAACAGGCAAATTCAGTCAAACCTTTAATGTTATTCAGCAGTTACTTACTGTAACTGTTTACTTACTGTAACTATAAATGGCCATTTTATACCCTGGAGAGAAAGAAATCTCTTTTAAAAGCTCAGCTCCTTCATTAAGGTGTTAGCTGTTATTCTAAGGATGCAATTACCTGAAACAGAGGAGATGCTTAACTTTTTGTTTTATGGAGCATTATTCCAGTAAAGTATACTATTTTGTGACCTTCAAAACAAGTTTTGTTGGGATAAGAGATGTGGTGGCAAACAAACAATCAGCATCCAGGCTCATAATCTGACTTTTCCAAAATAGCCAACATATTATGCAATGACACACAAAGAAAATAATGAAGAAAACAAAACACACAACAAACATAGTCAACAAAAGCAAAGAAAACAAAAGCAAAGAAACTGAAGTTCACAATCCCATTGTTTAATATAGTAAAAACTGGAGAAAAAATATTTAAATACCCTTAAAATGCTATAAAGCAGAAAAAAACCCCAAAGACACAACCTAGTATTTTTCATCCAAATCACCTTTAAAAAACCTGGAACAATGGAATGCAATTTTCCTGCCCAAAACGCCACAGTTAAGGGGTTGTTTTTGTTTTCCTCGCTTGACCAGGGTTATGCCACGGAACCTCTTTTTGTAGTGTTTTTTGTTGGGGACATAGCATAATAGCCCTTGGTAACAGCAGCACATGCACCACATTATTGCTGCCAGAAGCCCTGTCAATTAAGCCACAATGGCTTTAAAAGATAAATTTTCCTGCTTTCTTCTCTACTTTCTGTTATGTTTCCTCCCAGTTCCTGCATCAAACCAAATAATTCAAATACATTGAACCTCCATAATTTCTGGTCTCCTGCTCTTTGTGATTTCCCTTTCCTGTTTGGCAGCGCTGGGCACAGTTCTCCCAAAGCACTTTCCTTGCTGTGGGACTGGAGTGATCCTTGGTTGTAGTAAAGAAGAAATCAGAAGCTGGAGAAGAAAAAGGAGTGACAAGAAGATACAAAGTTCAAGGCCGTCCTGCATTTCTCAGGTCAGAGTACTTCCCCAGATTATACCTGTGCTAAACAGAGCTGGCCACGGCAGCCAGAGTC
The DNA here is from genome assembly GCF_047830755.1 of Zonotrichia albicollis. Lineage (NCBI taxonomy): Eukaryota > Metazoa > Chordata > Aves > Passeriformes > Passerellidae > Zonotrichia > Zonotrichia albicollis. The sequence continues at coordinate 144,355,311 of NC_133819.1, forward strand.
CTTCTCCATCAATGCAGGCACTGCTACACCATGGAGCTACAGAGGAGTATCTGCCAGCTGTGTACAAACCAGGGTATCTCCTGACTTTCCAGGGATTTGTCTAATTTACTGAAACAAAACTCTGCCTCCTTGCTGTCTTCAAACTATCTCAAGAGAGGCGTAGCCAATGTCTGGCTCTCAAACATTTTGGATCCAGTCCCACATCCATAGTCTTACTAGAGTCCACTTTACTGCTGTGTAACAGCTGCTTCCTTGGATGAAAAGAAGCTGTACTTTCTCTTTCTCCCACAGGGAGAAGCCTAGACAGTATATTCCATTAAGTTCTATTCATTTTTATCTTGACCTGAATCATGGGGATTGAAGTCCCATCTCCCATGGAGTCCTGTGAACCAGGAGCAGCTTCAGTGGGGTATCACTACACAGCCAGGTGCTTTTCCTTCGAGCACAGTACAGCAATGAAAGTGCTTGAAGGCAACAGCCTTACAAGGAGGCAATACTCATATATAGATGGATTTTAAAACCTTTCCTTTTGTGCCTACAGAGTTGTGCAAAGTGATAATAATGAGGCATAATATTGCACTGCACTCCTCTGACTTTTTATTTGTTAAATAAAAGATGAGCAAGGAACATTCTGTCATTGTGTGGCCATGCAGCACAGAGCCCACAGCTGAACTATACAGAAGTTTGCCCTGTGTTGCCCTCAAATGTAAATGTCATTTTGGATGTGGGGTTTTTTCCAGTTCTGTGAACTAATGTGACATTTTCATAATGTGAAACAAAGAATATGTGTCAATTTCCTTCAGTGCAACATCAGGGTTTGCAGGTGCAAAGTCTACCATGTACAGGGCCATACAAGGGGCCAAATCCAGGGCAGTCTTGTCTGTGCTGCCTACTGGAAAATCTGGAGCATATGCCATCCCCCGGGCATCACTCAAGCTCCTGCAGTTTGGTACATTTCCAGATCATGTTCACACCATGTGAGCGTTCAAACATTACTGACTGGCCTGTGCTGTCCCTTCCCCTGACAGTTTTATTCACTGGTACCCTGGGCACTGTGGTTCTGCAGAAGCATTGAATCAGTAATGGAGCCCAACTTGAACATCTACTTACTGACTGAAAGACAATTGGTGAAGACCTCTGAAACTCATTGATGAAAGATGCTCTGTGAGGAGAAAATGACATGAGTGTACCTTGTTCATCATTCTGACAAGCTATGACTCAAATACACATGTCAAAGACTGAACTGAGTGAAAAGATGCTTTTTTTTCAGACTCTTTTTTTTCCTTCTGATAAATGATAGCTCCACTGACTAAAGCACATATAGCGCTGCTCAAAATTAAAGCCGCAGTAGCAGCTGAAGGACTTAATGTGCTAATGGAAACGTCAATGCTTTTTGTGGTCTGTCTTCTTCTCCTTTGAAGAACATAATCTAAAAGGGGGTGAAATTTTAGGCCTTGTTATAAGACTGGTGGAGCATCACTGTGCCTCGCTGAAAAATAACAGCAGCTGAATAGGAAAGACAAACAAAACAAAAGGCAAAATGAGATCACAAACGTAACCTAAAATATTCTTAGAAAGAAAACAAAAAAATTGCATGAAGGTATTTGATTTGCTTGAAATATTGTGATATGTTCCACACCATCTATTAAAATACTCTGCTTCCTGCTCTCTCTTTCCATCATTCTGAAGGTACTGCAGCCACCCAGTCCAGTGGTGTTGTGATTTAGACCTTTATGAGCCCCAGGAGAGCAGCTCCCGGCACGGGCACTTCACAGGCACAGAATGAATCATTTCCCATGGATGAGGGACAAGAAGTCAGCTCAGATGGATGGACTGAGAGGGACCAAGGTGATATCAGCCTGACAAGCTGAAGTAGCAGTATATCACGTATCAAATTGCTTTTGAAAGTTTTGTTGGTGTTACAGGAGAGGTTTTATGCTGCCTTTTCATCCTGGCTGTTGTGTGACATTTTAAAGAGAGGGACTCAAAGCTCTAATCCCTTTCTGAGAGCAAAAGAATGTTTTAACAGAAAGACTTGTCTGCTACCTGTCAGATCCATCCACCAGCCCCTGGCCTTGATTCAGCCATCAGTTCACTTAAAGGTCTTAGTCCTGTTTCCAACAATAACTTTATTAAGTGGTTCTTCCTTCCTACCAAATATCTCTTTGGTCCAAGGACCCAGATCAACATGGAGCTTTATCAACATTGCAAGACAACAGCGAGGGAGGTCACGTTATAGATCTTTTCCACCTTTATATGGAAAATGTGTAAGGACTTGCCTTTTTTTCCCCAATTTATTATTTAGAAAAAAATGCATTTTATTTCTTAAAAATTATATTTGGTATTTGGAGAAAGAGAACTGATTCTATAACATGATTTGGAATTCAAGCGTCCCCTTGGCCTTTCTGTCACATAATGGTTCATTTTGGCAGTAAACCACTTAAAACAGGACCCCAGGGAACTCACTGAGACCAGGTATCTCCTGAGAGGGTCTTGGGAAGATTCCATCTCTTCAGGCAATGCTCAGGATTCTTAGCATCATCCATTATCATGGGTGAGTGAGAAATATCTCCTTATTACCTTTTGAACATAGGTATGAGAGAAGGTAAAAGCCAGTGCTTTTCCCATTTATATTGATTACACAAGGAAATACTCAAAGGTCTTTCATAACCCAAGGTACATCCTTTCTAAGACCCCATAGCCTTATTTCCAATCTAATTTCAGAGCGCTCACTAGTGACCCCCAGGGGAACTCCAACTTTGAACATCCCATTCCCGTCCTTACTTGGCTTTTTTAATGTCACATGTATTTCTGTATTTCACAATATCCTGTGCTTGGCTTGGACAGGAAGGGTTTCTTCCCCAGCAGGTACTCTAATGTGAGATGCATTTCTAAGTCTGAATTTAGTCCAGTAAATCTGACCACTGCAATAACTACTTGATTCTCTTTCTCACTTCACATGAATTCATTCCACTAATTGTGAAAGGGTCATTTCCCTAATTATACCATTTTACCCTTGTTGCCCACACCACATCTTCACAGTTTAGAAATTAATACAAATTGGAGTGTACAGATGAATCACCGAGAAGTTCAATAACTGCCTGGCTTTCCTCATTTGACTTGCAAGAGAGGCTTTTTTTTTTTTTGCTCATACCACACTCCCAGGTCTGCAAAGTGCTCTTCAGCAGAAACACTGTTCTGTGCAACGCTTGGTTTCCCTGTCAGACCATGAGCAGGGGAGTCTCACTTGTGTGGGCTGTCCCCATTTTCACCTCAGACTGCACACTACACCAGAATAGAAAACATGAGTCAGAAAGGTTAAGGGTTAAAGTGTTAAAAACAAAAGAGAAGAAAATTCATTCAGAAAATAGTGGTTTCTAATGGATGAGAGGAAGTACTGTAGAATTTCTTGTAAAGTCACAATGGCCAGCTCATCAGAGGAAACCCCTCCCATCAGGGGCTTGTACAATGCCTCCTGGAGCCTGAACAGCTGCCAAGTCATGACCATGCAGTTAAGGGAGGCCACAAAGAACGTCAAATCAAGGGCATATTTCCACCTTCCTGTCCAGCTAGGTCCCAATCTATTTTTTTCTTTCCCTTGCATTAACTATTTTTTAACGACATAAGCCTTCTTAGTGACTTTTCTCTTTTTTTTTATTTTTATTTTTTTAGTTCCTCTGGCTTTCTTGCAAGCTGCAAAAAAGAGCTTCTCTGCGTGGAAGCAAAGCCATGGTTTCCACAAGATTTGCTGAGCCAACCTAATCACTCAGTGACTTGGAAGGAGGTCCTGAAGCAGCTGCCCCATTCTCCCAGCCTGGCTTCATGCTCTCAGCTGCTCGTGTTGAGGCTGGCACTCAGCAGATCTCCTCCCGTGACCTCCTTACCTCGACAGCCTGCTCAAAACCATCACAGCACAAAGCCCAGCAGCGTTCTGCTGTGTCAGCCCTCTGAGGCGGCACTGCAAAGCACAGGGCTGGGGAGGAGGCCAGAGATGGATGGCCACAAAATCTCTTCCTTTTGCTTGTGAGAAACCAGTAATTCAGCAGAGCTCTTCAGGAAACCGCAGAGTCAATATGCCTGTGATAGATGCTCATCCTCGATTGCAGCATGCTGAGATCCCTACTCTGTTTGCATACATTTTGTGAAAGGCTCAGAGATGGGGCCTTTCCTGAAATTTCTATCTTGGTAGGACTTGTGGAATAATAATTTTAAATAGGTTCTTCAGACCTCTAATTTTCTCCTTCTCAGCTTCCCCTTAAAACCATTTTTCTACCACAGAGCTTTCAAGAAAAAGCCAGTGTTGACCTCTCACAACTGTAATTTGCCCTAAATGACCCAGGAGTTGCACAGCCTTGCCCTATTTAACCCAGGCTGGCTCTTCATTTTCTTTTTCATTACTGCAAACTCTTTGGAGTAAGAATGGTCAATTCCAGTTGAAATGCTTGGTATCCCATAATTTGCTATTTTACCATGAAAAATTGATTCCCACAAAGGAAGTTACATGATGGTGTCCTCTCCACAACCTTTCTTCGTAGCGTAGGCCTAGGTTTTCCTCAGTTGGTTTTTTAAATATCTTCAGAGATTAAATCACCATAGCCTCTCCTTCTCATACATTCCAAGCCTTCATTCTTTTCACCATGAGACTGTCCAACATCCCTGGGCCTAATGTTCAGCTTATTTTTCTGTTCCTGAATTTATGCCCATCACTTATTGTCCTGTCTTCCACAGACAATATATTTTTTTTCCTCCTTGTAGCAGTCTCTACATAACTGAAGACTTACATTACACTTGAGTTTTCTCTTCTTTAGGGTTAAAGCCCCAATTGTCTCAAACTTCTCTTACAAATTCATGTTTTCTAGGCCTCTGGCTGTAAACAATGGGATTTTTTTCACAGCTTTCTTCTGGAAGCTACACAATTAGTCTACCACCTTCTGATTGTGCTGTCATGATGGAAAGAGCATTTCTGCACTTACCTGAAGGTTCAGTAGGTAGAAGATTTATCATAAATCTGAATAAATCTGAATAAATCTGAATAAATCTAAATAAATGAGAAATAGGAACCTTATTTTTCCTTTTTCCCGCCCAACATCAGGGCACTGTTATCTTGTGTACAGTTGAGGATGCAGTCTAGCTCAAAGATACTGATTTTTGCAGCTGCCCGATTAATTATTCCTCTCAGTGTATGCTTATATTCCTAGATGTACACTGTAGACTGTTCCTGGGGGATGACTCCAAAGTGCAAAACACAGCACTTCTCTGGTTTTAAATAGAATCATATTTACTTTGGCAAGATCCTTTTCATCTTTATTCTTGTTCTCTATAACACCTGTAGCCTCTTCTGGCCACTGAGATTGGAGGTTTAGTAAGTATATTTTATTGCAGAAGATACATGACAACAGTACAAGACAGAAAACAGCTCCTCATAGAAACACACTGAGTACAGCTTTCCATTTAGAAATAAATCATAAATAACTTTTCTGAAAACAGTGTTACAGATAGTTTTGCTTACTACAGTTCTATCTTGCACTATCTATATGGTATCTATCTTCTATTTTCTAGTCCTCTCTCATCCACAGAAAGGGCATATGAGTCAGAGTAAAAGGTCTTACTAGAAAATTAGAATATTTACTGCTTCACTCTTATTCCCAAAGTACCTTACTGTAAGATGGAAGAAATTCAAAAGGGTTTGATAACTTTTTTTCAGCTTTATTTCCTTTTCAGTTCTTGCAAGATACAGCACAATTAATTCCCAGAAGGAAATATAAGTGTCCCCAAATTTCTTGAAGAATGTATAGCAATATCAATACAGTCAATGGCTGCTTTTCATGAGATTGTTTCACACACTTCACAAGCATGTCCAAATGAACTAGAAAGCCATATAACTCAGATGCTGACAATACTCTGAGGCTTTTCCATGACTCAACCTAAATCTAACTTATTGGACAGCCTTCTGCTGAGTTATTTTTAGCTTTTATCAACTCATGCATTTTCTTCCTGCAAGCTGAGCAAATTTCCACAAAGTCTCTTCAGAGCAAAGGTTGCAAATATGAAGGAAAAAAAAAGAAAAAAAACAGTGTCAAAGATTCCTTAGCAGATATTGTTTAGCAACAAAGAATGGTGTGGGGTTGTCAAGAGATATTGTGTGTTGTACGTCACTTTTGATCATTTAAGATGTAACAGTTCAGTTGCTGAGTTGGTTTGGTTTTATTTGGGGGTTTTGGGTGAGATTTTTTTTTGATTTTCAACAGAAATTAGTGGGATTTGAGAGACTGTTCAATGACAGGAAACAGTCCAAATGAATGCACCAGAAACTGGTCTTCGTTAAAAAACTAAAAATATAATCCTGATTAGATTTTGAGTGTCTTTTGCAGTAAAACTATTTTCATCATCTTCACTGATTTGAACTGTAATTATTGGTAAAGCCATTTTTGTTGCATGCTATCAAGAAGCAATTGTTAGACAGCAACAGAGAAATAAAATAATGCATATTCCTTTCTAGGTCTTGACACAGACCTGGTTAAAAGTGGGCTTCTGGGCTTCTGTGATGCAGATTCTCCTTTTCTTGCAGCTTTAGACTACGTCTCTTCTAAGATTTTTGAAGCAGAGATTGTATCTGTCAGAACAGACTCATTCACTTGGAAGGGAACTACAGTGACTGTCTACTCCAGCCTGACCACTTTGGGGCTGACCAAGAGTTAAAGCATGTTGTTAAGGGCTTTGTCCAAATACCTCTTAAACACTGACAAGCTTCAGGCCTTGGGCACCTCTCTAGGAAGGCTGTTCCAGTGTTTGACCATGCTGTTGGTACAGAAATGCCTCCTAATGTTCAGTCAGAAACTCCCCTGGCACAGCTTTGAACCATTCCCAAGTGTCCTGTCACTGGATTCTGGGTGGGTTGACCTGGCTGAACTCCAGGTGCTCACCAGAGCCACTCTCTCAGTCCCTTCACAGCTGGACAGGGGAGAGAAGGCATGACAAAGATGTCATGGGTTGAGACAAGGGCAGGGAGAGATTACTCACTTCAGTTACAATCATGGGCAAACCAGACTCAGTTTAGGGAAATTAATTTATTACTGATCAAATCAGAGTAGGATAATGAGAAATAAACGAAATTCTTACAATAACTTCATCCCTACTCCTTCCTTCTTCCTCATCTCAGCTTCACTCCTAAATTCTCTCTCTTTCCCTTCAGCAGAGAAGGGGGATGGAGAATGGGGTCTCTGAGCAGTTCATCACACATTGTCTCTGCCTCTGCTTCCTCCTCAGGAGGAGAGCTCACACTCCAGCATGAGGTTCCTCCCACACGAGACTATCTTTCACAAACCTCTCCAACATGACTCCTTCTCATGGCCTGCAGTTCTTCATGAACTGTTCCAGCGTGGGACACTCCCATGGGGCACAGTGCTTCAGGAACAGGCTGCTCTGGCACAGGTCCCTTGTGGGGTCACAGGTCCTGCCAGCAAACCTGCTCCAGCTTGGGCTCCTTTCTTCATGGTGCCACAGTCCTGCAAGGAGCCTGCTCCAGTGTGGGCTTCCCCCAGAGCCTCCTTTGGGGATCCACCTGCTCTGGCATGGGCTCCTCCAGGGCTGCAGGTGGATGTCTGCTCTCCCATGGGCCTGCATGGGCTCTGGGGCACAGCTGCCTCACCATGGCCTGCACCATGGGCTGCAGGGGAATCTCTGCTGCAGCATCTGGATCACCTTATTCCCCTTCCTTCCTCAGTGACCCAGGTTCCTGGAGGGCAGTTCACTCACGTATTCTCACTCCTCTCTCTGACTGCTGTTGTGCAGCTGTTTATTTCCCAGTTTATTAAATATATTATCCCAGAGGTGCTACCACTCTGGATGGTAGACATTCCACTAATTTGCTCGGGCTTGGCCAGTAGCAAAACTCAGTTGGGCATGGGAAAAGCTTCGGGCAGCTTCTCAGAAACCCACCCCATAGCTCCCCCACTACCAAAACTTTGCCACACAAACCCAGTACACAGGAAGGAGAGTTCAGCACCTCCCTCTCCCCTTCCTCTCCTCAGGAAGCTGCAAAGAGGCCACCCCTCAGCCTCCTTTTCTTCAAACCAGACAAGCTCAGAGTCCTCAGCTGCTCTTTACAAGACATGCCCTCCAGTCTTACAACTAGCTTTGTTGCCCTCCACTGGATACTTTCAAGGACCTTGACATCTTTCTTGATTGGTGTGGGAGGGCAAATTAAATCAGATTTGGGAGGGCCAAGGACTGAGCAAAGGTGAGCTTTGCAGACACACAGACAGCTGCTGGTGGGGCAGGGGAGCAGGATGCACCCACAGGATGTTGAAAGAGGAATGGTGTCTGCCACGTTTACCAGCCTCATTTACTGATGCTGCAGCTCTGAGTGTCTCACATGAAATAAGCCTCTTCTGCTTAAGCTTTACGTTTGCAGAGGTGTGCACTGAGGCAGGATCTTTGCAGTGTGCCTATGAGGGATGTGGGGAGTAAATACAAGCCAAAGCAATAAGCACACTATAGCAAAAAACCAGCTCCCAGTCTCATCTCAGAGTTTAGTTGAGGCAGGGAAGGAGGAAGCAGTGCTTGTCTTATCAGTGATAAGGTGTGAGCCAATACTTGCTTACTTGCCAGAGCTCCTCAGAGAAGAGTTTCTCAGCAGTCCCACAGTTTCAGCCTTTGAACTTCAGAACTCTGCTGCATTATCCCCAAACCCAAACTGCTGTAAGTATGACCTGTGATCTTCATCACCCATCATCCTCTCTCTGCATCTTGTCTTGCAAGAGGACTCATTCCAAGATGCACATCAGGTCCACCTTACTCCCTTGGTCCCCAGCTCGCATGTCAGGTCATTGATGAGCTGATCACAGAGAATTAATGAACCCTATCCCTATGTGTGGAAACCCTCGAAAGCAGGGAAAGATGAATGGCTTCTACAGTGTTTGCTCCATACAGGTATAAAAAATATCAGGTCACATCAAATTGCCTTGGAGCAGGGTTCTTCCCCTGATGCAGCATACAAAAGTGATTTGAGGGTTTTTCTATTTGCTTCTGGTTCTTCTACCCACACAGTTCCTTTATTGTGACCCCAGAAAACAGTGTCTGGGGATGGAGATTGAGCTGGGCATACACTAAATGCAAGTGCCAATCTTCTCAAAATACCAAATCTCCAATCATACCCAACATTATTGCCACACTTCATATTTGAAAATTTGATTGGTCTGTAACTGGCTGCTGAACACTAAAAATGAGGGTCTTTAAACAGATGATGGTCTTTTGAAAAATGCATTTCATTAATTTACTTTGACTAAATTTAGTCTGACACTGAGACACAGTAATGAAAGAAAAATAAATATATGGATCAATATTTGCTTATACAGTCTAAGCAATTACTGTGTATTTGAGAGGTTCATTTTTCCATCTTATAAGTCAATTAGCATGGAGAATTAAAAAATAGCTAGATTCACTGCACTAGTCCTGCTCCTGCTGACAGCAGTACATGTTTTGTATTGAACAGGAGTAATATTTGGGTGTAAAGACTTTCCCTATAAAGTCAGAAACCATCTTCTACCTGTTGTCTAGTAATGTAATTCATCATGCCAATAAAGACAATGTAATGTCTTCTCTTACAATGCAAAATTAACATTAAACTATCATGTAAACCTCTCTATCTTTACGTGTGTGTGTGTGTGTTTTAGGCATGATTTTGATAAGTGCTGGACATGGGCTTCTTTTCGCTACTGGAAGCTAATGGAGCTTCTCCTGGATAACATAATTGTATGCTCTCATATAACATAACTAGGGAGGGAGTTGATTGGGTATTTTTAATGAAGATATTTAACAACTGACCCATGAATCCACAGATATCCAGTTAGGAGCAGAGGAAATAGACCACTGCTCAGGAAAGCAGTTATGCACCTGAAGAAGAAACTGAGCTTCTTGAGTGCTTAATGCTCTGCATTTGCTTAGGTGAAAAAGGCTCCAAAGCACCTGTGTTGACTTTAGATCACGAAGTGTTCTCCATTGTGAGACAATACTGTTTAATTCATTGATAAAAGGTATTCTTTATCCCTTGAACTGATCTGATTCCTCACTGCTTTGATATTAATGTGGCTACGTGGAAACACGTGAAGATGCAGATAATGAAAGTTTGTCTTTTCTCTGCATTTTTCAAGAGACAGCAATTGCTAGGCTAAGTTGACAGAATTGAGTGCTCTGAGACTCCTGCCCAATCCAGCCTGTGGATGGGATTTGAGGTGGGTGTTGGCATGCTGCTGACAATATCTGGGGTTTAAATTGACCCTGACCCAATCAGGGTGTTCCCACTGCAGGCTAACCTTGAGTAAAGTGGAATTGATCTAGTGTGGGCTGTTAGATGTGGCATAAATCCAAGCACAACTGCCAAAGAGTTGGGTTTTCAACAGTAATGTGGTTGGTTATGACTTGGAAAGCCTGCTCCTTCACTAAGCAGTCACAGTTACAAGTATAGGGATTTGGGGTACCCTGGAGAAGAAACTAAAAGAAAGACAAAGACAAGGGGAGGTCAAGGAAATATTTCTCTGAGAAATAAAGAATCAGCTCCTGCACTTAATTTCTTACTTTCATGTACATGACTAAAACACCTCAGTAATATTAAAAATGGTGCTCAGTGTGATGTATAGCTTAATAGTATCTTTAATCAGTAGAAGCTAGACTTAAATAAATTTTCAGTTCATGGATTATTGCTGGACCATGTAAGTTGAGGAGATAGGTTTTCTGCTGCCAAAATTTATGACTTATCCAAAGTCAGCAGAATAGATAAATTGATGTATGCCTTATCTACAAAAAAGAATGTGATTGGGATGAATTTCCAAACAGGTGATTATGTGAATGATGCAAAAGCCAAGAGGTATGTACACACTGAAGGAAGAGCAGATTGGTTTTGGCCCAGGTTCAGGAAAGGCACTCCCACAAGTAAAAAGTAGTTACTATGAAACAGATCCAGTGTCAGAAAAATGGAATAATCACCTGGAATTCAGCCCAATTAGTTTCTGTAAGTTCTCATATTCTACATGTACCAGGAATGTAGTGGAAGTGACATTTGATAACATTTTATCTCAGCCTCAGTCACCTGGGGCCTGTGCACACAAATAAGGAGCGGAAAAGAGTGAAGCAAGAATATTTTTACTCTTTCTTTTTTTCAGATCAACCACAGAAGTCTGTAGGTGTCAAACCTCATAGCTTTTCAGAAATGGTATTCTCATTAATTCTTCTTTTTTCCATTTAAGAATAGAAACACTCTGTTAGTAAGGTAAATGTGCTCATTTGCATTGTTAAGCAGTACTTTGAAGTGTTTTCAGTACCTTTTCATAGAAAACAGAAACTTAAAATGAAGAGAAAAAAAATCCTTTCCCATCAAAGGCTAATTGATTAATTCTTTGCTTGAATAATAGCAAAACAAGAGAATCCATTATGGCCAGATTCAGAAATGGCACGCATCACATTCTGTTTAAGCAATTTATGCTACAAGTATTTGTGTGTAATAGCATGCCGTTATTATTTAATTTCAGTGCTGATACAAGAGGGTTAGGATGAGGTTGCAAAACGTAACACTTCTTACAAAGAGGGATAAATCATGAGTTTGAAATTGCAAGAAATAACTAAATCAGTTCTGGAAGCAGGTATCATTTTTAGGCCAATGGGAACTGATGGAGAAGGGGTCAAAAGGGAGAGCCCTGATCTGTGTCACTTCTTGGAATGGCCAATCCTTACGGAGTGCTCCTTGCTTACCGGCACTGACGTCACCCTGTCACTTCTGCCACACAACCTGAGGGTTCACAGGATGCCAAAGAGCAGATTTCCCCTCAGATCTTGGCAATCCCTCAAGGTCACAGTGCCAAAACATAGTTTTCCTCTCCAAGTAAAAGATTGTTGGTAAGAAAGCATTGTCTGTCAGAAAGATATTGCCCAATCAGTCCCACCAACGTCATTTTGCCTCTACATGAAATAGCACATCCCAGCCTTGGCCAGGGATGCAGGAAAACACAGCAGGCTGGAATTTGCTCCCTGTTTTTGTGATGTCCCTGCTGCAAACTCCCAGCCTGTCATGCAAGTTTCCCTGCACACCTTCTACTGCAGTAATCTGGCTCTGCTGTCAGCTTCCTGAGGAGCACAGCATGGGTGCATGCTCTTGGGTGGGTCAGGAAGCTGCATGGAGAAGCACAGAGGCAAACCACAGCAATTCAGCACTTCTGGCCTCTCCAAGAAAAGCAGCATCTCCCACTGTGTCTTCATTTCCTGCATACATGTCCTGACTCTCCATGCCGCCTCCTGCACTCCTAAGGGGAAGTTTCTACAGCTCATATCACAGCACATCTTTCTGCAGCCTTCCAGTTTCCCACTGCAGCTACACCAGCCTGTCCCAATTAAGCCAAGGAATGCACCCCACAATGCCTGCAGATGCAGCAAGTGCAACTTGAGATGCCTTGCTGATCCTTGCATGCAGCATCTTTCTTGTACTTCAGCATAATGGATGATTCTGGCTATTAAATTCTGAGGTGTGAATGAAAGAGCAAGACCTAGACAAGGAAAAGTAGAGCTATTGCTAGGTTTAATCGCAAATTAATATTATTGCAAAACATTTAATTGCTTCTCACTGTGATTTATCAGGAAAAAATTAAAGGAAAACTGAAAAAGATTCTAGCAACAGCAGGAAAGAAGGCATACAGGGAAACAGGTTATATCCGAATTGTATAAATGTACTTGATCTTCAATAACTCATTAACAACAGTGTCATACTGTTTATTTTCTACTGTAGCTGTGATTTTTAGGATTATGCCTATCAATATTTATTCTTGTTTAACAGAAGGCAAACATCCGGTCAGCCCTGGCAAATGCTATCCCGTGAATGTCAATTTCATTACGCTTCAGTCACAGAACAAACGTTTGGTTTCAAACAGGAAGGTGAAAGTACAAAATGGGGAGAGTTGGTAACCACTGTGCATAATGCCATGATAATTAATCTGGTACAAACCTGTGAAGTTCTTAGAGATCTCACTTATCTCCTGTCAACATAAGGAGCAAAATTTCTGTTCCTATCATGGAGGTAGACTTAGCTTTTACTAGAAATGAGGACTCTGTATGGGACTGTTTCATAGATTGGCAAAAGCATCTGTAGAAACAGATTTTTCTGCAAACTGCAGTTTCTAGATGAGGTTCCTCTTTCAGACAACTCATCTTGATGTTGCTCAATGGGGTTGAAATGCTGAGAAGCAATTTTGAATTTTTCAGTGTCATTTCTCTGAATGTCTGTGCAGACAAGACCCTGAAAGTCTCCTGCCTTTTTCTGTCACATTGCTACTCAGGACTGCCTGTAACTCTGTAGGTTCTGATATCCAGAGCTAATCTAAATTAGCTCTAGATATCTAAAAACTCTAAATATGACTATATGTTTTAAAATAACAAAGCTAACCAACATATATATCAGATGGAGCCTAATGAATATGAGACACATTTGCCAGAGTAAACTGAAGAAGTGTTTAAGGGGTACTCTGTGGACTTGGCTGTATGCATAGCTCTTTGTTGTTGTGTATCTTCACAGCATTTGAGACACTCACAGTGGCTTTATCCTCACAACCCCCTCGGATGTAGCAAAGATCTACCAGTCCTGTGGGGGCTGGGGACAGACGAGAAGCAGACAAGGTGTCCTGAGGACCCGCGGAGTCGCACATGGCATCCCGCACTGCTCGCGCCTCTCTGCGCACCCACAGTGCTCCACCCACCTCATCACTGGACTCATAACTCACCCCCACCAAAACACAGTGTAAGCTCTCTTTCTGTGAAATATTTAGGGATGGGTAAATCACAAAGACTCTGTGAAGTATGCAATCATTAAGGGTGAAAAATGTGTCTGAGATCCTTGAGTCCAACAATTAACCCAGAACTGCCACATCCACCACTAAACCATGTCCCCAAATGCCATACCTGTAAGATTTTTGAAGACTTCCAAGGATAGTGACTCAACCACTTCCCTAGGCAGCCTGCTCTAATGCTCAATGACCCTTTCAGTAAAAAACAAATTCTTAATATCCAGCCCAAACCTCCCCAGATGCAAGTGTTTCCTTCTGTCTATCACTTGTTGCTTAAGAGAAGAAGCTGATCCCCACCTGGCTACACTCTCTTTTCAATTGCGTAGAGAAACGAGGCCTCCCCTGAGCTTCCTTTTCTCCAGGCTAAATACCTCCAGGTCCCTCAGCTGCTCCAGACTTATGCCCCAGATCCTTCATCAGCTTCATTATCCTTCTCTGGACATGCTCCATCATGTAAATGATGGCAAAAATAATAAGGGGCTTTCTAGGAAAGCCTTTCTAGACAGGAGACATAAGCATATGTTGAAGTGAGGCTAATCTGACTTCAGGGATTTAGAGTAGCTTAATATGGTAGAATTGTATAAATAATGGTATCCAAGGTACAAATAATTAATAATTTTTTAAAGTCTAATTTATTTTTGGGATTTGCCAATACTGTTTCTCTGTCATATATAAACTTTATGCTATTCAGGGCAGGGAATACTTATAGCCTGTTGCACGGATCATACTTAGTTGAAAAACTACGCAAAAAGAAGATTCATGTCTTTGCTTCCTATTCTGAATATCAAAAAAATACTTAAGTAGACGCAATAATGCAAAACTTGATATTAAAGTGAGAAAAAAATTCAGCATATGTATTCATCTCAGGATGATTTTGACCCCAGGAAAGTATTTGATTATGATAGATGAACTATATTGCCACTCACGTTAATATAGTAGTGTCTAATGATTTTTTTTAAAGTATTCATTTTAACACTGCCAATGTTTACTTAGCAGGACATTAATAACAGCAGGATATTTATCACATAGGAAATGGCTAATGAAATCTGCTTCAGCTGTCAGTGGATGTTTATGTTTCAAGGCTGCACTGGATTGTTTATGTACAATATAGGGGAGAATGGTAGGGTTTTGTTGGTGACTAATAATAAGAGGAAAATTAAATGGCAATTATTATGGCTTTTATTATTATTTATATTACATTAGAACTCATTTGGGCTTCAGATCAATGCTAGAAGCAGGTCAACTCTTTGCTGAAAGATTTGAGGATGAGACAAAATATATTTGGTAGTGATGGGACACAGGACTGGGAGCAAAAGCTGTCCAGCTTTGCAAATAAGCTGATTCACTGCCTGCTGCTCCTCTGGCAAGTCCTCTTGCAAGTAGTCTCTAGGATTTAATATATCTCTTTTTAATGCATGAAGCTTATACAATTTCTGCATATTCTTAAATTCAATAGTTAAATCAGGGCCAAACTGCATCCCCTAGTTGAGGGTTTTAGAAATACTCTACTCATTCTTAAAGAGTTTACTCCCAATGGCTACTTCAAATTAGATGCAAAGGTCAC
Organism: Zonotrichia albicollis; assembly: GCF_047830755.1. Lineage (NCBI taxonomy): Eukaryota > Metazoa > Chordata > Aves > Passeriformes > Passerellidae > Zonotrichia > Zonotrichia albicollis. The sequence goes on from NC_133819.1 coordinate 144,370,698, forward strand.
AATTTTTAAGCATAACTTACACAGATTCTGGGACCTTTTCCCCCTAACAATTGGACCCCATAGTTTGAACAACCAGGATTTAAAGGATTTCCTTTTAAGAAGCACAAACGCTTTTCCAATTTATAAAACAAATCAGCCATTTGAAAATTATATTTTCCATCTTCCTTTGCAAGTCTGAGATCATCATTTGAGGTTTTCCTTCCTTTCTTGAAAAAAGCTTAAAGTGGTACATCCTTGTTGCAAGGACATGTTAGAGCTGCCAGATTGCATCACAACAGGGACAGGCATGAGTGCAGAAACAAGATGAGCTGGGGAGCTGCACCAGTCTTTGGTTGTCCTTCACCAACCCTTGCTCTTCACAAATATTAATGCCTCCCACTAAAAAAGTGCATAGTTTTTGGCCAGGATGCATGTATGCATGTGAGGAATTTAATCCTACATGCCACTGATCAATGTCAAGTGATCTACCCTTTCTTCTTTTTATATGGTAAAAAAAATTTTAGATCGAAATCAACATTATGTCACTCTGGTTATCTTAACTTCATGAAAAGGAAAGTGTGTCACCATGGCAAAATATTTCCCTTTGTTAGTTACTCCTAAAGAATGAAATGAGAATTCCAAAGGCAATTATCTTCCTCATTTTTCCCTTGCCTGGAAATCCCTGGGAGTACAGAATACAATTCAGAAATGCTAAAACCAACTTCTGCTGCATCCCTGCAACTACCTCCAAAGTCAATAGGAGTCACGGGTGCACAAGGAACTGACTTCCCCATCAACACACTGCAATTTTTAACCATTATTAAATTTAAATCTCTCTAGCATCAATATTTATTCCTGCTAAATATGAAGGATGTTTAGACTTATGAGTCACCAATTCTTTTCTAGTTAGCGCTTGTTCTACAAATTCCACCCTTGAATGGAACTAGAGATTTGTACATGATAGCAGCACACAAAGTCAACTGCTCGGAACAGGCAACAACAGAATAACAACTGTGGAGATAAAAACGTGCGCCAGTCAGAGCCTGCGCTCCCCACTGTTGTTTCTCTGCTGTTGGTTTTGTAGCAAGCGTGAGTGGTAAATCACAAAGAGTGTGAATGAGTGCAGCAGGATTTGCCCACAATTTGTTCCATGCAAGCTCGAGGTTGCCATGGGAAACAGGAAGCATTTTTCGGGCACTCCCACAGCTATAAACTGTTGCCACTGTATTAAGGAGCGGCAGCACCCTGCATTTCCTTCAGCAGAAGGCGATGAGCTGACAGCCAAAAATGCCCAGGGAGGATGGTGCTTTTCCCCCACTTTCACTTCTTCCTTTGGATGCAGCTCAGGATCCTGGTAAAGACAACAGGCAGCCCTTTGCTGTAAGGCTGTAGGTTCGGTCTAGTTTCCAGTGAATTATTATGCAAGGTCTGCATAATAAAAACCCACTTTACAAAGTGCCATGGTAGTCAGAAGGCTGGAAAGGAATTGCAGAGGCAGCTGAGAGACAGCTGGAATGCAACAGCCAGGTTGTATTCTTTGCATATGTTATGTGGTGAGAGATTGCACACAGGGAAAAGACAGCTCTCAGTGTGACTGTAGCACACATCAGTGCCTGCCAGCCCAAAATGAGGGCCTTTGTCACTTCAGGAAGGGTGAAGTGACACTCTGGAGAAGATATGATAGCTTTCCTGTTTCTCAGGATGAATAATCCCTCACATCATTTCTGTAACTCTGGGTGGTGACTGCACCAATGTACTGGGAGCCTCTTTGATAAGTGAAGATGCCTCATTCCAACAGGTACCTCTGTAATCTCGTTCTGGGACAGCAGAGTGAGAAGTGACTTACAGCTGGCTGAAATGGTAGCAAGTGAAACAGGAGCAGGCAGCAGCACATGCTGCTTGTGTCTGCTGAAGGACTGAGAAACAGAGTTGAAGAATTGCACACAGGGAACACAGAGGCACACTTTTAGATAGCTTAAGAAGCCTTGCTTCTTATTTTAAAGATCAAACCTTGTAAAAGCACTGTAAAATCTGTGTGGAAAGGTATGGTTTTCCAAGCCAGAGGAACAGAAATAGAAGCCCTACAGCTGCCATAAATCTCCTGCTTCCTCAAGTGGTCCCCAAAGGTAAAGATAGATGCTCAGAAGCAGGAAATTTCATGTTGCAATTGTCTTTATTTAGTCAAAGGCATCACTTTCCCGGTCAAGATAATATGCCTTGAAGAAATAAAGCATTTTCTCCTACGTTATCTTTTCTACAGTCCTCTTCCTTTTCTGTGCTCCTCCCTGAAATGCCAGATATTTTTCTTTCCTGGTAGTTTGGCTTGAAAGACAATGTATTCTCACATCTCTGGTACTGAAAAAACAGGGTATAGCTGTTCCCAGGGAATAGTCTTACCTGAATATGGCAATAGCTGGAAAATGCTGCTGCAGACAACTGAGTGACATCATTTATTGCTTAGCCCTGATGAAGTTGTTCTATAATGAGTAAGTGCAGAATCCTACTTTTAAGAGTATATAAGATTTCTGCAGTTTTTCCTCATAACTGTGAGGAGATCTTATGCTAACTGTATCCTTCACCTGCAAAACAGAGTTGTAGACTAATACAGGAAAGGAGAGGAATACAAGGTATTTATTACTTAGTATCTATCAATCCTAGAAATTAAGCAGAACAGAGGTTGATTTCCACCTGGGTACTTTAAATCAATTAAGCTTCTCATGGTGAAAAGACTTAATGAATGAAAACATCCTCAGTGCTAATTACCATGTCAAATACAAATCAGAACAACAGCAGAAACAGCCCCTTGGAGACAACACATCTTCTCAGAGCACACAGATACAACATTTAAAGTTTTGTTTTCTCCGTCCTAGTCCTTATTTACACCTACATGGAAACAGGCACTGCATTCTTTTCTTGCAGCTGATAGACTCTCAGAAGGTAACACCACCAATATACCAAGTTCTCATTCTACTTGTAATTGAAGTCATATCAGCTCTGGATGTCAGGGAGAACCCTGCTGATCAGCCACTGTGCACCACAGCTGATTCCTTTTTAGTAAATCCTTCATTATAAGTCAAATAAACATTTCAGGAAAGAAATGCCAGTGAAGAAACTTCCTTCTAAGTAGAATATTCTTTCTCTGATAAAAGTTTTATTTTTCTGAGTTGTCCTTTATTTAGCCCATGAACCCTATCTAAAAAGCACTTTCTCACTTTAAGGTGGAAAAATCATTCTGAAGTGGTACAACAGCCACACAATGGTACAAAAAAAGCTGATGCAGGATCCCTTGTACTTAACAACCCACATCATTCAGCAGCCACTGCACTTCCTTTGCTTTATCTGTGCACCTACTTCCCACTGAGACGTGTGAGTTTGTGTGAGTTCGAGATGCATCTGGGAAAAAAACAATCTTTCTTCTTTGTGCAACAGATTAGAAGCTTTTTGCTCATCAGCAAAGAGATGTTGTTTCTTCCACTTGGCTAACAATAGACCTGGTGGGCTGAAGAGGGCAGTTAATCTGCTCTGACTGCTGCAGCTGTGTGGGAGCACACAGGGGCACAGTGCCCTCCTGAAAGGAGATTTTGACTCACTGAGGCCAAGAATAAATGTTTAGACAATGCCGACTTGGAAATTTTTGGGAGTATATTTTTTGGTTTGGGAAATAATCTAAACTGGCACTGAAGGGTGTAGCATGTTTAGTCAGTTAAAGGCATGGGGAGGAGAGTTTGCTTTTCCAGAATTCATTAGAAATCTTGTGCAGATGATACTACAAGAAATGAAGAATCTTCAGAAAACATTTATTTAAATAGTCCTTTTGGTACAACTGAATTGCATAGGAGGACAGAGTAAAGCCAGCTGAGCCAAATTGCATTACTACCCATGAGGTTACACAAGAGCTCCTGCCCAGGCTCCTGGGTCACTCCAGAAGAGAAACTCTTCCTTGGGTTCAAACAAGCAGTGAAAGGAAAGGGACAATCTGCCCTCTCAAGGTGCCTCTCTCTCTGTTTACTGGACAGGGACCCTGTAGAACCAGCTTAGATTTAGTCACTTTGGTTTAGCTGAAGTTTACATTTTCAGAGTTTATTACAAATAAGGTCTAAGTGATATTTTCATCTCCCCCCCCTTCTCTTTATCAGGGTAAAAATCTCTTTTTCTCTGTCTCAGCTAATATACTTTTCAGTCAAGAAATCTGTTGCTCAACAGTGACTAGTCCTACTTCACAGTTTTCCTCCAATTCCATAAATTTCATCAAAGTTTCGTCATATCCTCATTCAGGTTTTCTCAGAAACATGACTCATCACTGAAGAATGTTCTGGTCATTAAAAAGATTAGGACATAATATTTTCTTACATTTTTGTGGCTCTTTTCTCTTTTGAAGAAAGAATATTTTAGGAAAGGAAGCTTCCCTGCTGATTGTAACTGCTCAGCTTTTCTGTATTTCTCCTTTTTTTGCTTCAACAGTTACTCTAATTGAAAATTTAAACCAAACTTCTTTACAGAAAACTTTGATGCTGCAAAAATATTTTGCTAAGAAACACCACTGAAAAACTGAAATGATAAATCTTCCTTTGTCCTTAAAGTCAAACAGAGACAGGACGATAGAAAGTTGTAAGTAGCACTCTCCGTGGGCTTTGAAACAAGATTCTCATCTGATCCACTGCTGACCACAAAAAGCAGGAGAAGTGACAGCAGGGGCTGTTCCACACTGGCCTGCAGCAGCTGGGGGGCAGGCACAAGCACTGTTACACAGCTCATTTTTCTGATCACATCATGGAGCTCACCCTCAGACTTTTCTTCCTTCTGCAACTTGCACTGCAAGTCTTTTCCTCAATAATTCTTTGCCTTTTTTTAAAAGGAATCTGATTTATTATCACAGCATCCCTAACAGCACAAAAATCTCCCCTCAAGCTTTCCCTCCCTTCATGCCAAGTTCTTAGCCTTGCTCCTTTTTCTCCTGCTCCTTTCACTGGCTCTCCTCCCATGCCTTGCAGCCAGCACCTTTGAAGAAATACTCATCCTCCTCCACCTCACTTGTTCCCCTGGCTGTTCCTCGTGCTGCTGCACAATGGTGCCCATGGTGCACTGAGAGCTGCTCTCCTTCTGTGAACTCTGCTTGTCCTCACGTACCCTCAGCACCCTGGGCTTCCCTTCAGTCACCTTTTTCCAGTTGCAATATTTTCTCCATGCAAGAAACATGGGTTCAGCTGGTGCGTGCAGGTTCCCCCAAATCTGGATGCACGGCAGGGTGAGATGGAATATGGACACTGGCTGTGCAGCTTTCATGGACCTGAAGGAGCTTCTCCAGCTGTAACTCTGTAATCAGAATCACTGGTGTTCCATGTGTGACACTGTGGCTCTGTGATGCTGTTGTCCAGGCTCTCCACACTGCCTCCTGGGACTCCTGCAAGCCTTTCCCTGCTTTATCAGAAATGCCTTTTTGCAATCTCCCATCCCTTGCCTCTATCCCACAGGGGCCTCCTTCATTCCCTCATTGTCACACAGGTTTCCCATATGTGCTCTTACCTATTCCACTGTCTCCTGTTCTCCCTAATGCCCAATTTCACTCCAAGTGACAGGGTTTTTTATGTGCTCCTCATGTTATACCTGCTCCAGCCAGACTTGATAGTGCTCCTGTCTCCTCTCACAGATGTCCCCTATTTCCACTCCACCCTTCTGAGTAGTTTCTATCCTACATTCCCCTTACAGTCACTTCTCCAGATGGACTTTATCCAAGGTCACCTGGGGAGTGACAGAGAAGGGAATGAGAAGAGAGGGTTGCCACAACTGTGCTGCATTAGGTAATGTTGTCCTTTGTTTCTAAGACCCTCTGTCACCACATCCAACCTGTCATCCCTCTCCTGTACTGCTACAACTTCTCCACTCTCTCCTTGGAAAATTTTGGTTTTTTTCTAGGAGTTCAGTTTTCATACACTGTTCCTGGGCAGTTTGTAACAAGATTTGTGCTTAGTTGGGTTACAAAAACAAAGGAAAAAAAACCTTTTTTCAACTAATGACGTAAGAAAAGCTGGGACCTTCATTTTTCTCTCTGTCAGGCTTTTCCGGTGTTTTGATTTGTATCCATTTTGACAAGGTTGTTCCTACTGATGCTAAAGAATCTCTTGACATTCTCAAATGGAAAACTACTGTGCTAAAGCCAGACAAGCCCAGTGAATTATCTATTTTTATGCAGTGTCCTCAGCATCTGAGTGAGAAGCAAAAGAGCAGCTGGCACCTTGGTGGCTGTTTGGATGGAAAATATATGAGTCCCCTCTTCAATTCCTAAAAGGTGCCTTTATCCTCAAGTGCACAGAACAGCAATAGCACCAGTTTTCTGCCTGCATGATCAGAAGACACCCTCCCACCCTGGGGATAATGCCATTGCTAAAACATTTTAGCACCTCACCAGCAGAGCTCAGGGGTTACCATCACCTTCATACACAAGCAAAGGAAGAAAGGAGTTGCTGCTCCCTAGTTGCACAATGGCTTCAATGATTCCTGTGGAGCCCTTCCAACTCAGGATATTCTATGATTCCTTTTTACTTTCCAAAGAGAAAACCATTGGCACTCATCCCTTGGAGCCTTAGTCTGGGCCTCCATGGATCTCCCACATCCATTTTTTTACACTTTCTCATGTCCCACAGCTGTATGCCAAGTTTTAAATCCTTAAGATTAGGGATATCAACGCTACTAGTGCCAAATGGCAAAAACTCAAGATCAAGGGCTCGTTCAACAGTATAACTGAAAAATTTAAGCACTTCCAAGAATTTCAGGTGTGTTGGCTTCACATTTTCAACGGAGATTTTTTTCAATAACACTTTGTTCTTGGAGCTGAAAGTCTACAACATTCTTCTAACTTTACCTCTGGTGGGAGTTTTTAGCTGAAAGTTTCACTTTGAAAGGTTAAAATTAATCTGGGAAGGACCTCAAGTGTCAGAGCCGTCATCCTTGTCTTAGTGCAAGGTCACCTTTAACCAAGTTGTAAGGGTGTATTTTACCCAAGCTGAGGCATGTACAACAAAGATGTCTACATCTAAGCTGATCCCTCATTGGTTTAGGAATTCCAATTTCTGTGGCAAATAAAATGTAGAGGAATCTGGTACACCCCAACCCCATCTTTGTCCTAGGATGCAATGGTCAAATACTGGAATCATCTACCCAGGGAGGTGGTAGAGTCACCATCCCTCAAAGAGTTTAAAAAAAGACTGGATGTGGCACTTGGTGTCATGATCTAGTTAAGATATTAGAACATGGGTTGGACTCGATGATCTTAAAGGTCTCTTCCAACCTAGAATTTCTGTGATTCTGTGATTCTGTGAATGGATACACTGTGAGGATCCACTGACCGTGCTTACTGACTTTCCACAGATAAGACTGGAATTTTAAAACAAACAAAACAAACCAAACCAACAAACAAACAAAAAATCAGATGCAGGTACAACCTTGTAAAGTTTAAAACCAGGAAAACCAAACCCCATTCCATCTTTGGGTGTATGTCACTATTTATCTCGTTCCAGTGCAGCTGGAGGAGCCTTGTCTGGTAGAGTTTAGGATGCAGTTTGTCTGGTCAGATGTGGACACCTGCTGGGATGGCGGGATGGGCCATGCCCAAATCTCCAATGATGAACCAGTTCTCCAAGGCTCTGTTGGGTGTATCCTCCAATGTCAAAGCCAACACCATTCCCAAAATCTTTATTGTTGCTACGAGTTTTCATGTTCCCCCTATATAATTCATGTCACCACTTTGTACCTTTTACCTCAGAGATTTGGTAGCTTTATGCCACAGACTGCAATTTTCCAATGAAAGCCCATCAGTCCATTCCAAATCAAATATGGACACAGGAAATAGAATATATCCTCCAATTATGTAGCAGTCTTTTTCATATTTGAATATTGTGCAAACAAAATTATAATTTGGCAGAAATTGGGCTGTTTTAAAAAATTGGTCACTTAAACATGTCTATCTTCACCTAATACAAAACTGCCCTGGAAATCTTTTTTTCGTAGCTGGTCTTAAATATTTTAATTCTAATATGATAAAAATATTTTTCCCAGCTATTTCCAGCTTCAAAGTATTATACAGTGTGTACTACACTGGAAAAAATAATTTAAAACTGATATCTCTGTACCAAAAACATTTTATAAGAAAATTATGAGCAACCTAACAGTCTGTTCAATAAAATTTCTAGCAGAAAAGCAAGTACCACAAAGTTGTTGTCAGCAACAGTTTCTGCTCCTTTTAACTTCTTCCTGACTGAGCTGTTCTCAAACCCTGTGCCTTGGACTAAGTTACTCCTTCTTCCCTAACTATTGTGACTTTGTGTCTCTCACAAAAGTTCTATGAAGCAAGAAAGAATTACTGTCTACATAAGACTTTGACAGGTTCTTCAAACAGACATTGTTTAGCCAAGGAAAATTTAAACTAGTGAAAGCATGCATATATTACTTTTTTAAACCAATGTTTTTTTTTTTCTTTAGGAATATGTGTATATACACACATACAGAGATTTTTATGCATATACAAATAATGCATTTTCTTTTAAAGTACTGTGTACCGTGAATATAAAATATGGCCTTAAAATCCTACAGAACTTTTCTGTTATTGACTATAATTTGCTACAATCAGACTTAAATTTTTTGTATATAATTTATTGATAATCAATTGGTTTGCCCTTGTCTATCCTGCCCTTGTCTTGATCCTGTTTAACTTCAAATCATTTTTCTTTAAACTTGGAATTTCTCAGGTCAACCCTGTTTGAATTTATATCCTATAGGAATAGGATATTTCTATTCCTATAGGATATATCTATATCTATCCTATAGGAATAGGATATATATTTTTTTTTTCATGAAAGCCACCACTGGCAATAGTAATACTGGCAAATTCCTGTATGCAAATATGTTTCTACCATCTCTGTGTTTGAGGTCATACTTACCCTGAGGTACCGACCCTTTAAATTCAGTCCAGTTTGTCACTTCATTTGTTTATTTTTTCAACTCTAAAATGAATGAGATCTAGCAAACTATCAAAAGAAGATTTTTAAGAAGTACATGCCATGTGTGCCTTCTCCATGAATACTGCCAGTGGAAAGCCACATATAAAAATAAATGGTCTATTTCCAACTACTAATAAATATGTGGTTCCATTTTGTGAGGAGGAAGCATACACATTGCCTGTGAAAATCAACAAAAGTTCTGCAAACAGAAGATTTCTAGAATCAGGTACATATGCTCTAGACTGATACTTGGAACATTAAATAGAAATACTTCATAAATTGGACGGCATTTCTTTTATCTGAACAACCCAGTTGGATTATGCATTAAAATTGTGACATCACTTAAAAAAGATAATTGATCAGAATGATGCTCTTTTTTCCTTTTTTTTTTTTTTGTGGGGTTTTTTTTTTTTGGTAGTACTAAAACCATTCCACTTTTATTTTTCCCCAACCTTTTATTTTGAGGCATGCTGAGCATTGTTTTTTATGGAAACTATTGGATTAGGTCTATGTTTAGGAAAGCACTAAACACATGGCTAAATAAAAAAAAAGCAAGTATTCTCCTTGAAATCAATGGTCCTGCTTCTAAAATTAAAGTTAAGCATCTGCTTAAGTATTTCTTGGCCTGGGTCTGCAATCCACACACAGATGGACTAACAGTGGTAGTGAGTTTCAAGATGTCATAATGACAAAAAAGCCTCCATTAGATTGTTAATCTATCTAGATATTTATATGGCATCCATCTCCATAAAAACTGCAGTACCTATCTTAGGGTAGCCAAGAGTGAGGTCATAGAATTCCGCTGAATCCAGCCTAATTACTGGCTCTTCATTGCTGCCCTTCCAGGGCAGCTAGCTGTGCCACCCTGAATAATTACATGAACACTCTGCATCCACTGCTCCTGGCTGCTCAAAACAACCTCACTGGCTTTGCACTGAAGGAAAAGGAGAATTTGTCACGAAAAATGTGCTGCTCAGCTAAGGACAGCTTCCAGACTAGGGACAACCAGAAGGAACTGGCGACAAGACCTTCTTAAACCACTCCATCCATAAAAGGCTGTCTCATTTGTTCCTACATGCCACCTCCCTCCAAAATTATGAACATGTTTCCTGTAAAGCTCCCCCTCTTTCTACCTTCAAACTCTGTTGACTGTAAATCATCCCATAGTTCACTAGTTAGCTGGCTTCACATTCATAACACAACAAATATTTCCCCTCCAGCATCAAGTCATGCAGGCTCCATGGGATGTAATTTCTGAAGTGAAGCAGTGATCTTCAAGACAGAAGTTGCTTTCCACTCCACAAAGGAGAAGGGTTTGTTAATTGTGCAACTATTTAAAAGTCACTCCCAAGATGTGCACCTGAGCTCAGAGTCTGTAATTTATAATCTACCCACCCACACACGTGCACTGCAATCAGATCACTGTTCCCACAGAAAATAAACATGCTGAAACACAAGACCCAGCACTGTTCCAAGCAGTGATAAAACTTTTAAAAGATACAGGGTGATTTCATAACATCTCTTGGTAGCATAGGGCAGGGGCAAATATACCCTCACCAGCTGTGGAGTGGAAGTTCAAATGTACAGACATAAGGAGAGAGAGTTTCCTTTGATCTCATCTCATCTTTACAAATCAGGTCTTGATATGAGGGAAGTAAAGTTCCCAATGCCAAAAGATGAGTGGTCCAAAAAACTCTCTTAGTGAAAGGTTTGAGAGCTACTCAAAAAAACCTTCTCAACATGTCATTTTCCAATCATGTAATACCTCTAACATCAAGTAAACCTACAGTGGGGAGGAACTGACTGCAAGCAAACTAGTAAAGAGATTTTGGTCGAACACTCTAACAAGAAATTCTAAATAAAATAGTGTATTTTAAAATAATCTCAGAGCCTACATGCAGTTGAATGATTGAAGGGCTTTGTGTCAGCCATGGAACATGATCAGTTATAATCATGTTATTCCACATAAACTTATTTGTCATGGAACCACACCTTGCAGGAGGCAGCAGTTGTGTCTTTGGAAGACTGTGGTACATCATGTAACTGCCAGTTACACAATGTGCATCTAGTTCAACTTTTTACCTCTGTTTAGGATGAAGACAAGTGCTGATATACCTGCATTTTTCAAAAGGAAATTATTCAATTTTTTCAACTAATTTTTAAAAAGTGCCAAATTCCTGTTGGCATTCTGGTGTGTGTCCTCACCAAAATAACCATGAACTTGAGTGTTCTTTAGTAGGGTAGATAGCTCTAAAAGCTCCTGGCACTGGAGTACCTAAGGACGTCATAAATATTAATGGAGTTATCCTTCCAACTTTTCTATGAGTCTTTATTACCCCCATTTTGCAAACTGAGAATTGAATTTCAAAGTCACTTGCCCAAGGCAATATGGGAATTTTGTACTGGTGCCAGGATGGAGCCCACATTTCTGGATTCCTCATCCAAAATGTCTTTTTCTACCCTCTCCTGATAGACACAAAAGAAATTTTTGTACCTCAGTATTTTCTGTTGGTCTGCTTCTAAGTTATTGCCTCCTACTTGTGATCATAAAGCATTCCAAAGTGAGCTCTTATTTTTAGGTAAGAGATAGCACCTCTGTACAAGGGGACCAGGATTTAATTTGCAGCCTTGCTCTCTCCTTGGCTGTCAGGAAGCACAGGCCCTGAAGAAAAAAGGAGTGCTCTGTGTTGCACAACCTATAGTGATTGCTCTGGATGATTAAGAAGTGGTATTAATACATTCCATGGATGAACTATCCAATCTTCCTTAGCCTGAGGGATAGAAACTAAAATCCTGGGCCTAGATGGAGAATTCAAAAGAGTTGAAGAGAATCCCTGGAGAACAAAATAATTTGTTTTCCCTTACTTTTATTACACTGACCAAATACACAAAAATATATCAAATGTCTTATAATTAAGAGAAAGGACCAAATCTCACTCAAAGAGCCCTTCATACCTGATGTTTTCAGATTTCAGAAAACATCTCTGAAGTTTTACTCTAAATTCAATGCACTCAGAGATGCACATCAAAGCCTACCCAGAACTGTTGTCCTTAGTTCAAGACCAAATAGTCTGATTTTCCTACTGTACTGTACTATGGCTAGATTTGCTCAAAATTTACTCCAGAGTTCAGGCAAGACCCTTAACTTACCCAGAACAAGGTTGAGATTTGTCATTCTAGGCACAATCAGAAACATGAGCTAGAAGAATTTACAGATCTCCAAGGTGACATCTCAGTGCTCACATTGCTGAGGGGTTGTTAAGCATCTAATGCACAAAATAGTAAAATATTTATGTCAATATTTTAAAACACAATGATAAATTATGTATTTAAGACCAGATAAGTTGACTATGCACATCTTAATCATAAACTGGTGGTTTAGCAAATATTGCAGTGATTGATACTGCGATTTAAAAACTTTCCATAGCTCTCACTTTGGGAAGCAGGGGCCTTGTGATGCAAATCAGATGTATTTGAGAGGAGAACCAGCCTAAAATATCTGCAGTGATGTCTAACCTTCATCTTGTAGATACTTATCCCCACTGTCTCATCACATTTTTAAAAAAATCTTCATGGTCTTGTGTCTTCCAAGTCCATGACTTCTCCTGTCTCATCTGCACTTGAAGTGTCTCCTAAATTGATGTTATTAAGTGCTTCTAGCCTAATGAAATAGAACTTTCTTTTCCCCCATGGCTATGAAGATGTTAAGAGGTAAGAAATTATTTAGCATTTAGTGGCTTTTTCCACCAATACATCCAGGTATTCAGACACAAATATCTTGATACCATTTGGCTGATATTCAAAGAAAATTTTCTGCTCTGGGTTTCAGTGTGACCCTTTACAGTGATGGAAACCATCTGCTAAGCTGGGGTGTAGAATGAATAATCTTCAGAATTTGAGGATAGTTTTGTCCTTGAATACTATTTGGTTTCAGATCCTCAGTAGTTTCAAATCACCCTTAGGTGAAAATATAATCCCAGTTAGAATTAAACTTCATACACACTTTGAACTCCTTTAGAAACTGGGAATGTTTCTCCACACCAACATTAGACAGAGACTGTAGGGCACAATCTCCTCCATAATGCTTAGGTCAAGTGGGGATATTCCTTTGTATACTTATTAATTAAGGTGTCATGAATTAATTAGGCACAATGCCACTAAAAAAGCTATGATAAGCAGTGCATCTTATATGCTAACAGCATGGGCGTCTCTTACATAAGTGAATCATCCCTATTTCCCAAATCAGCAATTTTGCTGTGCCCTGTGGGTGAATGTCTTTCATAGAAATTATTCCCAGAACTTCTTTAAAGAACATCTGAGACAGCACTGTAACACCACTAATTTATCTTTCCACACCTATGTTGGAGCCCATTTGGCCAAGAGTTCTTTTACTCATGTCTCCACCCCAGGTGTGAGGTCCTACTCCTTCCTTTCAGTTGTCTTTGGGATCATAACCTCCCCTTTTCCTGAAAGACTGCCCAGGAGCAAGCACAACTTGAACTAAACTGGAGTACCCATTCTTTTCAAAGCTGAGTTTTTTGAGGAGATGAAATTTTAAGCTCTGATGATAAAAAAAAAAAACAACAATTCAACTTCTAAGAAAGTTACATACTAAAGGAAACCACATCCAAGTGAAAGAAAAATGCTGAAAATGTGATAAGGTTAAAGAAAAAAGTTCAAACTGTCAAGTCATGCCAGATATTTCAAGGAGCAAAAATGGCGCCTGTAACTACAATATTTTGTCAGGATAAAGGATAAAGGATAAAGGTGGGTGGCAAGTGCCCAGCACCTCTGAGAATAAAGGCAGTTATTAATGCAGACAGATGAGGTTGCCTCAGTCCTGAAAGGTTTGGCTTGTTTGGGATTTTGTTTGTTGGTTTGTTTTTTTGTCCTTTTTTTCGCCTGAGGATTTAATGAAATGATAGTAAGTTAAAAAGTTACCATGCCTCATCTGCTGACCTGCTATTCTATACTGTCTCCAGATCCAGATGTGTTGACTTACTCCTCTCTCAGGGAGAGGCAGGTTCCTTAGTGTTACCTGATGTTATGTATTATCAGCACTTCCTCTCATTGCAAGGCACCTGTGGACATCTACAGTATGAGCACATGTGACCTGAGGCATTTTGGCAAGCTATATGGAAAAAAGTAGGCATCTCTGTATTATGAAGTACCATAGCAGTTTAAAAAATCTGTGTATCACTCTGGGGATCTGCCTTTGGAAGTTAAGCAAATAAGTAACTTTTCGGGTCCCATTCAAAATGTTTTGCCTGAGATTGCACAGGAGAAGTGCCAAAATGATCTCTAAGCAGCTCAAATCACAGACAAAACCTCTGCCACTAACGCATCCTTTCCTCATTTATGGCTAATTTAATCTCCCCTATCTGGACTCTGCTCAGTTAGGATTGACAGCAGTGTAAATCACTGCAATAATGCCCCTCCAAAAGCTGTACACAGTACATTTTTACTTTGCGTAGTTATACATCAAAGAAGAGAGACAGAAGAGACAAAAGAATTATTAGCATTGACCTAACCTGCTTTGCTTAAAAAGCATCTACAGCAAAGCAAGATGGGCTGAAATGCTGAAGAAAGAGCTACATACATTGCAGTTCTCTAAACCCAGAATCAGAGGGATCTGCAGGCATCTCTATTGATTTGAATGAGATTTGTATAAGATCTCTATACTGCATGGTTAAGACATTTTGGGCAGGGTGAGCTGTCAAGAAAAGGATGTAGTTAAAATTACGTTTTGACAAAAAAAAAGGGAAAACAAGACTTCCAAAGTACAGAGTGTTTTTGCTGTTACTGGGATGCTTTCTGAGCCCCACTGTTCCTGCTGTGCTTTAATTCTTTTGTTACTACAACCACAAACACCTTCTGGGCCAGGAAATCCAATGTCTCTGGAAGTAATTATCTTTACACACAATAGACACAGAAAGCATTGTCACCACCTGCGAAGCTCACATGGCTAAAAGGTTTGTGTGTAGATATTCCTGGGCCAACAGTGAAGGGTGAAGTAGGCTAACAAAAGAGCTAAGAGAGTGAATGAGGTAGATGCTTTTATAAACAAAATATTTTCTTATTAGGTGGTTTTCATTAAATTATAATTCTAGTATTCTAAGTTAAAAATCAGCTGGATCCAGCCGAGTTCACACATGGCAGCAAGGCAGGGCAAGGGCAGAATCCAGGAATCCTGCCTGCACTGTTTGAGAGTGATTAGTCAGACCCTCAGTTCTTCCATAACATTTTCCACACCCTAGCTCTCAAAACACATTTCAACAAAAGCCATGGAACACTGTTATAGGAGAAGAAAGTAGCTAAGTCATGTCAAAGATCAGTGTCAGAGTAAACTATAATCCTAAATCATCATGTCCTAATTGCTTCTGACTGTGCAATTTCATACTAGCAAAAAAGCAAAGTAGCAAAAAAAGATATGTTTAAGTTCTAAGATCATAACATTAAGGAAAATACAAACATGCTAATTAGTAAATTACCCAAATACAGTTTTTGCTTCTCAGACTACTGCTAGCCATTACCTTAAAGCTTGAAATAAGTATTCTGTCTGATAGCAAATTGGCATTCAATGGGAGCAAGGATTTTGCATGCCTATTCAGATTGTACTTTAACAGCATGTGCATTCCTCAAATCTGAATGAATTTTAGGTCTTTTGCTCCCCTGATCTTGTCCTCTGAAGCATCAACTAGGTCCTCAATCGTTGATTGCAAGGACACACAGCCCGTCTCCATATGCCCTTCTGCTAGGAGCACATAGGAGACAAACCTACAACCAGACATACATATGGGTGTGCAAGTGATCCACACAGAGGTTCAAACTCAGGGTCCTCTATAGGAATGAGGTCCTCTCAAGGGAGCTGGCTGAGACTTGGCCAAAAAAAACTATTGTTGATATAAAGATAGCAGAACCTAAATATTAGTCAAAAAAACAGCTGGTTAAAACCGAGGTTTGAAAGTGAGGACTCCACTCTCTTACAGAATTGAATTCTTAAGTTGCACATATGGGGAGACAGATTTGCTGGATGCTCTCCTTAGCTTTGGGACCTTTAAGCTCTCAGACTGCCACCAGCCTTGCAGCTTTGGGAGACCACAATCTCCTCCAACATGGGCTTTGGGTGTCAGCACTACTAAAGCAAAGCAGAAGTCCTTAAAAGTGAACTTTGTTCGGAGAACTTGATGGCAACCTGACAGAGGAGAGCACTCTCCAGGGCTAATAGGAAACTGAGATCATAGAAACCCTGAAAGCATGATCAAAGTTCAGCTTATGTATGCTTTTCTTTTTCTACCAAATTATTTATATTCTTAAAAATTTTTTAAAAGTTGTTTTGGTTTTTTCAACTTCCCGTAAGAAATATATGAATATTTTTGTTTGGAAATAGCAAAGATTTTCCTTTGCCTCCTCAACTCTAATTCATGTCCAGGGTTATATTAATCATAGAATCAGGGAATCATAGAATAGTTTGAGTTGAAAGGGGCATTAAAGACCATCAGGTCCCAAGTCATCAAGTCAGGTCCAGGGACACCTTCCAATAGACCAAGTGCTCAAAACCTCATCCAGCCTGATCTTCATATGTTCATGAATGGGGCATCCACAACCAGTCTGGGCATCCTGTTTCAGTGTCTCATTACCCTCACAGTGAAGAATTTCTTCTTTACATCTGATCTAAATCTACCCTCTTCCACTTCAAAGTCATTCACCTTTTGTTCTATTGCTACCTGTCCTTGTAAAACAATTTCCTCTCCAAGCTTTCTTATAGCCCCCTTTAGGTACTGGAAGGCTGGTCTAAGGGTTCTCCAGAGCCTTCCCTTCCCCAGGCTGAAAAGCCCCAACTCTTTCAGCCTGACTTCACAGGAAAGGTGTTCCAGTCCTCTGATCATCTTCATGACCCTCCTCTGCACTTGCTCAGGCAGGTCCAGCAGGTCTCATGTTTTATATTGGGGTCCCCAGAGCTGGCCCAGCACTCCCAGTGGGGTCTCAGCAGAGCACTGTAGAGTGAGAATCATCTACCTTGGCCTGCTGCTCACATTTATTTTGCTGCAGCCCAGGACAGCACATTGCCAGGTCATGCTGGACTTCTCATCAGCCAAGACTCTCAAGCCCTTCTCCTCAGGGCTACTCTCAGTCTGTTTTTCACCCAGCTCGTGCTTGGGATTTCCCTGACCCAGGGGCAGGACCTTGCACCTGGCCTTGCTGAACTTCACGAGTTTCACATGTCCCAATTCCCAAGTCCATCCAGGTCCCTCTGGATGGTGCCATGTCCCTCTGGCCTCTTGACTGCACAGCTGAGTGACATCAACAGACTTGCTGAGGATGAACTTGATCCCAGTCCACGTCACCAACAAAGATTTTAAACAGCATGGGTCCCAGTACAGACCCCAAGGAAGGTCACCTTTCTCCTCTTGGACATTGTGGCATTGGCTTGGAATTTGAGTGTGACCATCCAGCCAAACCCTTATCTGCTGAGTGATCCACCCATCAAACACATGTCCTTCCAGCTTAGAGACAATAATGTTTTGTGAGAGCATCAAAAGCTTTGCACAATTCCAGGTATGTTATGCTAAGCAGCTATTAATTTATTGCATTGACTCTGTAACATCTTTCTTTTTTTTCCCTGGTAAGCTAATCAAACATGAGGTCACTGCAAGGGCTTGGAAACTGCAACATGACAATAGAGTGGCAAAGTGGCTGAAGTACAGAGAAACCTTTAGAAAATCAGGCCAAGATAGTTGGCTTCAGTGCTAGTACCAGCTTTAATCTTTGAACAATACTCATTACTGAAATCTATTAACTCAAAAAAAGCCTGAGACAAAAATCCCTGAAAGGAGATAGGATGGAGGGATCTCTGCTTACTTACCCTACTTGTACTCTCTTTTCTAGGTTATACTCTTTTTCTCCTATCCAACCTCAGAGACAGGAGGCTGAGCCATAGAGCCCTTTGGGCTGACTCTGTACAGCCCCTCTGATGCCCTTTAATTTATGCTACGTTTCAGAGGAAGTGATTTTCTCTTATTCCCAATCATTGTCAACAAACAGCAAACGCCTCCAAAGCCATTTTCGACAGAGTCAACCTTAGCACTTGCATTCAAGGATTAGTCACAGGCTGCTGGAGTGAAAACAGAGCAAATGTAAACAGGTAATGCTTTTGCCAGAAGTATGCAAGAGCCTGTGTGGGAAAGACTATAAGAGCTTGTGTGATCACACATTCTTTTATTAAAATAAAACCTTTCACAACAATTCCTAACATGATTCTTTTTTCCCCCAAGTATCACCATTCATTAAACAAAGCTTGTCTGTGCAATTATCAAATATGTAACACTTGTGATATCTAGTATATCCCTCTATGGGTGTATTTCAAATTGCTGCTGTTTAATTATTAACTGACTCCATGTTTTCTTTCAATACAGGCTCTTTATTTTAGAAATACATCCTGCAGTATTAAATGGAAAGATAAGCTCAGTCAAGAGTCTGGGGTGTAATATGACGATCAGTTTATGTAGGTTTTTTTCACTTTCTGTTTCTTACTTTTCCCAAATTATTGCCTGAATGCTATATGCATGAATGTTTAAAGAAAACACCACCCTGGAACTGACTGCTACCATAGACATGGGCAAAGTTTATTCCAATTTACAGGGTGGTTTTTAGGCAGTTTTTGTACATCATATGACCAGTTCATAAAATGCACAAGTCTGATAAGTGAGAATGTCAAGGAACTGTTTCATTAGGTGTCAAAAGGGTTTGTTCTGTCATTGCTAAATGAGGCTGTTTGGCTCAGATTAGCATGAAGAAACAAAGAGACACAGGCACTGTTCACAAAACCCTCTCTGTGATGAGGGAACCTGGTTTGGCATCACCACAGTAGAGTGGCCCACTGCAATGCAGAAGGGATGGGTGCACTCTGCTCAGTTTACCTGAGTCAAAGGCCTCTTCCTTCTCAGAAAAGGTACTGACTGAGAAGTTCACCACTTTTCCTGAAGTGGTGCTCTTTTGTGGTCAGAAAGTCACGAGAAGAGCTGCTGGAACACATCAGTGCTCTTGTCCAGGCAAGAGTCCCTATGACAGGCTGAGATTCTCTCTTGAATGTAAGGGTAAATGTATATAACTGTAAAGGAATACTTAAATATTGAAACAAAATTGAAAGTCATTCAGTGGGGGTGGAAGATAAAGCATTAGCCCAAAATACCTATAGTCCACCACTCTTTACCCACAAATGAGGTATCAGGTTTAAATTCTCTGCTTTATTTGATGTTAAAATATCTAAACCCCTTCAAAATAACTTAAGTGAGGGCTTTGAAGAAAAAAAGTAGAGATACTTTGTGTGAGTTTTTATTAGATCCCTTCACAGAATAGTTCTTTCAGAAGCAGCAAAATATTTCTACAGTCCCTGGTTGTTTTATCAAACATTTAAAAAATAAAACAGGTTTAGATAAACCTAGAATTTTGGCATATTCCTGGTGTCAAGTTTCTTGCAAGAGGACTATATCACAAAAAACTATGAGGAGTAGAATTTTCACTTTCTCTGTATCTTCTGTCCCAGCAATCCCACATGCACAGGGCTTCCCATGTAGTCCAGATGGGCGATGAAGCAGAAAACTTGCAGACCAAGTACTGGAACTCTGGAGCTGAGAGATACCTCAAGATGAACAAGGAATGGTTCTATCCCATCTTGAGGAGACATTTAGGTGAGGGAGACTTTCAGCCCAAAAAAAGAAAACTTGTGCTTAAATCTGCAGAAAATCTGCACCCACCTATCTTAGCACATGAGTTTTCCAGATGTGGAAGAAAGGCAGCTGAGAATTTTCAGTTCTACAGACCAATACCTTCTCATCAGTGAGATAGAATGTTTTCTCTTTAGTCTTGAAAATATTTTTTCCAGACTATCTCCCTTCTTTCTCAAAAAATTCAAATAATTTCTCACATGCTGGAATCTGTAATGTTCCCCAATTCCTTTTGCCTTATCAAGTTTCTAATTGCTAATAATATATATACATATTCTAAAAGTACATTTAACCATTACCCTCAGAACAAAACAGCCTCCCTCTAAAGCACGTTTCATGAAATCTCTTGACTCAACAAGAGATTTCTAACAAGACTAACAAGTCTTAACTAACTTTCTTTTCCCTAACCTAACATTTTAGTGTTTGGCAATGAGCCAGGGCTTCTGATTAAGGAAAAAGATGCTGAGGCGACAGATTTTTGAAGGTGCTGAGCACCCACAGAACATGCTGATTTAAGCTGAAATTACATAGTCTGGGCCCCTGGATCACACTATGATGATAATGTCCTCATGATAATTCACTTTTTCTTGGTGTAACACAATATCACTTTCACTTGTTTTTATTTTCTTGAACAATTTAATTCCACAGAGCAGTGATGTTTATCTTTGTGAGCTGAGCTGCAGAATAGAATTTTCATTTGAAAAATCAAGTACTTCTACACCTACTTCTCCAAACACATCCATTACAGGGTTTTGAGATTGTGCCTGTGTTTTCCATTGATTTATTCCAGTTAAAAGGAAAAATGGAAACTGGAAGTTTTTATTTCAACTGCTGGACTGGTCCTCCAAATGCGTGATTCAGATCTTGCCATTCATTCCTTGTGAATTTCTCATATATGAGCAATGTATCTATAAAATGATGTGATTTCCTTTCTTCTGTTCTTTCACCCTTTTTTCTTAACTATTCGGGCATAAAGGCTGCAGGAATCCTCAGCTGAGGTCTCCAGGAGCTCATGCTATAAGCTTATGGCTGCTTTTTCAAAATCGCCTTTAGGGAATTTAATGTCCAAAATGTTGTGCATAACATCTGTGGGGACTTGTTACAGAAATATCAACCACAAGGCCCTGGCAGAGCAGAAGTGCCACAGGACGCTCAGTCTCATAGCCCACCTCTGCCAGGAGAAAAAGGAGCATGTGCAGAAGAAGGGCTAGACAGAAAGAACCTGATTCCTAATGGCCAAAGAGACAAACTGTCTCTGAACAATTGCTGCTCACTGCTGGCTAAATCATCACCCCTTGTTTGGCTTGACTAAACACCCTTGTTTAGTCAGGACTAAAACAGTAAAAGGCTTTATCATAATCCACGCTTCTCTTACATGTTTTATAGAAAGTCCATGACAGAACTCAGTTTTCACATTAGAAATGGAATAGGAAAAAAAAATCAATGAAGAAGCTCAAAAAGGCAAAAGATAATACCTTGGAAATCATTGGGAGTGCCTCACTGAAAGCCACAGGGGCAGAAGGAAACATTGAGTGTTCATGTCTTCCTGTGCTTCAAAGCCCTTTTCTTTCCATTTGGCTTTAAAAAATGTCATTTTGGCTGGCTTCATGGCTCTTACATCAGGAGAAACCGTGTGCCCTTCACAATGATTCTGTGAGGAGACACACCTGAAAGCTACAGGGGAGCAAAGGGAGAGGAAATAAAGTTATAACTCAGAAGAAAATCAAAACAGGAGTTTTTATGATGCTCACTTTTTCCTTTTATTATTGATGGCAGGGTAGGGAGGGGGAAAAGTGGTTGGTGAAACTGATTTTTGGAGGAAAAAACAAATGAGCAGATAAGCTGAACAGTGCTAGCCATGGGAACACAAATATCTGAGAGAAAAAATATTCAACTTCACTGTTGCATACTCCTGGCAACATAATCTGTTCCTATGGCATAAAAGAAGTCACAGGCAATAATTTTCAGACAATCGTTAACAAGAAGGAACAATTTCAATATTGCTGCAACATTTGACAACTCTCAGTACCATAAAATCTGTGCAAGAAGTGCTGGTGTGTCCACTTAGAAGTGACAATTTTAAATATCTATAATTAACAGTTTAATTAAAATTAATGTCTTGAGTGCAGGATCATAAGTATCTGGAGATATACACCCAAAATGCCCCTGGAATCCACACAGACACATCCATGGCTTCATCAGACTGACTGCACATTTCTCTTATCCTATGTAAATATGTGTTTTTCATATAAGAAAAATTTGGCAGAGGTTTTCTATATGTAGTTCAAACCTCTGTCCCTCTGGCTTACAATTTGCAAGCTCTTGAAGTCCTTCTTACTCACACATCGCTGAGAGATTTCCACTTGTCTACCTACAATAAACGGGATCTTCAAACAAATAATAAAATTTTTAAAAATTAAGAATTGCCAACCCAAAACAAACTAGTTGGTAATCAGATGCAAACTATTTCAGAACTAAAAAAAAAGGGGGAAAAAAAAGGTAACAGGTAAGTCGATGGGGTTTCATGCGGGAAATGCTCAGAGAACTGTGGTGTGGGTCTCTCACATGCTCATCCTGTGCTCCTTCTGGTCAAAGCATTTGCAGTTGAAAGTCTGGAACTCTGCTCCAGGGGTGACATTTTGGAAGCAAGGGTAAAAGAACCTTGCTGCCTGAGAAATCGGAGAAACATTTGAAGTGCTTAGATTGACAGAGAGGAAAAGGCTAAAATTGGACATTGCCACTTTTTTAATGTGGTTTTTTTTTTTTGTTTTGGTGTGTAATATCATCTTTCAGAAGTGCCTTGAGGTCAGGATGCTCTGCATCCAACCTTGCAAGAGAGACAGAGTAAGGGGGAGATCACATCCCATCTCTACCTACCTGGATATGAGGTTACAGGGGTGGCTCTAAGTCTCACACCAACATTTCTTCTCCTTTCATGGCATTTCTTAAGACTGTAGGAAGAATTTAGGTGACTGACTCCTAATTCTGTATCACCACAGGATGGGGGCTTGTCATTCATCTCTCTTCAGAAAGATCCTTCTGGGCACATGTAAGGATTCCAAGTGGGAATTTGGGAATTCCCAGGTTAAACAGACAGATCCCTATGGGGCTAAGCAGTCCCATTGTAGTTTACAACCTGACAGGTTCAATGTAGCCAATTTGGGCTGGGTTTAAACTGACTCAGTGGTCATAAGGGACTGGGGAGAGTTAGAAGATCTTGTACTCCTCAGTGCACAGAGACTGTTTGGGACAACCAATGCATGCACAGACTCCCAAGCACTCATGAATGTCATTGCATGAACAAAATACTGGCTAACTCACACCAGTTTACACTTTCATTTGCACATGACTTTGTGCTGAGTTTCTAGGATTGTTCAAACTTCACTCAAAGTGAAACCTGGGGGTGAACCAGCCTGGTTCAAAACTAACTGAAGAGAAAGTTCATGCAGCATCCTAGGAAGGAGAACTGACAGGTTTCACACATTCCTGTCTCTAGCATGAAAAAAAGAAAGAAACACAATGAAAAGCTTATAAAGGGGAAATTATCAGATTACAGCACAAAAAAGTGTTCTTCAAACCCTAGTTCATGAACCTTTTGATGAACATGCACAAAGGTATGTCTGAAGCGCAAGCACAAATTGGTACATTTTTCATTACTTCTGTCATCATCCTGCCAAATTTCCAGACAGCTTGGAAGGGCCCTCCACTTTTGTCTGGCCCAAGGATTCTCACCCTGAGGATTACAAGCAGTTGGCAGATGACTCTCATAACCCTGCCCTGCTCTCAGGATTCATCTCCACAGATAAATGCTGTAGTAACAGGTGGGATCCATTTCCATTAGGTCATTCACCAGAGAAATCACATGCTCAGACCCCGAAGGTCTGTCTTAGAAATAGAAGGCTCAGTGCAGCTGCCAACAGGAGAAAGGCACTACCAAACTGACTGAGGCCAGAAGTGGGGTGAAGGCATCCTTATCTATTTCTTTCCACCCTGGCTCCCTGAAGGAACGTGACCCTTTCTCCAACTCTCCGCCCCTTGCAGAATAACCTGAGAGCTCTGCCATGCCCAGGTTCTTCCTTGAAGGGTGACTGGCTCTGGAGCAGAAGCACATTGACACAAGCTGGAATGTTCTCCTCAGACTTGTCCATTTCAGTGGTGTGAGTGTGCATGTCCAGCACAGGAGCAAGGGCGTAGTCAGGTGCTAAAACCATTTATTTGTCCCCAGGCAAAAATGCTGCTCTTGGGAGTCAAAGCCTTTAGCCAGCTAAACCTAATTTTCAAGACCATCAGGGTGCCTTTAAGGTTGTCTGCATCTTATAAGTATTTTAACATTTTTATGAATCTCTGTTCCCTGTTTCTGATAGGAGATAATAACATTCATTTACTGGGATGCTGGGGGAATAAATATTTATGAAAAAAAATATTAATAGTGAGGTTCCATATGATGCAGCATCCTTGTAAGTACCATAAATAGACTGCTAATATATTGTGCAAAACAAAGGAGATTTTAGCTTCTTCTGCCTCCAGCCTAGCACAAGGAAACAAAGTTTGTTTAGCTCTCAGTGTTCTACAGCATCTTGTGAGATTGGGCAATTTTTAATTTTGTGTGTATGCATGAGGTTTCTACAAATACCACAGAGCCAAACCTTGTCATTCTATCCTCCTTCCAGTCCCAGGCAAATGCAGGAAGTTTAGAAGAGTGGAAAAGCATACAAATCAAAAGCAACTGAGCATTTGTGTGTCTGTTCAAAGAGTTTTTTTAGGCACTAGCATGGAGGATATGCTTGGGACAAGGATTTGATTTCACCCTTGCTGGCTCCCACGCCCCTAATTAGAACTGAGCTCTTTATAGGTAAATAACATTTAAGTGGAACTATTTCTGACCACTGGGGTCCTGCACTCTGCTGTGCAGTGCCCTTTCATTAGGAATTAGCCGACACGATGCTGAATAAACACATTGCATGTTTTGCAAGAGCTCTGATGTGGTCTCTGTTAATTACTCTCTTTAACCTATTACAATCATGTGCTGCTTAGCCACACACACCACAGGACTGCTTGGGAAGGGGAAGATTATGGGGTATGCACAGACAAATTCTTAAAGGGACGGACAGCACAAAGACACGCCACAGTGTCTGTTTGAACTGGTGTCAGATACAATAATGAGTGGGTAGGAATAAAAATAAATACATAGCACTTCAGGAGCACTTCACATTCTCTAGGTGCTATTGCATCAAGCAGTATGACCAGGACTTTCTCTCTCAGTAACACCCTCTTGGCTCGGCTGAAGAGACCAGCCGGGCTTGCTCGTTTGAGGGTTTTTCTGCAATGCCCTTGGCAGTGGTTTGTACTTAGAACCTCACCCTCTCCCCTCGCCCTCAAATTACACTTCTATTCATGACTGCCTATTCAAAGGGTGCTTAGATGCATGCTTAATGCTTTGTTGCTAAGCTTTCCTCACAGGTGCCTAAGGGCTTTTATCCTTAGAACAATAAACTGAAAGTCCACCATTCCCCTCTTCCTCAGGTGCCTGTGCTGTAACTCCTGGCAGATTTGCAGGGAGGCAGACAGAAGTCACCACTGCAGGGGATCCTCGCTGATCCAAGGATAATTGTGTGTCAGTAATCGGTGCTTTACTATCATTAGCAGCCACTTTAATACAGTCCTGCTTAGCCCCAAGTTAGGCTTATGACTATGGAATTTGCTCAGTCTTATCAGCTTCACTGGAGCATGTGAATGATCTCAACTTCTGACTATTTAGGCACATACTCAGATGGGAAAAGTAGGCAGAAACCTGTGGGGTTTTTTTTACTTTAGTTATATCAGTCCAGTAAAACAACTCCTTTGTTTAGTCCTGGAGCTGTCTGTCTTCACCGGGTGTCTCCAGCAACACAATTATGCAGTAATTACCACAACACTGATTCCCTTCAGCTAAACAGGACCCAACATTAAATATCCTTGGTTGAAAACTCAGTAGCCTTTCTGAATCTCAGTTCCCATATTGAAAAAGGAAGAGGCAATATATTAACACAATTAATTATTAATATAATATTAATATGTGCAAAGCCCTAAGGCTTCCAGATGAAAGGTGCTGGATAATTCTAAGGTGTTCTCCACACAGCCGTGGGCTGTTAGCAACCAACTCAAATCAAAAAAGATTATCAAGTACACACACTTAAAGAGATTGGGTTGATCAAGTAAAGAATTGCCATGGGATATTGGTCTCGCACTGCTACAGAAATTCTGAAGCATTAATCTCCAAAATGCATCACAAAGGATCTGAGGCTTTTCTCTTCAAAGTGGGAGGTATTACCTTGTCACAATGTCTGAGGGCTGTGATACTGTTATACCAAATCTCTTGCTGAAATTGTGAAGTTTCATTCAATGAATGTCTGCAATACAGAGTTGCTATTGTAGAACTCCTTCCCATCAGCCAGCCAGAAATTCTGTAGAAATGCTGACACTTTCAATTTCTTTTTTTTTTTTCTTTAATATTCCAGTCTTCGTACAGTCCTTTAGCTGTTGGGGCTAAGTTGATATGAATCAGTCAAGGCTATAAGGAGAAGTACATAGTGTTCCCTTTGTTGAAAGTAAGTCCCAAATGGCCTTCCATTCCTGTTCTCAAGAGATAGCCCAGATTCAACCCTATCTAGATTGTAGGTCCTTTGTAATCACTGGAGACAGACAGGCATTTCCAAAGGGCAAGGTAGCTCACACCTACAATGACTTGCCCTCCATAAGTACCTAAATTCCCTGAACCATCTTCTCATGTACCCTGGGATTGCCAAGCATCCAATCAAGTCAGTCTTGGTGCTTAAAGGAAGTTTCAGTGATGTGATCATGATGGGGTGGGATAAATTTCACACCCACTCCCCAGCCTGTCATGTGTGCAGCTAGATTGCAGCAAAGAAAACTTGCAGGAGATTCCACCAGGGCAAGAGCAAAATCAGGATCTATTATGACACTGCCTTGCAGCTGACATAAGCCTGTTGTGACGTAATGACACAATTGGTATAAGCCTGCTCTCCAGACTTTCCACCACTTTCCTTCTGCAGTGGATTAAGTTTGGCTGAGGGTTTCCCTGCTCTGGCATGGGCTCTTGCCCAGGCTGCAGCTCTTCAGGAAAAGCTGCTCCCACCAGACTCTCCACAGCCTCAGCTCCTGCAGGGAATCTCCCCTGGGCTGTAGGGGTGGGTCTCTGCTCTAGTCTGCAGCCCCTCCTGTCCTCCTCCTCCTCCAGCCCTCCTCAGGGTCTCTGTGTTGCTGCTCATCCCTCCTCACCTCCCTTCCTCTCTCCCCCTGCCACCTTTGGCTCTTTGTGGAACCTGTTTTCCCACAGTGCTCCCAGCCTGGCCGAGGAGGGTCACAAAGATGGTCAGAAAGATTTGCCATATCTCTCAGAAAAACTTCCCACATTCCTTAATTCAGGAGTGGCAAATTTCAACTTCATGCCAGGTCACTCTAAGCACAGGTCCTGGTGTGGCCAGACTTGGCTAGGTAATGTGACGGAGGGAATGGAAGTCATGGAATCCCTGAAGGGATCAGGAGTGATCCTTTCAGCGATCACCCTAATGCAATTTAGCTCCGCTTGCTCCTTCAAGAGGAGAGTGAGAGGAGTCTTTACTGCAGTCCACATCTTCCTCTGAAGGGGAAACAGAGAGGCAGGCACAGATCTCATCTCTGGTAACAAAAGGCAGGACCCAAGGGAGTGGCCTGAAGTTGTGTCAGAAGATGTTTAGGTTGGACATTAGAAAGACCTACACCAACAGGGTCACTGGGGGCTGGAACAGGCTGCCCAGGGAAGTGGTCATGGCACCAAGTCTGACACAGCTCAAGAAGCATTTGGGAAATGCTCTCAGGCACATGATGTTCTTCTTGGGATTGCATTATGCAGTACCATGGGTTGAACTTGATGATCCTTGTGGGTCCCTTCCAACTCAGGAAATTCTATGGGTCACCCTACAAGTCAGGATGCTCCCATAAACTGCCACCTCATCTAAGCTGCTGCTCACACCTTTGCATGAAACGTTTCAGTCATTTCACCTTAGTTTCTGTACACTCTCTGCTCTTATTGCAGATAAGAGAAAGAATTCTCAGATCCCTGGCACGAAGTATGGTTTTGGAAAGAGATCAGAATCGTCTCGTTGGGAGTCATTTCCTATGGCAAATAGCTTGCACCACCCTTGTAAGCAGGGTTGGAAGGCTGCATGCATGCATTTCTGCTTTTCAGACTAGTGGGGGTAACTGATTGCCCACAGCTCTAGCCTAGAAAGCCAGACAGCTGGAACCATCAAGGACTCTTCTGCCTAAATTAATTAAGTAAATGAATTGAGCAATCAGACACAAAGGAGAGAGTGTGCAACAATTGCCTATCATTTGAAATGCAAGGAGCAAATAACTGATTGTGTAGTTATTGTACCACACAAGGTAGGTACACATTCCTTGCTCTTGTTTGCAATGTGGAAAAAAATAACTGCAAGACACAGATAACCATTCATCTTCCTCTGTGTGGTAACAACATCAATAGTCATTATCCTAAACTCTTTCTTCAAAATATGCTGGGCACGTTGAAAAAAAATAGGAATCCTTTGTCTGGCTGACTGACTGGATTCTGCTTCAACTGAATAACGCCCAGCTTCCAATACTGGCTGGATGGACAGCAGATCAAGAGCAGACCTGAGGGGAAGGAATTGGGGGTGCTGGTTGACTAGAAATTCAAGGTGATCTGGCAATGTCCACTTGCAACACAGAAAGCCAACAATATCCTAGGCTGAATCAAAAGAAGTGTGGCCAGCAGGTCCAGAAAAGTCTCATGAGAACTCTCCGAATTATTGCATGCATCTCTGGAGTCCCAGCATAAGAGGGATGTTGGACCTGCTGGAGCGAGTCAAGAGGAGGGTCACAAAGATGGTCAGAGAGCTGGAGCACCTCACCTATATAGACAGGAGTGCTGAGTTAGGGCTTTTCAGCCTGGAGAAGAGAATGCATCAGAGAGCAGCCTTTGAGTACCTAAACAGGTCCTGCAAGAGGTCTAAAGAGGGACTTGTTATTGGAGGGCACGTGGTGATAGAACAGGAGGTAATGGCTTTAAACTTAGAGAGGGTAGGGTTAGATACAAGGAAGAAATTCTTCACTGTTGGGGTTGAGAGACATTGGCACAGATTTCTCAGAGAAGTTGTGGATGCCCCATCTCCAGAAGTGTTCAAGGCCAGGATAGATAGGGCTTTGAGCAACCTGCTTTAGTGAAAACTGTCCCTGACAATGGCTAGGGGTTTGGAATGAGATGCTTTGAGGCTCCTTCCAATCCAAACTATTCTATAATTCATCACTGGGATTTTATGTAGCAAAGTCAGATAAAAAAGAGAGAACAGAAGTAAAAACAAGAGAAACAGAAGGAGTACTTGGTTATTCTCTGCATGCTACCTGGTTATTTTTATAGGCTATATCTTAAATATATTGATACTGGCAGGTGAGGAAGCACAGCAAAGCAAAAAGAAGGTGACAATTATGGTTGTGACAATTTGGCCATTGGGATTTGATGACTGGCATTATTGACAAAGGAGATTGCAAGGGTCCCTGTGGAAAGAGACAATGGAATTCACTGAATAAATAAGACATGCTGGGAAAAAGTTATGAGGCCATATATCTTGGTTTACACACAAGAGCATCCAACTCAGCTCTCCTTAGAAGATTTCCACCTGCTTTATTGAAGCTAGATGGAGACAAGGATATTCGTGCAGAGGTCAAGTTCTTTCTCGTATATCATTTTTGTTTAAAAGTGGTTTCTTTCTGGAAAAGCAGAAAGAGTTTTCCAAGAAACAGATTTTTTTTTTATTACACAGAAACAGTATTTCAGTTTCTAGTTTGAGAGAAAAACAGAGATAAGTAGGCACTGAAATTATGTCAATTTGCACATAAAGCAATCATTTTTAAGGACAGCAGACCCTTATTCAAATGCCATAAAATTGCATCTCTTACTCTTGCATTACTCCAGAAGAAAATAATTAAGGACTGAGCAAACATCCAAACAGCACAGCATCATCTTTCTGTCACTGAAATGTTTAGATTTTGGTTTCTCCTATACAAATGTCGTTTCACCAAGCCAATCTTCAACCCTCAAAACTTAAAACATGAACAGAAATATTGGACAAAGTATAAGAAGACTATTGTTATTCCCTAAGTATTGAACTCCATGACCCAGACAATGATACTGAGTCATGACCAGTAGATCAATTTATGATAAAGGCCGGAATTGAACCCTGCTCAGGGGAAGTCCATTTCAGTCACACTGTTTTGTTTCTTCTACCCACCTGCATCATGAATGCTTCCATGCAGTGACACAAAGACATTTAAAACCGCAAGAGGAAATGACCTGGCCATTATGGCAGAGAATTTAGGTGCAAGTTGGTGTGCATATGGAAAAGAACAGGACAGTCATTTTGTGTAGGACAGAATGAATTTCTGCTCTGCGGGCCTTGTCTAGACAGGTGGGATGGGAGGGATTTGATGGAAGCAATTTGATTTTAGATAGGAAACATCCAAGTCCTCATGTGAAGTTTAAGAACTTCAGCTCAAAGATTTCAGGAGCCTGGGGCTTAGTTTTGGTTATGGATTTCCTTCATTTGCATTTTCTTAAACTCTTTGATACTGGGCCAAACTTAAACAAGAACTCAAACATCCTTTGCCTTGCTAAGATTTCTTATGTATGTATGTGTTTTCTTATGTTCTTATGTATGTTCACATAAAGCTGTGGGACTTGTAACCTCAAAGATGTAAATGCCTGTGGGATGGGGAGGTCTCTGCCACAGCTGATGATCCAACATGGTTTATCATCCACCACTGGGAGACAGTCTAGGATGAGACAGGAGCTGTGCTTGTTTTCCATAGTGCAACAAGAAACTGCCCTGATCTCAGTAAACAGAAAGGAAAATCACCTGTTTCTTAGGACAAGGAAAGAAACTGAGTTTTCAAGCCAAATTTTGGAGTAAAAATATGTCCACGTTGCCAGAAATCAGAAGTAAATCATTGCAATGCCCTGTGTCCCAGAAATACACACATGCTGATAACTCAGGGTGTCCTCTGGCCAGTTCAGCCTGCACAGTTGGAATCTTTGTTTTCAGTTTTCAGTCAAAAGGGGAGTAAATATTTGCAAGAGAATATTTTCCTAAGAGGGACACTTTCAAAAACATTTTCTGGAAAAGAGCTGTGCCACCATCCTCTTTTATTGTGCAGTCCTGCAAGCCCAGGGCAGGCAGGGACAGAGAAATAATTCAGTGCTCTGAACCTGCATGTTCAGCCTTTACAGCAAACCATGTAAGAGTGGTTCAAACAGGAGAGTGCCGATAAGATGACCTGACTTCACAGAATTTTGAAGAGCAGTTCTTTGAACTTTGAAAGCCTCATTTGTAAAAGATAAGATTTACGGTCCTAAAAAGGGCAGGAAAGAGTTGACAAACTGTTGTCACCTGGGAAAGCCTTCCCGATAATTTTCCTTTCCGGTTCCAAGAACAG